>NC_045956.1:64128716-64449549 GCF_010909765.2 Amblyraja radiata
TGCTCTCTAGTTCTGGAATCAGCTCTACCCTGTGAAAAAGATTGTGACTGTTTACCTTATCAATGCTTCACGTGATTTTGTTTTACTCTGTAAGGTCACCCCCTCAGCCTCCTACACTCCAGACCAAAAAGTATAACCAGTCTCTCTTTATAACTCAAGCCCTCAAGTTGTGATAAGATTCTTATCTCTTGATTTAGTCAAGGTTATTTTACATATAGAGCATGGAAACAGGCCCTGCAACCCACTGAATCCACATAGATCATCGATCACCCATTCACACTAGTTCTATGTTAGCCCACTTTCTCATCCACACCCTACAATCTTGGGGAAATTTACAGAGGCCAACTAACCTACAAACCTGCAAGTCTTTGGAATAATGGAGGAATCATCCGGAACAACCAGAGGAAACTCACATGGTCACAGGGAGAATGTGCGAACTCTACACAGACAGTACCTGAGGTCAGGATCGAACCCGGGTCTCTGGTGCTCTTTAATGTCAATAACATTTACAGTCTCTGTTTTGAATTAACTCTTTAGACTTTAGCGACACAGAGTGGAAACAGGCCCTTGGGCCGACTGAGTCTGCGTCGACCAGTGATCACACCATAAACTAGCACTATCCTGCACACGAGGGACAATTTTACAATTGACAGAAGCCAATGAACCTAAAATCCTGTGGCGATACCCAGTATAAAAAAGTTGAGAGGGAGAGGAGTGACAAGAGCTAGCAAGCAATAGATGGAGCCAGGTGCGGAGGGGTTGGTTAGCTGTTAGGAATTAGGTCGGGGAGGGAAGGGTGGAGGTAGCAACAGAAGCTGGGAGGTTGACTGGGAATTTCACTATCGTCATGTTGAGTTTCACTGTCTGTATAACTTATCACCTTCCCCACAACGAATAATGGGCAATTGTGGGCTCCACCTTTTCTTGATCATTATTGCTTTTTGCATATCTTTTATTCGTTTGTTCTGTGTACCTTCTATATCTCTCGTTTTCCTTTCCCCTGACTTTCAGTCTGGAAAAGGGTCTTGACCTGAAACATCACCTATTCCTTTACTCCAAAGATGCTGACTGACCCGCTGAGTAACTCCAGCTTTTTGTGTCTATCTTTGCTGTAAACCAGCAGAGAGTCATAGAATGATATAGTGTGGAAACAGGCCCTTCAGCACAACATGTCCGAGCTACACTAGTCCCACCTGCCAGCATTTGGTCCATATCACTCCAAACCTGTCCTATCCATGTACCTGTCTAACTGTTTCTGAAATGTTGGGATCATTACTGGCTCAACTACCTCCTCTGGCAGCTTGTTCCATACATTCACCACCCTTTGTGGGAAAAGGTTACCCCCTCAGATTCCTATTACATCTTTTCTCCTTCACCCTAAACCTATGTCCTCTGGTCCTCGATTCACCTACTTTGGGCAAGAAACTCTGTGCATCTACCTGATCTTATACCCCTCTATAAGATCACCCCTCATCCTCATCCTCATCCTTATCCTGCATCTGCAGTTCCTTCCTATTCAGAGCTGGGAGGTGATGTGGAGACAACAGAGGACTGCAGATCTCTGCAGGACTAATAATGGAAGCACAAAACCCAGTAAGAGAAGGATGGTGGGCAGATGGGAAGAGTGGGGAAGAACATATGAGATCCAGTGGGAGTAGTGTGTGGGTGATGAGCGGATGGGGTAGGTGGGAGAAAGGAAAGGAAAGGTAGTAAAAAGCTGAGGGGCAGTGGTTGTAAGAAAGAGGTTTGTGAAAGGGCCTTGGTAGATCAGAAGGAGAGAATAAAAAGGAGAGAAGGAGAGAAAAAAAAGGACAGAGGGGGAACAGGTTACTTGACCATAAAATTGTTTGGAGAAACTCAGATATTTAAGTAAATCGTGTAAATGCAACTGTGAGTTGTAATATTAAATTGAGCAACTAACGTTTGAGGATCAACGTCCCTTGAATGTATTGTAGGCACACATTCTATTTGAGTGTGGAAAGTGTGGAAAATGCGGCATTGGGACCTTCATCCCAACCATCTGGCAAATTACTTACATTTTACAGCCCTCCCACTCACAATTCCCAGCCACACCCACCCACATGCACTCCATCTTGCATTTTTCAGGGCATGTTATTATAGTCTCTCAATTAGTCTCCTTTCATGGGATTGATTGTTTGTACATGTTTCTCTGTGCAACTTTTCTTTGAGTTAGGTGCATTCATAATGATGCACCTAATTTCAAGAAAAGTACCATTAGAATAATCCTCTCCATGGCTGATTCCTTATTTTTGTAAGAGGAAAGATCTGATTCACAAAATGTCACCACTAACGCATGGAGGCTACCGAAATTTAAACGTTGTCTCCATGTTTATGCCCAGAACATAGGAGTTATTGTGACGTTTCCCTGACACGAGACTTCGATCTGAAAAGATTGTGGGTTTTTGTGGCGGCTTTACATTCCTGAACCCTATCCCTTACACATCTTGTGGGGAAAGCTTTAGATTCCTCTCCATTCTCTGTTACAAATTCTTAAAATGTCTCCACACTCTTGATAATGCAACTTGTATGGAACTAACATCTACATAAAACTACACAAGAAACTCCTCTGTTGGTATTTTATATGCATATCGTGATGTGTTACCCAGTCTTCTCAGCCCATTTAATAACAGTGATAACTATTCACTGAACATGAAATATTTTGGCAGATCTCTAAAATTTGATAATATGCTATTATAAAACAAAAATGTCCTACTTGTTCTCACGGAATTAAAAAATGTACGTAGTTTTTAGTGTTCATCCTGAAATATATATTAGAAAGTCACCAATTTCGCAATAGGCACTGGACAAAGTATTTTTGACAATAATTAAAATTACAATCTAATACTGATCCAGTTTTGTAAAACCTATCTGGTTATTTATCCTCATGTCACAAAAAATTAAAAAAAAGAATTGGCAACATAAAACAAATAAATATTTATGGAACTTTATGGCTGCCCACTCCAGTTTAAAAATTACATTTCAAAGGTTTTTTATTGTCACGTGTACCAATTAGAGTACATTAAAAAAGCAACAAGATGCACAACTACATAAAATTTAACATAACCATCCACCACAGCGGATTCTCCACGTTGGGGCGATCGAAACGTCCGCGTCGGGGCGGTCGAAGCTCCTGCGGCTTGGAGTTCCCGAAGTCGGTCTCTGAGATGTTAAGTCCGCAAGCAACCACAGTTGGAGCTTCGAGATCCTGGCAGAGGGATCGCGGGCTCCACGATGTTAAAGTCCCGTCGGCTCCCCGTGATGGAGCTCTCAAAGGTTGGTCTCCAGCAAAGGCCGCCAACCCCTCGATGTTAGGCTGCAGTGTGGACAGAGATACGATATGGAAAAAAATTGCTACTGTCGAGGTAAGAGTTTATAAAGTTTCCCCCAAGCACCCCCCCATGCCCCACCCCACCCCACATAAAACATGCTAAAGAACACTAAAAACATACATTTAACACATACTATTAAAACACAAAGAAGGAAGGGACAGACAGACTGTTGGCGAGGCAGCCATTGCCGCGTATGAACCATAATTGGCAAAACACCAGATAATGGGGGATAGTGACAATGCCTGCAGTTCCTGACCATCCACACTCACCAGGCCTGAGCGTGAAGAGCTGATCTTGCTCGGCCTCCACACTCTGAGTCCTGGCAGCAAGGACTCAGCCGCAAGTTATCAACAGCAGGCAGAGCAAAAGCCTATTTCAAAAATTCCCCTTGATAGGTTTTGTTAGGAGGGCGAACTGGAATATCTGACGTTTAGAGGAATATTTAAAAACAACTAGACCAGGTGCTGACCCGTTGTGCCCGTCCCCCAACGCAATATTCCACCACTGACCCACAGCCCCCAACGGCGCATGCGCGGATGATGGGTTCCCATTGTGACACCAGAGATCCCCGTTGTGACGCGAGTCACGGCAAATCCATCCCCCCCAACTGCGCAGGCGCGGCCGGCAAGTGGGAGCACGACTGCGACGATTTTAAAGTTCAAAATGGCAATAACTTGTAAAAAATAAGATCAATGTGAATGCATCTCACTCACCCTCTAAAGTCCCCTGTTCCCCTCCTCCATTATCCTTCCTCTCCCCACCCTCCACCAACCCTCCTCTGCTTCCTCACCTCGCCCCCTCCCCTCCCCCCTCTTCCCCCTCCTTCTCCATTACCTCGTCATCCCTCTTCCTACCCCTATCCTCCTCCATTCCCCCTCATCCCCCAGCACTCCCTCCCCTCCTCTTCACCCACCCTCTTCTTTCCCCTCCCTCACTCACCTCCCTCTCTCTCCTTTCCCCTACCCTCAGTCACTTTCTCCCTCCCTCCATGGCACCTCTCCCCTCCCTACCCCTCCTCTCCCTCTATCCCCCTGCTCCCCCACTCACCTCCAACCTATCCATAATGAAAAGCGCGCAGTTTAAAAAAAAATGCAACCTCCCCCATCCCACCCCAACAATGAAAATTGGGATTAAAAAAAAAAGAAACCTCCCCCCCAAATGGTACACGATAGCACTACAATTTTTGGCCTACCTTACTCACCATTGTCCTGGGATGTAAAAGAGACAAGTTTTGTTCGGATTGATGTTATATTTTACAAGTTATTGACATTTTAAACTTCACAAAAAACACTTTTCAAACCACTTTTCCACTTGCTGTGCCCGTCAGCCGTGTCACAATGACATCACAATGGGACCCCAAGTCTCATTTACATGAAAAATCGCAATTTCCTAAAAAACTCAGTTTTAATTAAATTCTTCAATTTTCATTAACAGCTAACTGTGTTTGGCTTATTATAAAGAAAAAACACGATTTTCATTGTAATTTCTTTTTTTTTAAATCGCGATTTTCATTGTCGGGGGTGGGATAGGGGAGGAGGAGAGGTAGGATGGGTGAGGGGGAAGGGTGGGGGAGGAGGGGAGCGAGAGATGGGAGAAGAGAGAGGGAAGGAAAGAGAGGGGGAAAGGGAGGGGGAGGTGGGGGGAAGGGAGAGGGAGGTGGAGGGAAGGGGGTGGGGGAGGGGAGGGTGTGGGAGGGCAGGGGGTTGGGGAGAGGAAGGGGAGAGAGAGAGGGAGGGGGGAGAGAGAGGGGGGGAGGGAGGGAGAGTGAGGGGGGAGAGAGAGAGAGAGAGGAGAGAGAGAGGAGAGAGAGAGATGGGGGAGAGGGAGGGAGCGAGAGGGAAGAGAGAGAGGGGTGAGAGAGAGAGGGGGAGAGAGTGAGAAAGAGAAGGGGGCGGGGCGGCAGCCCGAGCGAGGTACAGAGCTATCTGAGGACGATGAAAAGCAGCGGGGGAACCAGCCGATCTTGGCTTCCACAAAGGTAAGCGCACCCACCAGCATGACAGAGCCGGGCCGGGCCGGGGGGGGGGGGACAGAAGATCGGGCCTCCCCGGAGAGGAGGTTGTCCCCTGTGACGGGTAGAGAGGAGAGTGGAGAGAGGGGAGGAGGTGAGAAGATGAGGGGGGTGGGGGGTGGAGGGGAGCCGGGCGAGTGTGTGCGCTGCGAAATGCGGAGACAGAAGTGGCTTCTGACTCTCTGGAAACCCACAGCTGGAATGAGCGCGCAGGGGATAGAAACATAGAAAACATAGAAAATAGATGCAGGAGTAGGCCATTCGGCCCTTCGAGCCTGCACCACCATTCGATATGATCATGGCTGGTCATCCAACTCAGTATCCCATCCCTGCCTTCTCTCCATACCCCCTGATCCCTTTAGCTACAAGGCCCACATCTAATTCCCTCTTAAATATAGCTAATGAACTGGCCTCAACCACCTTCTGTGGCAGAGAATTCCACAGATTCACCACTCTCTATGTAAAAAATGATCCTAAAAGACTTCCCTCTTATCCTTAAACTGTGACCCCTAGTTCTGGACTTCCCCAACATCGGGCACAATCTTCCTGCATCTAGCCTGTCCAACCCCTTAAGAATTTTGTACGTTTCTATAAGATCCCCCCTCAATCTTCTAAATTCTAGCGTGTACAAGCCGAGTCTATCCAGTCTTTCTTCATATGAAAGTCCTGACATCCCAGGAATCAGTCTGGTGAACCTTCTCTGTACTCCCTCTATGGCAAGAATGTCTTTCCTCAGATTAGGAGATCAAAACTGTACGGAATACTCCAGGTGTGGTCTCACCAAGACCCTGTACAACTGCAGTAGAACCCCCCTGCCCTTATACTCAATTCCTTTTGCTATGAATGCTACCATACCATTTGCTTTCTTCATTGCCTGCTGCACCTGCATTCCTACTTTCAATGACTGGTGTACCATGACACCCAGGTCTCGTTGCATCTCCCCTTTTCCTAATCGGCCACCATTCAGATAATAGTCTACTTTCCTGTTTTTGCCACCAAAGTGGATAACCTCACATTTATCCACATTATACTGCATCTGCCATGCATTTGCCCACTCACCCAGCCTATCCAAGTCACCTTGCAGCCTCCTAACATCCTCCTCACAGCTAACACTGCCCCCCAGCTTTGTGTCATCCGCAAACCTGGAGATGTTGCATTCAATTCCCTCGTCCAAATCATTAATATATATTGTAAATAGCTGGGGTCCCAGCACTGAGCCTTGCGGTACCCCACTAGTCACTGCCTGGCATTCTGAAAAGGACCCGTTTACTCCTACTCTTTGCTTCCTGTCTGCCAGCCAGTTCTCTATCCACATCAATACTGAACCCCCAATACCGTGTGCTTTAAGTTTGTATACTAATCTCTTATGTGGAGCTTGTTGAAAGCCTTCTGAAAGTCCAGATATAACACATCCACTGGTTCTCCCTTATCCACTCTACTAGTTACTTCCTCAAAAAATTCTATAAGATTCGTCAGACATGATTTACCTTTCATAAATCCAAGCTGACTTTGTTCAATGAATTCACCACTTTCCAAATGTGCTGCTCTCCCATCTTTAATAACTGACTCCAGAATTTTCCTCACCAACGATGTTAGACTAACTTGTCTGTAATTCCCCGTTTTCTCTCTCCTCCCTTTTTGAAAAGTGGGGTTACATTAGCTACCCTCCAGTCCTCAGGAACTACTCCAGAATCTAAAGAGTTTTGAAAAATTATTACTAATGCATCCACTATTTCTGCGGCTACTTCCTTAAGTGCTCTGGGATGCAATTTATGTGGCCCTGGGGATTTATCGGCCTTTAATCCATTCAATTTACCTAACACCACTTCCTGGCTAACCTGGATTTCACAGTTCCTCCATCTCATTTAACCCCGGGTCCCTTGCTATTTCCGGCAGATTATTTATGTCTTCCTTAGTGAAGACAGAACCAAAGTAGTTATTCAATTGGTCTGCCACGTCCTTGTTCCCCATGATCAATTCGCCTGTTTCTGACTGCAAGGGACCTACATTTGTTTTAACTAATTTTTTCCTCTTCACATATCTATAAAAACTTTTGCGGTCAGTTTTTATGTTCCCTGCCAGTTTTCTTTCATGATTTATTTTCCCTTTCCTAATTAAGCCTTTTGTCCTCCTCTGCTGGACTCTGAATTTCTCCCAGTCCTCTGGTAGGCTGCTTTTTCTGGCTAATTTGTACTGTTCATCTTTTGTTTTGATACTATCAATGGAAGGGGCGGGGCTTCACGAGCTGCGCCGACAGTGAGGAGAACCTCGTTCAGCGCGTGAGCGATCTGCAAAACAAAGATCCTATAGCTGAGCGCAGCTCTAGGATTTTTGCTGCAGAACATTCTCGTTCTTTCTGCACCTTTTGAAGAACGAGGGGGTGGGTGGAGTAATGTACCTCGTGGAAAACTGCGCATGCGCGTTGACAGCAGCTGCATTAATCCACAGTGGCAGGGGGGAGGGGCAGGAGGCAGGTGGGCCTTGATTGGTGGGCATGTGGGCATTGTGACGTCAGCAGCTGATTTTTTTTAAAGTGAGTTTTGTGAACAATTTAATTCAAAATCTGGGGAAATAATTGAGCAAATTTAGTGAGGAGAGGTTTTCCGAAATCATAAGTGAAATCCCTACTGACATATGTAAATATCTCCACGTTTTTGTATCTGGTTTTTGAGGAAATACGTTTCAAAGGCAAAATGACACACCCACCCACACGCACACCATCACGGAGCTGGCTGACTTCGGAGGCTGTGGTGGCGCTGTGGCTGCGACCCAACTTTGGAGCTTCGGATGCTTCGGCCGCAGGCCCTGTGGACGTTAATATCGGGAGCTCGCAGGTCCCTGGTAGCAGACCGATTTTCGGGAGCTCCCGCAACGGCAACTTCACCTGCCCCGAATCGCGGGGTTTGAATCGGCCCGTCGCAGGGCTTTAACATCAAGAGCCTCGATCACCTTGACGCAGCAGTTTGACTGCCTGACCGCGGGAGAAGTACAGAGAAGAGATAAGACTTTTGCCATCCATCACAGTGAGGAGGTGTTTGGAGATTCACTGTGATGGATGTTTGTGTGAAACGGTGTTAATTATGTGGGGTTTTTTTGCTGTTATGACTGCAGGGAACAAAATTTCATTCAAACTTTTGTTTGTTTGAATGACACTAAAAGGCCTTCTATTCTATTCTAAATGATGGAAATGGTCCCTACAGAGGAAAGGGGAGGAAAAGATCTATCTGGTAGAAGAGTCATGTTGAAGGTGGCAGAATTGCACGGAACGATCTGTTAAACACTGAGAAACATACACTCAATGCTGGAGAGCTCAATAGGGTCTGACAGCATCTCGAAGGACATTAATAAATGACATTTCGGGTTGTAAATTAGCATCTGCATTTCTTTGTGTTGAACATTGGGGCTGGTGATTGGAAAATGAAAACTATATCCTTGCTTTGTCTATGAGGAGAGGAACTTAGAGCAGAGTTGTGGAAAATAGATGGGATGCAGTAACTGACTGTCAACTGCGTTAGAGGCGGGTTATGAGGGAAAGATAGATCAGCCACGATTGAATGGTGGAGTAGACTTAATGGACAAAATTGCCTAATTCTGCTCCTCTCGCTTATACAGCAGATCATGCCCTCAAGACCTGGCAACATTCTCATAAATCTTCCCTGCACTCTTTCCAGTTAGAAACGTCGTTCCCGTAGCAGGGTGGCCAAAACTGACCATAATATTCCAAATGTGGCCTCACCAATTACTTGTACAACTGTGCCAAAAGTCTTCTTGACCACTTTATATACCTATGATGCCACTTTCAAGGAACATGTATCTACACAGGTGAGTTTAAACTAAATAGTGGGGGGGGGGGGGGGGGGGAGTCAATACCGTGGAAGCGTATCCGTGCAGCTAATGGGAAAGAGAGTGTAGGAAATGTCACGTTTAAACTAAGAGGGTCAGGGGGATGGGACCCAATGCAAGGAGACAGAGGGACATAAAAGGAGGACAGAAGCAAAAGGTAGAAGGGAGATAAGAAAAACAAACCTGAAAGCTTTGTGCCTTAATGCGAGGAGCATTCGAAATTAGGTAGATGAATTTAATGCGCAGTTAGTAGTTAAGGGATATAATATAATTGGAATTACGGAGACATGGCTCCAGGGTGACCAAAGCTGGGAGCTAAACATGCGGAGGTATTTGATATTCAGGAAGGATAGACAGAAAGGAATAGGTGGGATTTATGATGGGTAAATAATACTTGACTAATCTTTTGGAATTTTTTGAGGATGTAACAAGTAGAATGGATAAGGGAGAGCCAGTGGATGTGGTATATATGGACTTTCAAAAAGCCTTTGACAAGGTCCCACACAAGAGATTAGTGTGCAAAATTAGAGCACAGGGTATTGGGGGTAGGGTATTGACATGGATAGAGAACTGGTTGGCAGACCGGAAGCAAAGAGTAGGATTTATCGGGTCCTTTTCAGAATGGCAGTGACTAGTGGGGTGCCACAAGGCTCGGTGCTGGGACCCCAGTTGTTTACAATATATATTAATGATTTAGACAAGGCAATTAAATGTAACATCTCTAAGTTTGTGGATGACACAACACTGGGTGGCAGTGTGAGCTGCGAGGAGAGTGCTATGAGGCTGCAGGGTGACTTGGATAAGTTGGGTGAGTGGGCAGAAGCATGGCAGATGCAGTACAATGTGGATAAATGTGTGGTTATCCACTTTGGTGGCAAGAACAGGAAGGCAGATTATTATCTGCATGGTGTCAGATTAGGAGAAGGGGAGGTGCAACGAGACCTGGGTGTGCTTGTACATCAGTCACTGAAAGTAAGCATGCAGGTACAGCAGGCAGTGAAGAAAGCCAAGTGAAGAAGTTGGCCTTCATTGTGAGAGGATTTGAGTTTTGGAGCAAGGAGGTCCTACTGCAGTTGTACAGGGCCCTGGTGAGACCACTCCTGGCGTACTGTGTGCGGTTTTGGTCTCCTAATTTGAGGAAGGACATTATTGCTATTGTGGGAGTGCAGCGTAGGTTCACCAGTTCAATTCCCAGGATGGCGGGAATGACGTATGATGAATGAATGGGTCAACTAGGCTTGTAATCGCTGGAATTTTTGAAGGATGAGAGGGTATCTTATAGAAACGTATAAAATCTTAGAGGATTAGACAGGGTAGATGCAGGAAAAAATGTTCCCAATGTTGGGGGAATCCAGAACCAGGGGTCACATTTTAAGAATAAGGGGTAGGCCATTTAGGACTGAGATGAGGAAAAACTTTTTCACCCAGAGTTGTGAATCTGTGGAATTCTCAGCCACAGAAGGCAGTGGAGGCCAATTCACTGAATGTTTTCAAGAGAGAGTTAGATTTAGCTCTTCGGGCTAAGGAAATCAAGGGATATGGGGAAAAAGCCGGAATGGGGTACTGATTTTGGACAATCAGCCATGATCATATTGAATGATGTTGCTGGCCCAAAGGGCTGAATGGCCTACTCCTGCACTATTTTCTAGGTTTCTATGTATGTTTACACTCCTAGTTCCCTCTGCCAAGAGCCCTGCATTCTTTGGCAAGGTCCTGCCCTGGTGTGACTTCCCAAAGTGCAACACCTCATAATTACCGAGGGAGAAATGTATACAACTAAGGGGTTACCCCCAATAGGGTGAATCCAAGTGGCTCAATGGGTATAGTTCCCAACACATTAAGCTTCCTGTCTGTGTACTCTGTTGTAAATGGTGAGGCTGTGGGCATGCCCAGCAGGCCAGACTATATGCATAGCATAAGAACAATTTAATTAACGATGACAGGCAGAGAAGGCCAGTTCTTATACAGACAAAGTGAAAATGTGAGCTACGTTAAGTTATCTTGATATTGTCCAGAAGCTGCAATTTGCCTAGATAGGTGTTGTTCCTCAACCGATCACCCAATTTGCGTGGTTTTCTTCAGTTTATATGAGACTATTTTGTGAACCCTGAGTGCAATAAACTAGATTGGAAAAAATTCAAGTGGATCTCTACTTCACTTGAAAGGACTGTTTAGGTTCCTGAAGGGGGCGCCGTTAGCGATGGCAGCCTCGCCTGCAGCTGTTCGGCCTTTCCACTTTTTAGTATGTCTAAAAGTGTGTTTTAGTGTGTTTAAGTGTATTTTAGTGTGGGGTCGGGTATTGGGGGAAACTGTATTTTAGTTACTTACCTCGGTGGAATGCGACTTTTCTATTAGTTACATTTCGCCCTGCCCTCGCGGCCTAACAGCTTGGATTCGTGTGGCCTTTCCTGGAGTCGGGTCCAGAGCTTCAGCAGCGGGCGCAGCGCGGACTTTCCATCGCATGGCCAGGCGATCCCTTGCCAGGGGTCGACAGAAGAAGTGCTCCGATCGCTGGCCCTCGGACTACGACATCCTGAAGCCGTGGTCTGCGGAGCTTCTAGCCGTGGGCGTGGCGTGGGCTTTCCATCGCGGAGCGGGTGAGCCCTTGCCGGGGGTCGCCAGAAGAAGTGCTCCGACCGCCGGCCTGCGGCCTATAACATACTGAAGCCACGGTCTGCAGAGCTTCTTGTCGCGGGCGCGGTGTGGACTTTCTATCGTGGAGCCTATAATCCCTTGCCTGGGATCGCTGGAGAAGAGCTCCGACTATCGGCCTACGGCCTATAACATCATGAACCCCTAGTATCCGGTAGGAAGTGACTGAATCGGGACCTCCAAGCCGCAGAGTGTCCGTCCATCCCGATGTCGGAGTTTCGAGCATCCCGTCGAGGGGGCCTGTGCATCGGGCCATCCGTAGCGGCAACTGCGGAGGGTTCATGGTCCCGAACACGGATGCATAAAGGAGGACGACTGACAAAGTTGTTGCCTCCCACCACAGTGAAGAATGTTGATTTCACTGTGGTGGATGTTCATGTTATATTCTATTGTGTATTGTGCTCTTCTGTTTGTATGGGTGCATGGTAAGTCAAATTCCACTGTACCTTCATTGATGCATGTGGCAATAAATGTGAACTTGAACTTGAATGGCGGGAAGGCAAAAGAAGAAAGGACAGCTACTGCATGTCTTATGGTTGCATGAGAAAAGGCCATAAGTAACTAGTACCTAGTTACTGGGACAGGAGAGCTGACAAACGAGTTACTGAGGGAACGGTCCCTACAAAATGCCGAAAGGAGAGAATAGTGGAACATGTGAAGCAAAAATTGTGAAGCAAGATGAGAGGCTATCAACTTGTAATGAATATTTGTGGCTGGCCTATCTGAGAGAGAAAGATCCAGAAAAGGAAAGGAAGAGTCTGAGATGAATCAGGTAGAGAAAAGAGCAGGGTAGAAACTGGCAGTAAAAATGACAACATTTTAAGTTCTATGCTAGTGTATGCTCCATTTGGAGTATTGTGCATATTTTTGTTTACCCAGCCACAGGAAGGATGCCTTTAAACTGGAAAAAGTGCATAAAAAGATTCACTAGGATACTACCAGGATGTGAGACTTTGAATTATAAGAAGTAGCTGGATAGGCTTGGACTAATTTCTTGGCATGTAGAAGCCTGAGGGGTGACTTCTAAAGGCTTATAACATCTTGAGGGGCATGGATAAGATGAATGGCCACAGCCTTTTTCCTAGGGTAAAAGAGTCTTAAATTAGAGGGCATAGGTTAAAGAGGAGAGATGAAAGATTTAAAAGGAACCTGAGGGGCAACTTTGTCAACACAGAGGGTGGTGCATATATGGAACGAGCTGCCAGAGCAAACCTTAGAAATATGACAGATGAAAGGCACTTAGACAGGTACGTGGATAGAAGAGATTGGTTGCATGGGTCAGGCGTAGGGAGGTGGGATTAGCTTGATAGGGGTAAGTTGGTTGGCATGAACAAATTAGGCTGAAGGGCCTGTTTCCATGCTGTACATCTCTCTGACTCTGAATGTAGGAAGCAGTAGCAGTACTGTTATTGATGTAACAGAAAAAACAATTGGGGGTAATGAAAGAAAGAGTGCTCCATATATCCACAGCTTGGGCCTAGGCAAGTGCCCCGGGCTACACTTTTTTAAACAGGCGTTTTAACATCTGGAGCCATTGTGCACTGCTTTCACTTAATAACAGTCTTTCAGTGCCAGCAAATGGCCAGAAAGACTTCCTAGCAGATGGCAGATAACTCAAAAATATATCAACGTGCACTTTGTTTAGCAGGCAATACAACAAACATAAAATATTGTATCCTACATGTCCCTGATATATTTCTATTCAGCTGCATATTTGATAAGAAGCTATATCAACAAAATGACAAATCAAGCACTTGCAGCACAGCCACAGCTATAACAATACAAAAATCAGTGATAAGTCCCCAAGGAAGATGACACTAAATTTGGGTCATGCAGCACCTTTTGTTTGTCATAGCCTCTTCATAAATTCTGAGCATGTAAATATACATCAGCTTCAAGCCTACTACAGAGAATGTAGATAAAAGTTAACAATGATTTGTATGCTTCAATTAAGTTTAAAAAGAAAGATTATCTTGTGCCTCCTTACATCATGTTGCTACGTGGAAAATCTGGCAGTTTTACAGAGGCGGGAATCAATGACATGTGGACAGGTACATGGATAGGAAGGGTTTGGAGGGATATAGGCGAGGCTATAAATTAATGAGACTCAATTTTGTATGTGCAAAACTATGCTGACTAAACCTAATCAACCTCAGTCTTTCCAAATGAATCCATACCTTATCCCTTAGAATCCTCTCTAATAACTTTCCTACCAAAGATGTTAGACTTAATGATTGATAGTTCCCAAGTTTCACTTTGTAGCCATTCTTAAATAGAAGTATACCATTAGCCACCCTCCAGTCCGCTAGGACTTCACCAGTGATTCATTTATCTCAGTTAGCTTTCCACAGAGTTCTTATATATACCTGATCAGCCCAGGAGTTTTATCGACCCTCATACATCTAAGGACATCCAGCACATCCACATCTATAATATGGACTGTCCTCAAGACATCTTCATTAACTAACTCAAGCACCACTTTGGTTTTTGAGAAGTCAAATGTTTTACATTTTTTCCCTTAATATACAGTTTCACCTCCGGCACCCTTGGCTCTAGAGCCTTGCTGGATTATCCGTTTTGCCGGACCAAAGGTCACGGCCTCCGTGAGGAGTCAAATGGTACCAGAATAGTTTGCCTAGGCCACCGCGGAGCCAAGATATCGGCCCACAAATCCGGCCTTGGAAATAGGCTATGTGAATGGATCTGCCGGTTCTGGACGGGCCGAAGTTCCAGAGCCCCGGCCGCCGGGGGCAAATCTAGTGACTATTACGGGACCTATAGTGCAAATTGATCATCCCTTTTTTTCCTCAGCTCCACCTATGTAGCCTCACTGGACAATCCTTTGACAATGTCATCTCAGACTACTGCCATAAAATTTGCGTTAATCAGTAAGGCAGGTCCCCTCTTCTTTTACCCTCATCTCTATCCCACCCATAGCACCTGATATTAGACGGGAACTGCCTCAAATTCAATGGAGTGGGTTGTTTGCAGGCAAAGGAATGTCTTTAAAGTGTGAGGCTTTTAAAGGTATGATGACTAGAGTTCAGGGCATGCATGTTCTTGTTAGAGTGAAGGGCAAGGCAGGTGGGTGTAAGGAAGCTTGGATGATGAGAGAAATTGTAGCACTGGTCAGAAACAGGAGGCATTGGACAGGTGTTGGCAACTGGGATCAAGTGTATCCCTGAGGAGTTTTGGGAACTGAGGAGCATATGTAATCAGAAGGGCAAAAAGTGACAGGAGATAGCTCTGGCGGATAATATTCATAAAAATCCAAAGAGATTTTATAAATACATTGAGAAAGAGGATAACTAGAGAAGGAATAGGCCCCCTCAGAAACCAAAGCAGTCATCTCTGTGTTGAGCTGCAAGAGATCCTCAATGAGTATTTCTCTGCTTTACCGTGGAGAAAGACATGAAGACTGGGATACTTGGGACAGTCAATGGAGGTGTCTTGAGGACAGTCAGTATTATGGTCGAGATGGTGCTGAACTTTCTAAGGTGTATGAAGGTAGACAAATCTCCCGGGTCTGATTAGATATATTCAAGGACACTGTGAGAAGCTGTAGAAGTAATTTCAAACCCCCTGGCTGAGGTATATGAATCATCATTAAATTTGGGTGAGGTGTGGGAAAACTGATGAAAAACAAAATATTATGTCTCTATTTAAAAAAAAGGTTGCAAGGAAAAGCTAGAGATCTATTATCCAGTGAGCCTAGCATCTGTAGTAGGCATGTTGCTGGAGAGTGTCAGAGGGTGAAGATATATATGCGTTTGGATAGACAGGGGTTGATTAGGAATAGTGAGCGTGGTTTTGTATGTATGAGATCATTCCTTACGAAATGGATTACGTTTTTTAAAGAAATAACCAAAAAGGTGAGGGCAAAACCGTAAGACGTTCAGCAAGGCAATTGATAACTCTGCTCTGGATGGTTAGATCGCATGGGATCAAGGGAGAGCTAGCCGACTGGATAGAGAATAGTGCTGGAAGGAAGCACAAGGTCATGGTGGTCGTTCCTCAGACTGGAGGCCTTTGACTAGTGGTGTGCGTCAGGGATTGGTACAGGGCCCATTTATATCAATAATTTGGATGAGAATGTAGAAGTCATGATTTGGCTGGCACGATGACACAGCGGTAGAGGCACTGCCTTACAGCACAAGAGACCCAGGTACGATCATGACGATGTGCCTCGGTGATGGCATTGTTGTATGGAGTTTATACATTCCCCCTGATCAGCGTGGGTTTTTGCCGGGTGCTCAGGTTTCCCCCCTCTCCAAAGATGTATAGGTTTATAGGTTCATTGACTTCTGTAAATTGTCTCTAGTGTGGAGGATAGAGATTGCGTACGGAATGATCGCTCATTGGAATGAGCTGCTAGAGGAGGTTGTTAGGCAGATACTGTGGATAGGAAAGGTTTTGAGGGATATGCACCAAATGCGGGCAGGTGGGACTAGTTGTGGCATGGACAAGTTGGGATGAAGGACCTATTTCCGTGCTGTATGACTCTATGACCCGTACCATGGAATACTAAGCTGCCAGTTCTGTCCCTCTCTTAGTCAGGTTCCATAATAAAGTTAGTCGCACATCACATTCCATGCCATGAGTTTATCTGCCTAACTTGTCAGGCCTATAGCGTTGAAATAAAATCAATTTAATTCAACCATCTTTACTCGCTCCTTTCCATCTCCTGCCATCCTGTCTACTGAACTTGCTGTCATTGGCTTCTTTATAGACTTCCAGCCTACCTTATATTTGTCTTGGAACAATTATTCTATTTAATCATAGAGTTTCAGATTTCCTTTGCAGTTTATGTGAAGTTAATCCTGACACTACGGAATATTTTGTCCTTTAGTTTTGGATTCTTTCAATTGAGGAAAATGGTTATTTTAATATTTTAAAACACTTTTAATCATCTTAAATACTAGAATTAGCTTTGCACTTATTATTTCATTTCCAAGTGGATATAAGACTAGTTTATAGAAGAAAGTAATTTGAGAATTTTTACAAAACAGTAAAGGTCAATGATGCATTTAGGTATAATACATCAAAGTGCTACCACCAGTGGTAGGAGCTATTAATCAAAAGAAATGTATCCAATAACACTAGAGTCCAATTTCTATATTTTTCAAAGCTCCATTATAAGGAAATGTGCTCAAGAAATCCAGTCTTATAATTCGCTTCCCTAATGGTTTGTCTAAGCTATAACAATCTGTTTGGGACAAGTAGGTACATTTCCATCACTGACAGCTACAGCACTGAAGTGGTGCGAGGAGAATAGAAAATCCGCCGCAGTGGAGCGATGCCCATTTTGCATTGTCTAATGCTTTAAAACATGAGCAATGAAATACACATCACAGCAAGCGATAATTAGCTTATGCAAAGTAATGCTCAACTCCACCTGGCATTTAACCACAATTGGCATGAAGGGATTGGAAAGATGCTCACTTCATTTGGTTGAACAATTGGATTGGCAATCTGAGCTTTGAGAAAATACCATAGGAATCAGGGATATATTCACATTGCGATGGTACCTGAGCAAGGGATAAATTAGAACTCCGAAGTTACTGGTGAATTCATCCAGTAACGCAACAGGGTACTGACAAAACTTCCAGAGAAATGTGTAGAGTTTGTACATTCTCTGTGAGTGTGTGATCCCGTTCTTAGAAATACACCATAGAAGTTAACGATAAAATAGGCCAACGTCAGCATGGCTTTGTGAAGGGGAGGTCTTGCTTGACAAATTTTCTGGAATTCTTTGAAGAAGTAAATAGCAGGGCAGACATAGAGAGGCAGGAGATGATTTTCAGAAAGCCTTTGATAAGATGCCACACGTGAGGCGGCTAAGGAAGATGATTGCCCATAGTATCAAAGGGCAGATGCTAGCATGGAGAGCAGGTTGGCTGGATGGCAGAAGACAAAGAGTGGCAATAAAGGGTTTTTTTTCTGGTTGGCTGCCAGTGAGTAGCGGAGTTCCGCAGGGGTCGGTGCTGCGGCCGCTACTCTTCATATTAATGATTTAGACTAGGGGATTGAAGGCTTTGTGGCCAAGTTTATGAATGATCTGAAAATAGGTTGAAGGGCAGGTAGTGAAGAGAAAGCAGGGACTCTGCAGAAGGACTTGGACATGTTGGGAGAGTGGGCAGAGAAGTGGCAGATGGAATATAGTGTAGCAAAGTGTGCATTTTGGTAGTAGAAATAAAGGCGTAGACTATTTTCTAAATGGGGAGAGAATGCAGAAATCAGAGGTGCAAAGGGACTTGGGAGTGCTGGTGCAGGATTCCCAAAAGGTTAATCTGTCGAATTGGTAGTAAAGAAAGCAAACGCAATGTTTCAGTCAAGGGTGGTGAATCTGTGGAATTCTTTGCCACAGAAGGCTGTGGACGCCAAGTCAGTGGATATTTTTAAGGCAGAGATAGATTCAGAGGTGTCAAAGGTTATGGGGAGAAGGCAAGAGAATGTTGTTAGGAGGGAGAGATAGATCAGCCATGATTGAATGGCGGAGTAGACTTGATTAATTCTATCCTACCGAATTGCCTAATTCTATCCTATCACTTATGACCTTATGACCCTGAATGCTAAGTGAAATACCTATGTACTTTGTAAACACACTTTAAAATCAGTGCTAAGTTCATTTTGTAGCAGGGGCTAACCAAAGTGTATATCCTTACAATCAAGAGCCATTAGGCAATCAAAGATTTGATTTCTGCAGAGAACTTCCACAATCATATTCCATAACTACACAGAGCAAAAGAGTCTCGAATTATTGCATTTAATTTTTCAATTAAGCAAATGACATTAGCAAGTAACAATAGTTAGTCATACAGCACCCTTCAACCACCTTTTCCATGCCAATTATCAAGTACTTATATATACTATACCCACTAACCAGCACATGGTCCATAGCCTATCTAAACACTGGCAATTTAAGTGTTTGTCAAAATACATCTATAAGTGTGAGTACCTGACTCCACAATCTTCTCAGCCAGTGTGTTCAATATTGCAAACATTCTTCCTCAGATACCTCTAACTCTCTTATTCGTCATCTTAAGCCTATTCCAAGACAGTTCACATGGCCTTCAACTCTTCAATAATTTTCAATATCTAGGCACCCATTGCTTATTTTTTTTACTGTGGACATTTTGATTTGATTTGATTTGATTCAATTTATTGTCATTGCACTTTTCAGTGCAACAAAATGGTTTAGCCTGCAGTCATAACATAGAATAAATAACAAACACTCAACACAGTTTAAAGTCCCAAAGCCAAAGTCTCTTCCCTCCTTGCTCTCCCTCTGCGCTGAGGCAATCCAAGCCTCCGATGTTATGACCCCGCCGGGTGATGGTAAGTAAGTCCCGCGGCTGAATCCGTGCTCTGCAAACGGGCCGGTTCAAACTCCGCGGCCCGGGGCGGTCGAAGCTGCCGAAGCTGCCGCCCTCCAGTCCAGCGGACGCAGCTGTAGTTGCGGGAGCTCCGGAAACAGAACTCGAGCTCCCGATGATGTCGTCCACTGGCCCGCGGCCGAGCCTCCGAGGCTCCAAAGTCGGGTCGGAAGTTGGGTCGCACCGCAACCACAGCCCCGAAGTCGGCCAGCCTCGCGTTGGTAAGTCCTGGCTCTGCCTCCGCAGCCTCGAGGTCGGTCGCAGTTGGAGGCTGCCAGCTCCGCGATAGGCCTCAGCGCAGACGGACACGGGGGATACGGCAAGAAAGGTCGCATCCCCCCCGAAGGAAGAATCAAAAAACATGTTACACCCACCCCCCCACACATACACAACTAAATAAACCGAAATAAACTGTAAAAACGGGACAAGAGAAAACAAAAAACAGAAAAGCCAAACGGACTGCAGGCGAGCCGCAGCTGCAAGGCAGCGCCGCCACTTCCGGTGGACATCATGCCTCTTTACACTTCCACCCACGTTGGTTCTTCCTCAAACAGAGACCCAATCAATTTCCCTCTACTAACATTGTCCTCCGCCTGATGGAACTTGTCCTCACCCTCAACAACTTTTGTTCTGACTCCTCCCACTTTCACCAAGTTAAAGGTGTAGCCATGGACACTCGCACGTGTCCAGCTATGCCTGCTTTTTTATTGTTTATGTCGAACAGTCCTTATTCCAGGCGCATGCAGGACCTATTCCCCAACTCTTTCTCCGCTACATTGACGACAGCATCGGGGTCGGTCCTGCACCCATGCAGTACTCATAGATTTCATTAACTTCGCCACTAACCACCAGCCTTCAAACTCACCTTAAAGCGGCCTTTTCACGGGGCGAGTTGACGCAAGATGTCACCAGAGTGAAGAGGTCGTGGTCCAGCACGAGTCTTGCACGATATAACGGCAGTAGATAAAGAGTTCCCACGGTACTCGGCATTTCTGTTATTTGTGCGAGTGACTTGTCCGTTTCCCGAGCTTTCCCGTTAAATCTTGAATGAACATCGTGAACTACACGTGACACAAATGATGTAACTTTTTTTTTCACACACTATATATATCCTCCCTTGGTTGAATTGGCTCATTTGGAGACATATTTTACTGTGTATGTGGGAGACACAGATGGACTGAGCACAGTACCTCGGTCTTACTGTGTGTGGGAGAGGGGGAGAAAGAGACGTACACTCACAGAGGCAGTCTCTCAGCCTGTGTAAGAGGGAGGGAGAGAGAGAGAGAGGCACACACAAGGTGGATGTGAAATCTCACCTGCCTGTTTCAGTGACAGACACCCGCCGTCAGTAAATGAAGACACCAACATCTGTCTCCCCCTCCTCTCCCTCGACTCCCCCACCTTTCTCTCCCAACTCCAGTCCCGTCCCGACCCCCTGGGAAACTGAATAGAGCAACAGTCAACTGCTGCCTGTGCGCTGATATGACAATAAAGGCTACTTTACTTTACTGAGTTAAAGAGTTCCCACGGTAGACTGTAAAACTGGGACCCTGGTTCTGGACTCCCCCAACACCGGAACCCTTCTTCAGACAGCCTAATCGGAATTGAGTCTGAAGATGTGTCTCGTCCCGAAACATCAGCTTTTTTTCTCCAGAGATGCTGCTTGACTCGCTGAGTTACTCCAGCTTTTTGTGTCTGTCTTCGGTTTAAACCAGCATGTACAGTTCACTCCTTACACGGGTCTCTGTACAACATTGATTGGTAGCGTTCCGGACCCCTGGACCCGAGGACTCCGACCTGTATCTCTCAAAGAAGTACATGTGAAAATTTTCTCACGGACCATAAAAATGCGTAACCTTTCAGTAAAGTCCCTTTTAAAGTCCCTTTTAAAGATTATAGTTATTTTCTTGAATCTCATTAACATAACTCATGAATAAGTTGATGTCCATATGCGGATGCAAATCTTTATTTTTATTTATTTTTTAAATTCAATCCCACATAAGATAATTTTTACTCACCTTCTGTTCCCTCTGTCCAGCTTCCGGGTTCACCGTTCGCAGGAGTTCCCACGGTACCCGCAAGAGTTATTACGGATATCGCACTGGCCACTACGTTCATATAATGTTGCAATACTCAACCACAAGTGTACAAGTCAATCTTGGAGAAATTCAAACTTTCTTGAATTTTCTCCCGAGTGACCAAGTTACACGATGACCTGCCGTTAGCGCTACGGTGGTCCACGGTGGTCCACGAATGCCGCACTGTTATCGCACGAGGTTCCCACGATGTTAAACTCCGGTTAACTCTTGCGTCAAGTCGCCCCGTGAAAAGGCCGCTTCACTATCTCTGATATCTCTCTCTTAATCTCTCTGTTTCTATTACAGGACACTTTTTTTTATTTTATTTTTATTTTATTAGAAGTTAATACAGTACAAAACAATACAGTGGCACCTAATTTTAGGTGCCAACTACGTCATACCGTAATCTATTCTATGTACAACCTCTAGTTTTATGTTATGGGAAGGAAGTAAGCAAGACAAGAAAAAGAAACCAATAGAAAGGGGAAAAAGTGGAAAAATAGATGGTAGAGAGTAGAAAAACGTGAAGTGTGTATATAAAAAAATAAAAAAATAAAAGAAAAAAGAAAAAGTGGAAAGTAGAAATAGAAGAGAAGGCCCCTTAAAAGAGAATTTTTCAAATCTATATTCGGAGATGTAGGTCTATCCACGTCATGAACTGAAATCAGCAATCCTTATGGTACCGCTGCATCACATGATTCCAAAAAGTCGATGAAAGGAGACCAACTCCTTAAGAATTGGTCATATTTATCTATTAGTCGGAGTCTCATTTCTTCAAGGCGTGCTATGTCCATCATATTCCTAATCCACATTTTAACAGTTGGTATGGTTGTATTTTTCCAAAATTTAAGTATCAATTTCTTTCCAATTATTAACCCATAATTAAAAAAAACATTTTGGTCTTTATTTAAATTGGTATCTTCTCCTATTATTCCAAATATAATCCATTCCATTTTGGGTTCTATTCTTGACTTGAAGAGCTTTGTAAATATATCAAATATATCACTCCAAAATTTATTCAACTTTGTACATCTTACAAATGAATGTGTTATATTAGCGTTTTGAAACAAACATTTATCGCATCTGGGAGAGACGTTTGGATAAAATTTATTCAACCTCGTTTTTGAATAATATAGTCTATGTAATAATTTGAATTGAATTAAATTATGTCTTGCATTAATAGAACAGTTATGTGTATTCATCAAATACTTTTCCCATCTATCCTTCGAGATCTTTATCATTAGCTCATGTTCCCAATCTTCCCTTATTCTCTATATAATATATTATTATAAAAGTATGATATTAATTTTTGTGAATCAGCCTTAATATTCATTGCTTCTTCTAAAGGGTCTAAAAATATAGTTTGAAATCTATGTGTATATTTCTTCATAAAGTCACATACCTGTATATATTTAAAATATTGATTATCCTTCAATTTAAATTTAAATTTTAATTGTTGAAATGATAACAGTTTACCCAATTCATACATATCCCCTACTTTCCTAATCCCCAGTCTATCCCATTGTTGATATGTGTTGTCGATGAGAGAAGGTTTGAATGCGGGGTTGTTCAATAGTGGGGTTAGTACTGATAAATTATTTAATTTCAAGGATACTTTTATTTGTTTCCAAATTCTTATTATATTGTGAATAATTGGGTTCTTCTTATATATTATACTATTCAATTTTATCGGTGAGAGCAGGATCGTTCCTATATTGTGCGGATAGCACTCCTCTTTCTCCATTCTTATCCACTCCAACTGCTGAGTGGAACTATCCAGCCAGTACATTATGTTCTTAATATGCACTGCCCAGTAGTAATACATAAAGTTAGGTAATGATAAACCCCCAACTTCTTTAGATTTGCACAAATGCTTTCGTTGAATTCTATGTGTTCTGTAATCCCATATAAAATTAGTGATAGTGGAATCTAGTTTTTTGAAAAAATATTTTGGAATATATATTGGGATCGCTTGAAACAAATATATTAATTGTGGTAAGAAAGTCATTTTTATAGCGTTAATTCTACCTATCAATGAGAGCAGAAGCGTTTTCCAAAATTTAATCATATCATTCAGTTTATTTAATAGTGGTATAAAATTGGCACTAAATAATGATTTGTGTCTTCTCGTAATTTGAATACCCAGATACTTGAATTTTTCTGTTGCAATTTTGAAGGGGAATTTTAGTAAGTGTCTCGAATCCTGTGGTTTTAAAGACATAATTTCGCTTTTATTCCAATTTATTCTATATCCTGAAAAAGAGCCGAATTCCTCAATTAGTGTTAATAAGGTGGGTATACTCGTTTGTGTATTAGTAATATATAAAAGGATATCATCAGCATATAGTGAAATGTTATTCTTTGAGTCCTTAGTGTTATATCCGTGAATATTCGGGTGATTTCTAATCCTTTCGGCCAACGGTTCTATCATAAGGGCAAATAGCAATGGTGATAAGGCACACCCTTGCCTATTACCCCTTGATAAGTAAAATTTTGGAGATAGCGTATTGTTAGTTAGTATTCTTGCCATAGGTCTATCGTAAAGTAGTTTAACCCATCTAATAAAATTCTCTCCCATATTGAATTTTTGGAGTACCTTGTATAAATACTGCCATTCTACTTGATCAAATGCCTTCTCTGCATCCAGCGTGACAACTGAAATATCTTAATTGTCCTCATTATGAGAGTACATTATATTGAAAAGCCTTCTCAAATTATTAAATGATTGTCTTTTGGGTATAAATCCTGTTTGATCCGTATTTATTAAATTGTTAATATAATTATTTAGCCTTCTAGTTTACAGGACACAATTAACTGATTACTACTAAAAACCTATTGACTCCCACAGTTATCTGGACTACATTTCCTCTTAACCTTCTTCTTGCAAAGACACCATTCCTTACTCCCAATTCCTCCGACTCAGCCGTGTCTGCTCCCAAGATGAAGCTCTCTAATGGAGAACATCCAAGCTGTTTTCTTTCTTAGGTAAATGTGGTTTCCCCCTTTCTGTCAAAGATGGATCCCTCACCCCCGTCTCTTCTGTGTCCTATAGTTCTGCCCTCGCTCCCCCTCCTCCCAGATAGAACGAGGATAGAGTTCCCCTGGTCCTCACCTTTCACCAAACCAGTCTTCGCATCCAACATAACATCCTTTGCCTTGTAAGACCTATCCCTATACCTCCTCCCTCGCCATGATCCAGGGACCCCAGCAGGCTTTCTAACTGAGATAGAGGTTCACATGCACCTCCTCTAATCTCATCTACTGCATCTG
Source organism: Amblyraja radiata (assembly GCF_010909765.2). Lineage (NCBI taxonomy): Eukaryota > Metazoa > Chordata > Chondrichthyes > Rajiformes > Rajidae > Amblyraja > Amblyraja radiata. The sequence continues at coordinate 64,153,297 of NC_045956.1, forward strand.
GTGTTCCCAATGTAGCATCCTGTGCATCGGCAAGATTCAGCAACCATTTCGCTGAACACTCGCTGGACACTGAGGGGGAACGTTTACACACAAAGGGTGGCGGGCATATGTAACAAGCTGCCATAAGAGGTAGTTGTGGCAGGGACTATGGCAACGTTTAAGAAGCAATTAGACAAGTACATGGATAGGACAGGTTTGGAGGGATTTGGGCCAAACGCAGGCGAGTGGGACTAGTGTAGATGGGACATGTTGGTCGGTGTGGGCAAGTTGGGCTGAAAAGTCTGTTTCCACACTATATGACTATGACCAATTCAGTTGTTGTGTAACCAATATTTTATGAAGTTCTACCAAGACCACCCTGCTCCTAAACTATTAATGAAGATGAGCATCATATGTGTCAACCTTCACCCTCTCCATCTGTGTTGCTATCTTCAGGATTCTTCAGGAGTGGAGTGATAAAAATAACAAGTATTTGGTAGATCAGTAAAAATGACACAGAAATAGTAGAGATATGCTTAAGCATACAAACTGTGAAGACAAGATTGCAGTTGTTTTTCCAGTACAATTTCCCTGAAGTAGGCCAACCATGCTAAAATAGAAAGAATTCCCATGCAATGTATTTTTTAATGCAAATCATGCTTTTGGGATCATGTGCTGCTTTTTCAAAAATATTGCTTAATAAACCAGCCTTGTCCGCATAATGGGGCATGTCCTAGTTTAAGCACAAAACGAAATCTCCACACTTTTTAAGAGGCATTTCGAGAGGAACATGAACAAACAAGGAATGGTGTGATATAGATCATGTGCAGGCCGAAAATTCATTTGGAATCATGTTCAGGACAGACACTGTGGGCTGAAGAGCCTGTTCCAGTGCTGTATTATTATGTGTTCTATATTCTACTTGCATGGCTTTACGATGCCCTTAAGATTTAGGAGCTCGAAACATGGAAATATAAATAGTGAGTGCTATTTTGGTTTCAGGAAGGCTTCTAGTATTTGCAAAATATTTGTAGATGTCATATTGATAAAACTGTTAGCATGTTCACAACAGGGTTTCTTTATTTTCAGGTAGTCTCCTGGACTCATGGATGAACTACTTCCACTTCAATTTAATGGATTGCCATGGAGAGATAAGGCAAGCGATGAAACCGCTGCAGCGAGGGTGCAGCAGGTATCTGATTGATTGGTGGGTGAATGGGTAGTTGATGAATTCTTCCATTTGTGCTGGGCTTCTGTGTTCAAAGGTTCAAAGGTCAATTTATTGTCACGTGTACCAATTAGTGAATTAGAAACAGTGAAACTTGAATTACCATACAGCCCTACTTAAAAAGAGCAACAAAACAAACAACTACATAAAGGTTAACATAAACATCCACCACAGCGGATTCCCCACATTCCTCACTGTGATGGAGGGCAATAAGGTCTAATCTACTTCCTCTTTATTTTCCCGTGGTCGGGGCAGTCAAACCATCCACAGTTGGGGCGATCAAAGCTCCCGCAGCCGGCGATCGAAGCCCTGATGTTGGGGCAATCGAAGCTCCCACGTCGGGGTGATCAAAGCTCTCACGTCGGGGGGGTCGAATCTCCTGTGGCTTGGAGCTCCCGATGTCGGTTTCGAACCAAGGGTTAGGGAGCTCCACGATGTTAAATTCCGCAGGCTGGGTTCGCCAGCTCCACGATGTTAAGTCCTGCAGCCTCCCACGATTGAAACTCCCGAAGTCGGTCCCCAGCAGAGGCTGACAACTCCACGATATTATGCCACAGTGCGGACGGAGATACGATACGGACACAAATTGCATCTCAGTGGAGGTCAGAGATTAAAAAAGGTTTCCTCCAACACCCCCCCCACACACTCCCCACATAAAACAAGCTAAAGAACACTAAAACATACATTTAACACATACTAAACAACAACAAAGAATGAAAGGACGAGAGACTGTTGGCAAGCCAGCCATTGCGGGCGCCACCCGGAGGTGAAGACATTGCACCCAATGCATGGATTGGGGAATCTCAATACTATCCTAAATGCTCTTTCTCCTCTTTGACTGGTCATGTGTCAAAGTGTCTTAGTTGTCTGAGAGGATATTGCATGTTTTTGCGGAGCATCCTTGAATATTTTTTACCGTGCACCTGGTAATCTACACCTGTGATGGAGATCAGAATAGAGTATCTGTTGCAAGAAACTGGTAGGAAGTACCCGATCAACATGGCCCACTCAACCAAGCTAGGGCTTCATTGCTGGGATATTGGCCTGAACGAGGTACTGGTATGACGACTTATCCTTCCAATGAATTTGGAGTATTTTACAGAGACGCATCAATGGCATTTTTCCACTACTTTGAAACTGGAAGCAGTTCCGGTCTCTGGACATTAGGTGGGCAGGGATCACTGGTACCTCGTAGACCATGAGTCCCCAAATGGAACTAGCTTAGATGGCGTATCTTGGTTGGCATGGATGAATTGTGTTGAAGTGGCTGCTTAGATGCAGTATGAGTCTCTGACTCCCAAAGCAGACACATTATTCTGAGCTTTACCAAGGGAAGAGCTAACCAGATGGATGGAGGAAAAGATTCAGGGATATGCTTAAATCCTCCGGGAAAAGAAATGCAACATCTCCACTGACTCTCAATTACTGCTCAAAGTGGAGGAGGACTGACCAGCATGGCACTGAGAGCTTCAGGGCTGTGCTGCAGGAATACATGGAACTTCACTGTAAATGGTGGAAGGAGCATGCCGTCTGACAAATTGCATACGCCCGGATCCCATCAGGCTGTGGTGGAGCCTGTGGGTCCCAGCTTAGCCTCATCAGTATCAGTCACATCAACACATAACCAGAATGTGAGCAAGTCATCCTCAGTCCCAAGGGGACGCTTGCAAACTGACACTGCCTTTCATTCTCCGGAAGCAGCTCGCTGGTGCTGTTGCTTCATAGGATATCATGATTAAAACAGAAGACAAAGGGATTTCACACTAATCTATGAAGCGTTTTAATGTTTTTTTGCACTAGCAATTCCTAAACTACAATTTCTCCTACAATATCTCCTATTTTCATTCAAGTATTATTAAATTAAGTCTCAGCTTGGTAATTTAATATCACTACTTGAGTGCAACAAAATATCAATTGTGCAATCTAAATTAGTATCCTACTTTATCTTGGGAGTTCATGGCTAGAACAACAGCTTGCTTAGTTATAATGCTTAAAGTAAATGTAAGTTATCTTGAAAATAAGCAATGTGATGGTTCCACTTATTAAAGGAAAGGCAGGAAATGAGAGAAAAGTTGTGCTAAAATATATTTTGTTACTTAGTTACATGCCAATAAAATTGTACCTGCTTGATGCAATCTATTCACAGGTTACTGAGTAACAAAATACATTGGTATAACAGTGATCAAAGTGCTGTGTAATCTAAATTAGGTCATTCTATCTTACAAAGTTATAGAGTTGACGGTGTGAAACAAAATCCATGCAAAGCCATAGATTGTCAACTTCCCAAAGGCGAAGAGCAGGTTTAATTTTCCATTATAAAGGATATGTCATTAAGGACATGTAATACCCTTTTGCAAATAAACACTCCTGCCATCCCACAAAACTAGAAGCCAACCGACCAGCATTTTGCCAATGAGCTATCAAAGCTTTGTCCAAACATTGAGAAAGATATGGTCAGTTAAATTTAAATTTAAAAAACGGTCCTTTGAAAAAGAACACTACAGCATTAAAGTGAATGGAATTGTTTTGTGTATGGGCATCAGGTGTCGGATTCACATAAGCATGAATAATGGGCTTATAATCAACCCAGCTCTTAAATCATTAACTAAGCAGCAGTAGGGTCAAGGAACATTGTCATAAATAGAAAGAGTATTTCGTAATTATCTTTGTCAAATGAGTACATGAATAAATACTATATTTTACTACCTGAGGAGAATGTCGTGTCTATCATTCTGCAAGTTTTCTTTGGAAATTTGAGGGTGAAATAATTGCATGATAAAAGCATTTAAACATTTAAAAGGCTGCTGCCTTAAAGGCATTTAAACATTTAAAAGGCTGCCGTCTCAGAAAGGTAAATAACATATTATTGAAAATTATAAAAGATTTCTAGCATGCATTTCTAAAGATATTGTAAGCATGATCCAGGAGCTTAATAATATAAATGACATTCCAGTCTCTCCCTATTATACTTCCTACACAATGAAATGTTTGTGCTTTGTGGGGATGGTGCTAGTGAATGCACAGAATTTTGCTTGTTCCTTTGGAGAAAGCTCAACCCACTCGGTATAATAGTAATCACCAGTTTATCTAGGTTAACCCTTGAAGTATTTGTTATTATTTTTACTTCACTGACAATGGGAAAGTCCATCTTATTCTTCAGTGCGAGGGTTACACACTAACAATGGGCTTATTCTCTACTCACAGCTTCATTTGGTGCCAAGTGAATACTGATATTGTTCACATTGTTTTCAATTAAAGTGACCTAAATCATCTGAACTGTAAAACTGAGTTTGAAATTAGGAGCAGATAAGATTCAACTGTTCTGCTGCCACGTGCAACGAGGGATGGGATGGAGGACGACATCAGTGTTGGGGGTTCAAATCAATCATCTAAATGTTGTTTTGGTAAAATGCTGTTGAATCTGCACCATTGGATACAGTAACCAGACAGGCCGGCCTATGATTTTTACAGTTGAGATTTTGTTATAATTTTATAAGGGCCTTTACGAGCTTCTACAAGCTTTTGTAGAAGGCAACCGGCTTTAAGAGTGGGCTTATACACTACAGAGGCTGTGCACATGATGCTAAGTGCAAATGTCCTGAACCAATGATCAAGCAGTTAATTGTAGCAGTCAGAGCTGTTTATTCAGCACTGCTCAACCCACTAAATTCCAATACTATGCACTTAATGAAAGCACAACATTGTAGCAAGAGTGTGCTTTTCAGTGCTAGAGATCTGGATTCAACCCTGGCCTCATGTACTGTCCGTATGGAGTTTGCACATTCTCCCTGTAACTGCACGGGTTTCCTCCGGGTGCTCCGCATTCCTCCCACATCCCAAAGGCGGAAGGTTTATAGGTGAATTGTAAAATTGCCCCTAATGTGTAGGGACTGGATGAGAAAGTGTAATAACAAAGAACTACTGTGAACGGGTGATCGATGGTCAGTGTGGATTCAGTTGGCTAAACGCCCAGTTTCCATGCTGTATCTCTGAACTAAATCATGCTATTTGGTAAATTGGATTGTGCAATAGCAAATGCATTACATGCAAATTAGGCATTTGTATTTGAAAATTCTTGTGCAATGATGATTTAATTTTCTTCCAAGCTAAAAAAGTTGTGATGATCTAGCCAGCACTTTATACTATACATGTGTGGAGAGTCTGGCATTCAGCAAAGGAAATCACAAACCCAAATAACTGCACTTGTTTAAAGCTGTGCTGAGCGAGTAGCATGTTGTTCAGAGTTTGAATTAGAGATATTCTGGATGTGAAAAAAAGGTGAAATTTGTTATTTGAAAAAGACATGAGGAAGCAATGAGACAAACTAAATAGTTTCTGGAGTCTGCACCAGTTTCTGGATTTCCTAGTCTTCAGCATGAAACATTGGAAGCAGAGGGCACCTCAACCTATCATTTGAGAGGAGAAGGGGAGATGAGATGGGCCCATCCTGCTGCAGTACTCATGGAGCTCTGGTCTTGCTTTAACTTGTCAGCAATGCTTGAAGATATTCTGCATTGCCCATTGTGTGGGTGCAAACAGAGTGCAAATCGTGGGACAAGCAGAATAACTTATTCAGTACTGCTGAACAGATTAATTTCCATTATTGTGTGTCATAATTGTCTGCCATAGCACAATAATTTCCATTATTGTCTGCCATAAACAGAGAACATAGAAATGTACAGCTCAGGAACAGGCCCTTCATCCTACAATGTCCATGATCCCAATTTGAACTAAAATCTTCTCAGCCTGCATGTGATTCATATCCCAACATTCCCTGTATATCCACATGTCTATCCAAAAGCCTCTTAAAAGCCACTGTTATGTGTGCTTCCACCATCACCACGGTTCCAGACACCCGGCACTTTATGTAAAAATATACTAGCCCCGTACATCTCCTTTAAACTTCCTTCCTCTGACCTTATAGTTATGTGCTGTGTATTTGACATTAGCTATGTATTTGACATTTCCACGCAGGGAAAACGTTTTGACTGTACCATCTATGCCTCTTATAACATTATAAACTTCTATCAGGTCTTGCCTGATTTCCTTAATATCTAAAAATCTACTGATGTCCGTCTTCAATATACAGTACCCAGCAACTGAGTTTCCACAGCCTACTTCATGAGAGAACTTCAAAGATTCACAAGCCTCTGGGAGAAGAGATTTATTCTCATGTCTGACCTAATAAACAAACTCCTTATTCTGAGACCCTGACAGCTGGGTCTAGATATCACAGCCAAAGGAAATATCAATTTGCCCTGTGAAGAATTGATGGCCTTCTAACTGATTACATGTCTTTCAGCAAACTTCCCAAACTTTTGGAATGACATTCACTGGCATAGAACAACACATCACAGGAACAGGTTCTTCAGCCCGCAATGTTCGTACCAAACATGATGCCAAGACCAACTCTTATCTGCCTGCACATCATTCATATCTCTCCATTCCTGCAATTCCTGCCTGTCCAAAAGTCTCTTAAATGCCACTATCATATCTGCCTCTCCACCACTCCATGCAGCAGGTTCCAGGCACTCACCATCCGCTGAGTAAAAAAACTTTCCCCCATATCTTTAAACATTGCTCCTCTCACCTTCAACCTATACCCTTTGGTATTTGATATTTCCCTGCAGTTGAAGACAGTGAGAGCCTCCCCTTTTAAGAAGGCCAACAGTGTCACAGGGCTAGTTAGTCTTATTTGGAAGTAGCAACTAAATGGAGTTTCGGTCCAGGGTTTTGTGTCAATGTCATCAACAGAACAGTTAGTAGTGGTAGGATGGTACAATTGTGATAATGGTAGCAACACAATTCTAATCTCTAAGCTAAATTAAATAGACTTTGATGAGAATAGAATCCTTGAGAGCACAAATGGGATGAATGAAGAATAAAGAGCAGAGACTAGATATAAATATATGTTCCAATGATTGTCAAGATGTAACTTGTGACATTCCACATTGATCTGAGATGGAACATAATTGTTCACAAACATACAACCAGAATAACATCCACATTTATTCTTTCTTTCACTTTCTCTGACATTCTTCTGGCAACTATCTTACACATGTTCCCTCATTCAGCTTATGTCTATGCCTTATTGAAATCTATCATTAGTCTCCTGCTAGTGTTGATGATTTCAAATTTTGTTTTATCATTAAATTTAACAAATGCTCTGTACATCCATGTCAATAATTTATATTTGACAAAGAGGCACGGTGGTGCAGCGATATGATCCACAATTCCACAGTTGCTGCATTTCAGCCTCAGGCACCCGGGTTTGCCTGATAAACGGGTGCTGTCTGTATGGTGTTTGCATGTTCTGCTTGTTACTGCATGGGGTGCTCTGGTTTCCTCCCATATTCCAAAGATGTAAAGGTTTGTAGGTTAATTGGCTTTGTAAATTGTCCCTAGTGTGCAGGACAGAATTAGTGTTAAGGAGATCACTGGTCAGCACGGGCTCACTAGACAGAAGGGCCTGTTTTCACGCCGCATCTCTAAACTAAACTAAACTAAACTAAACTAAACTAAACTAAAACTGTGTTCTCAGCACCAACCCTAGGAGTTCCCTTTTACAATTTCCTCTGGTCTGTACAACTCACGTTCATTATTATTTGCTGTTTCTTGTCACTTGGGCATTTTTCTATTAATTTATTCCACATTGATCACACTTCCCTTATTGACTCCCTCTATTGTTTCATTAAACATTTATTAAATTGGTTATACATAATTTGCCTTTAACAAATCTATTCTCGCTTTTCTTAGTCAAACCTCACTTAATTATATGATTGCTAATTCTGCCATTTAATGTTTCCATAAGCGTGCCTACTGCTGATTTTTTTCTGATACGACTTTGTGAATTAGCAGGGGCCGCAGAACGTTTTTGAAAGTGGGAGGGGGGGGGGGGGGCTGAGCGATCACTGATCACCGGCCTCGGTACCTGGTGAGGGAGCGGAGTGACCGAGCGGGGGGAGGGTGGCACAATTATTATTTTTTGTTGTTGCTCGGCTTCCAAAAACTGGGGGATAATACAGGCCATCCCCCAACTCAAAAAGTGGGGGGATATATCCCCCCCTCTCTCTCTCCCTCTCGGGGCCGACCCTCTCTCTCCCTCTCCCTCCCTCTTGGGGCCGACTCTCTCCCTCCCTCCCTCTCGGGCCGTCTCTCTCTCTCTCCCTCCCTCTTGGGGCCGACCTTCTCTCTCCCCCTCTCCCTCCCTCTCCCTCCCTCTCGGGGCCTTCTCTCTCTGGGCCCACCCACCCTCCCTTCCGCTCGGCGGCTAATCACAGCGCTTCGTTCACTGCCCCATATCTCGACTGTGAACCGCGCTGTGATTGGACGTTGAGCGGAGGGGAGGGAGGGTTTTGGGGGGGCAGTCGGTTTCCGCCACAGCTGGTCGTGGTTTTGCCGCGCTCACTGTGCGCTTGTTCTGAGATTCTAGATGTCAGAGGTCCTCAGAAGAGAAAAATATGCCTGCAGGCTGGATAATTTCGGATTATGAAGCATGTCTCACCAAAAAAGTGGAGGGGCTTCAGCCCCCCCCCCATGATTAGGGTGTACCATTTACAACTCTTCAGTTGTATAGTGTCCTAGTGAGACAACACCTGGAGTATTGTGTGCAGTTTTGGTCTCCATATTTGAGGAAGGACATTCTTGCTATTGAAGGAGTGCAGCGTAGATTCACAAGGTTAATTCCCCGGATGGCGGGGCTGTCATATGCTGAGAGAATGGCGCGGCTGGGCTTGCATACTCTGGAATTTAGAAGGATGAGAGGTAATCTTATTGAAACATATAAGATTATTAAGGGTTTGGACATGCTAGAGGCAGGAAACATGTTCCCGATGTTGGGGGACTCCAGAACCAGGGGACACAGTTTAAGAATATGGGGTAAGCCATTTAGAACGGAGATAAGGAAACACTTTTTCACACAGAGAGTTGTGAGTCTGTGGAATTCTCTGCCTCAGAGAGCGGTGGAGGCTGGTTCTCCGGAGAGAAAATTCATTCAAGAGAGAGCTAGATAGGGCTCTTAAAGATAGCGGAGTCAGTGGATATGGGGAGAGGCAGGAACGGGGTACTGATTGCGGATGATCAGCCATGATCACATTGAATGGCAGTGCTGGCTCGAAGGGCCGAATGGCCTACCCCTGCACCTATTGTCTATTGTTTTCAGACACCACTTTTATGTTTACTGCTCAGTGCAGAATAAGTGAGCTCCTCTCACCCTGCATAATTCCCCTCTCTATCCTCTGCCCCACCCAAATGCACATCCATTATCCTGTCCTGCTTTTATTTTCTCCTCATCAAGTTCTACCCACATCCCTTCCTCTGGCTGCAAAATTTACTCCTCTTCTCTTCATATTTTACAGCCTTTGTCTGCTTTTCATCTCTGACCTTTGTCCACCAACCTGCCATAAAAAACCTGCTCACCTGAATCTATCTGTCACTTGTCAGGCCTTGTCCAATCCCCACCTCCTTTCTTCCGGGCGGTACGGGATACTGAGTTGGATGATCAGCCATGATCATATTGAATGGCGGTGCAGGCTCGAAGGGCCGAATGGCCTACTCCTGCACCTAATTTCTATGTTTCTATGTTTCCCCCTTATTATAATTAGACTGACGTAGGGTCACGGCCCAAAATGTTGTCTATCCATGTCTTCCAAAGATAGTACCTGACACACTGAGTTACTCCTGAACTTTGTGACTTTTTTGCAGTGCTCAACTGTTCCTGGAATTCCTTTGCAGACTGGAGTTGAGAAAAATGAAGTAAAATGATCATGTACTGGCTTTGTTCAAGTGCCACAATCAGGCACACTAAATCTGCTTCTAGATTTCTCAATGAGATCACAATCTTTGATATCTATTTAATAAAGGTGCTCTTTTCCTCTCTATGTTTTTTTCTATGTTAATTTTGCTTTTATTTATTGTGGTGCCATTTCATAGGAAAGTCAATCAGCTGACTGTTGATAACAAATAATTAGTTGAGGCAGTCGTATATAATTATTGGAACTTTGCCTTGAAAAGAAGGAATGGGGTGAAAAACAAAACTCTAGGTCAAGTATGTCAAATATTGTATATTATTTGCACTGTTTAAAATATATGGCTAGAGATTGAGGCAGTTGAACATATGACTTTAGCAGCTGGTGGAAGTAGTGCAATAGGTGAAAGGATAATTAATTTGAGTAAGGAGGAAATAGATGAATAATTGAATAGAATAAGGGAATTTCACAAGGTGAGGAACTTAAGATTTATGCTATATATTGTATTGTATTGTATTGTATTGTATTGTATTCAAATTTATTGTCATTGTCTCAGTTAGAGACAACGAAATGAATTTCCCTTACAGGCAGTATCATAAAAATAAAAATAAATAAATAATAATAAATAATGAAACATATTAAAAATAAAATAGAATTTAAAAAAAAAGCACAAACACTGAAAGTCCACGACACAACATAACACAGTGGCACCAAGGTGAGGAAGGCACCATAGTCCAGCCAGCCTCCACTCCGTTCTTCCCAGATTTTCCCTCGTGGTCGAGGCCTTCCTAGCACCCGCAGTCGCCGCCCTGGGTGGCCCGATGTTCAGGCCCTCACGCCGGGCTGGTGGAACGCCGACGCCGAACCCCGACGGTGAACATCCTCCTCCTCAGCGGCCCGGACCTCCCGATCAGCCGCCTCCCGCAGCGCCCGAGTCCGCAGCGCCCGAGTCCGCAGCTCCCGTGTCCGCAGCTCCCGTGTCCGCAGCTCCCGAGTCCGCAGCTCCCGTGTCCGCAGCTCCCGTGTCCGCAGCTCCCGAGTCCGCAGGCCGAGCTGGGCAGAGTCACAGGACCCCGCGCTGTCCATCAGCGCCGCCCGCGTTGGGAGCTCCGCAAACCTCAGCTCCAGGATGTCGGTGCAGCAGGTCCAGCACTCCGGGCTCCAGACGGCGACCCTCGGTAAGGCATCGCCAGCCTCGCGATGTATCAGCGCTGTCCCGCCGCTGCTGGAGCTCTGGTCGCAGGGAAGTCCGCGCCAATCCAGTAGGTAGGCCGCTGGTGGTGGGGGGGGGGGGGGGGCGAGGACGCGACTCGAATAAAAGTCGCGTCTTCACCAGGAAGCGGCTGAAGGACGGTATCCCCCGCACCGTGCCCTCTTCCCCCACATCAAAAAACACAAAAAAACACACTTTTACATAACTAAATAAACAAAAAAACAAAAAGATACCGGGCTGTAGGTGGAGGCAGCTGATGCCAGCGCCACCGGAAGTACATAAGGATATCATGCAATAAAAATAGAAAATACAAGAAATACTCGGCATCTGTGGCAAGTTTAACAGAAAGATGAACAGATTTAATATTTTAGGCCAATCACCTGTCTTCAAAACTGATCTGAAACTTTAATTCTATTCCAGTTTTCACACCTGCTTCCTGACTTGTTGAGTACATCCAGCTTTTTCCATTTTCATTTTAGATTTCACCATTTTCTGTATTTTAGTTTTGTGCAAAATATAACGATCTTTACCTCCTCTGCATTTTGTCAACCATTAAAATATATCCCTTGATATGTTTTACAAACACAAATCTGTTAATATCACTGTTTCAATTTAACTTGCATCCACAGCTGTTTGAAGTAGGGAATTCTTCAATCCCACTTTCTTTTCTGATAACACGTTTCCTGTTTTTAGATCTTCATGACCAAGTTCTAAACTAATTACATTATGATTTCGATTCTAGTTTGTAGAATAACCTTATTTGTAACTTTTTTTAATCAAATACCTTTATTATTTTCAATACTCAGTTACATTATGCCAACGTTCAAATTTTAATTATTAAAATCTCTCCTTATAATTTCATCCTTTAATCATAATCTTTTAGTAGTGTTCCTACTTGTGTGACATACAGAACAAATACAATACTTTAGATCTGGATATGGGAAATGAGCAATATAACGTCCTCCACATAATTAATCTGTTCTCTGATATTTTGATTGTTTTGAATTGCTTTCAATTGTTTGTGATATCGGGGCAATCAAATCAATTCACTCCTCCACATGAGCAGTTGAATTGGCCAGGCAGAGAAGGTCAACAAAGTGCTGGAAGATGGGATGAATAGAGATGACTACCTACTCTTGGGTGTGGACATTGTGGGCTGCATGGCGTTTTTTCGCACAACGTATATGACTTGTCTCAGGTCTCACTGTTTTGAAAATATCGACATTTATATTGAATTCAAAGTGAGTTATTTCACCTTTTCCAACATTTATCTATATTTACCATAGCTTTATTTGAGACTACATACTCATGTACTTCCTGCTCCTCCTCTCACACACTACTGTTTCCTCAAGACAACAAAATAGTTGTTTAAAGAAACAAAGAAACTAGCAATGTGAAAATGAAAGGTTATGAGCTTTTTCATGGCAGTAATGCTAAACAAGTCAGAGCATTAGTTTAGTTTAGTTGGAGATTCAGTGGCCCTTCGACCCACTGAGTTGCGCCGACCAGCGATCCCCGCATATTAACACTATCCTACACACACCAGGGACAATTTACAATGTTACCAAGCCAATTAACCTACAAACATATACGTCTTTGGAGTGTGGGAGGAAACCGGAGATCTCAGAGAAAACACACGCAGGTCACGAGGAGAACGTACAAACTCCACACAGTGTGGATCGAACCCGGGTCTCTGGCATTGTAAGGCAGCAGCTCGATCGTTAGCTATCATGCTGCCATCACAGGTAATTGGGTATACGATGACTAGAGTTCATAAGAATGTTGGCAGCATAAGTAGCTGACAACGGGATAATGCAAAAAATAACGTTCTCTCCATTGCTGTTGTTCCCAGTGATATTAAAATAAAGCAACAGACTGATGCTTGTCAAAATGAAGAAATAAAGTTATTCACACATTCCCAAAATACATCCTTGTAGAGATTTAGGAAGTAGTATCAAGGGATTTAGGAAAAAAATATTTATGGGATTAAGATGGATTTATGAAAGGGAAAGCATGTTTGACAAATGTGTAGAAACAAGGAACTGCTGATGCTGTTTTTTTTAAAAAGACACAAAGTTCTGGAGTAACTAAGCTGGTCAGACAGCATCCAGGGAGAATAGCATCCCATGTTTTCCAGGGATGCTGCCTGACCCACTGAGTTACTCCAGCACATTGTGCCTTTTATTTAAGTTTAACAAATATTAGTTGTTTCAAGTCGGAACCAGCAGAACAGAGAAGATAAAACCAGTTGATCAGAAGGCCTTTAAAAAGATGGGATGTAAGGGGATGTAAGTTTCTCTAAACAAACTTAGAGCACATAATATTGGGAGCAATGTACAGCTGTGGATTGATGATCAGTTACACAGTCATAGAGCACGGAAACAGTCCATGGTAACTAAGATGCCCCATCCATGTGAGTTCCATTTGCCTGCCTTTGGCCCATAACCCTCTGAACCTCCCTTATCCAGGTACCTGTCCAGACTTGTGCCTGCCTCAACTACTTCCCTTGGCAGCTCATTCATATATTTACCATCCTCAGAGTGAAAAAGTGGCCCCTGAAGTTCCTATTAAATCTTTCCCCTTGCTGATCAATGGTCAGTGTGGACCTGGTGGGCCAAATGGCCTATTTCCATGCTATATTTCCAAACCTATTATTACTATTACTATTTAGATATTCCAAAATATCTTGTCAGTTGAGGATATATGTTATTCTTCAATGTTACCTGTCTCCACCCAAAATATTGCAGTATGTAATAATAGCTTGAATTGCTTATCTTTCTGGTTAAAAAGTATAAAACCTCACTTTTCTGCAGGGTGTCTGACAGAGAAATAGTCACCAGAATGCGTATTTTTTGTTATTTTTTACATCTACAGCTCTAGTCTTCGTATGGTTTATTCACAGTCATGACAGCTGAAGTAAAAATATGTGTTTATTGATATTAATTGAGTGTTAAAAGATAGTTACAGCATAGGCTAACCTTCCATTGCCCCCTAACCTCCTCAAAAATTATCTATATTACTAAAAGTCTGATCTTGACCGCTTTTGGCCTACTGTGCTGCGATTTCCGAGAGAACGCCGCGACCTACGGCCGTCATTTTTGGCCACCTCGCTCAGAGCCCACATCTGCCTTCCTGGACCAGAGGATTTTTCCCATCGGTTAAAAATCAAAGAGATATTAATGTTTTTTTTTAAATCACCATTCTCTCTGCTGCCCGTGCTGGAGGGAGGGGGAGGGACTATAAAACCAGGAAGTGGTGTGCCTCAATCAGTCTCTGCAAGATGGAGGTCACGTCTCTCTGAGCTCTGAATAACACTGAACACATGTCTACTCAACTGTGAGTGCCCTTAATGTGGTTTGAAAATGAAAATATGGTTGGTTTGAAGTAAAAAGGCACTGCCTGCAAATGGTTGTTTGGGGGGTTTGGGTTGAAGTAAAAAGGCACTCTCTCTCTCTCCCCCCCCCCCCTCCTTCCCCCCCCCCCCTCTCTCCCCCCTCTCCTCCCCCCCTCCCTCCCCCCTAAACCTCCATCCCCTCCACAGCCCCTATCCTCTTCCCTCCACCCTCCCTCCCCCTCCCTGCTCCCCACCTCTCCTCTCAGCACCCCTCACTCTCAACCCCTCTCTCTCCCTCCTCTTCCCTCTCTCCCCTCCTCCCCACCTTTCCCCCCCTCACCCCCCCCTCCCTCTTCTCCTCCCCTCCACCCCCCTCTCCCTCTTGCCCCACTCTCTCCGTCTCTGCCCCTTCTCTCTCTGCCCTCACTCTTTACCCCCGCCCCCCCTCTCTAGGTGTGACTGCAAGTTGGGGGCTATGCGTCAGTAAATAGGGTGTTTATGGGGTAAAAGGAGCAAATTAATAATATTAATATAATATCAAGGGGGGTAATTAGCGTGTGTGTGGGGGGGGGGGGATAGTTAGTGTGTGTGACACTGCATGCCGCCTCCCCACCCCCCCCCCCCCACCCCACAACCGCACGTTGGGGGAACAGACCCAACGGGTCTGCACTTGGTCTAGTACCTTTTATATCTACCTAATGTGGCAAATGGCACTGTATTGCATCTCAGAGGGTACAACAGTCTCTTACTATTTTACAGGAGTGCCAGCATGGATTCTTGAGACCAAGTCTGAGACTAAGCATAAAGATCCCTATTCACCCGGACCAGCTGTCATGTAAGGATAGGAAATGGAAGAGGATTTTGGGAAGTAAGAACTATTTGGCTGTGCAGAATAAAGAGTTCATTTCTGTGAACATGAATGTTGTTGTCTGACTTCTGTATCATGCAGTTAAGAAGATTCAAATCTTTATGAAGCTGTTCTGGCAATAAATGTTTAGAGTTTTATTTGGGGTTCTGATTGATATTTCCTGAATGCATTAGGTAAGCTGATCGCGGGGTCAGGATCAAGCCTGGGTCTCTGGTGCTCAGAGGCAGCAGATCTACCACTGTGCCGCTCTATGTCCACTGAGCCGCTCTATGTCCACTGTGCCGCTCTTTGCGGGTAGTCAACGGCCACACCGGGGTTGACTGCCTTCACCTTTTCCGGGCTTATGTCCTTGCCCGAGTCTCCCTGGAGAGGGAACACGGGGTGTCCACGGAGACTTTGGAGGCCTTCCGTGAACGCTGGTCGCCACGGGAGGTTGAGTGTATTGTTGATAAAGTTGGCGTTATATTAATTTGATGATCGTTTGTTTGTAAACTGTCAACATAGGCAGTCTTTGATTGTGTTAATACTCCGTATGTTTATTTATTGAATAAAAGTATTTGTCTAATTAAAAAAAACTGTGCCGGTCTATGTCCACTGTGCTGCTCTATGTCCAGTGACTTTCTTTGTCTACAAACATTAACTAACATACATGTCATGTGGTTGGAAAACAAAATAATGACCAGAGGACATAGGTTCAAGATGAAGGGGAAAAGTTTTAATAGGAATCCGAGGGGTAACTTTCTCACATAAAGGGTGGTGGGTGTATGGAACAAGCTGCCAGAGGAGGTAGTTGAGGCTAGGACTATCCCATCGTTTAAGAGACAGTTAGACAGTTACATTGGTAGGACAGGTTTGGAGGGATATGGACCAAGCGCAGACAAGTGGGACTAGTGTAGCTGGGACATTGTTGGCGGGTGTGGGCAAGTTGGGCCAAAGGGCCTGTTTCCACATTGTATCACTCTATGACCAACTGTGAACGTCTATGTTCTATGAACAAAAAAGCTTTTCACTGTACCTCAGTATATGTGACAATAATAAATGAAACTAAACTATAGACTGTCTTCAGTTGCACTGACTTTGTTTCTTTTTTGCACTAGTATTATGATTATTAAATTATTGATTTTCTTTTATTTATTACACATTGCCTGTACGTATTGTGTGCACAAGCCTGTTATGCTGCTGCAAGTAAGAATTCCGTTGTTCTATTGTAGGTACAAATTACAATTAAGCAGTATTGAAACTTAAGTAAAATAAAGCAAAATAGTCTTGGTGCTTCGGTATATTATGTTACTCGCCCATCTTAAGATCTTAAGTTATTTTGCTATTAATTTTAAAATAATTTTATGTAGTCAACCTCTAATTATTTGGTTTGAATGGCAGACTTGACTGTTTTAAACTACTGAAGTCCATGTTACATTTCTGCAAGCATTTTTAGGTCATCCAGCAAAACAAACGGTAATAACCAGCTCTTATTCACCAATCTTCATTCTCAGTACCAGATTCTGACGTCACATATCTTGATCTACGTGACATCACTGTTGCTATGAGATGTCTTGATCTGCTTATATTTCTAAAGTAGATTCCAATGGAGCCAAAGAGCTGGTGTCATTTGGTGAGCTGAACAATATCTCCCTGTGCTTCACAGTGAAGCCTTTATAAATCATTCATCCAAAATGTCATGGAGCTTAACTGTTTTCTTTCCTATCTTTCGGTTCCATTTGTCCTCACCCTCACAGACATATACTGTCTTGCAGTTGAAAGCCATTTCCCATTGCTCTCTGAAGGCAACTTCTCTAAGAATTCATTTTCTGTGGCGGAATAAACAAACCACAAGCAGAAATTTAGATACAAAATTACATTAAAATGTAGAATCAGATTTTTCAATTAAAATATTTACTTTTCATACGAGTTTCTTTCTGTCCTTCATCGTCTAACCCTATCAGCTTTTAGTTTAAGTTTCAGTTTTTAGTTTTAGAGATACAGCGTGGAAACAGGCCCTTCGGTCCACCAAGTCCGCACTGGCCAATAATCACACGCACACTAGTTCTATGTTATCCCAGTTTGGCATCCTACACACTAGCGACAATTTACAGAAGCCAATTAACCTATAAACCTGCACATCTTTGGAATATGGGAAGAAACTAAATCACCCTGAGAAAACCAACATGGTCACAGGAAGAAATTGCAAACACCTTACAGACAGTTCCCATAGTCAGGATCAAACCCGGGTCTCTGACACTGTAAGGCAGCAACTCTACCGCTGTGACCCTAGCCGCACGAAGTATGAGCTTCTATTCCTTTCTGTTTAATATGCTTCAGAAGCTTTACTTAAATGCATCAATATTATTTGTCTTAACCATTCTCTTTATTAGTGAGCTCCACGTTTTCACTACCCTTTTCAATTAATAGGTCTGCATTCTCTATTTGATAATTTTGATGGCTATCATGTACTGATGGACGTGTACTGCTCCTTCCATAAATAAGACACTTTAGTACATGGTGCAGTGCAGCACAGAGAAATTCCTTTCGGCCCACAATGTCTATGCTGAACATGATGCAAAGTTAAACTGATCTCCTCTCTGGTTTTGATCCATATCTCTCCATTCCATGCATATCCATGTGTCTCTCTAAGAGCCTATTAAACACCACTATCATATCTGCTTCCACCACCATCCATGGCAGCGTATTCTAGGCACCCATGACACTCTGGATAAAAAATGCCTTTCACATTTCCCCTAAACTTTCCCCCTTTGATCTTAAAGCTATGCCCTCTAGTTTTTGGCATTTCCAACCCTAGAAAAAGGTTCTGGTTGCCTACCCTATCAACGCCTCTTGTAATTGCATATACAACATATTATATATGGAACACTTTAGAACGTGGAACAGTACAGTTCGATGTACGGCCCACAAAGTCTGTACTGAACATGATGCCAAGACGAACTCTTATCTGTCTCTTCTGCATCCTTTCCAAAGTGCAACACCTCCCATTTGCTTAGACTAAACTCTATCTGCCATTTCTTCACTATTTCTGTAGCTGGTCTTTATCCCACTGTATACTCTGACAACTTTACTCCATGACCCCATCAATCTTGGTATCATCAGCAAATTTACCAACTAACTCATCTACATTTATGTCCATGTCATGTATATGTGTATACAGTATATATCACAAACAACAGAAGTCATTTCACTGTGGCACAATTGGTGGAGCCACTGCCTCACACTGCCAGAGACCGGGTTCCATCCAGACCTTGGGTTATGTCTGTGAGGAGTTTGCACATTTTCTGCTGACCCATGGTTTCCCTTCAGGTGCTCTGGTTTCCTTCCACATCTCAAAGATATACATGTATATAGGTTAATTGGTCTCTGTAAATTGGTCCTAATGTGTTGGGAAAGTGGGATAACATGGAACTAGTGTGAACGGGTGATTAATGATCGCCATGGACTCGGAGGGCCGAAGGGCCTGTTTCAAGCTGTACCTCTGAACTAAACTAAACCCCACTGGTCACAGACCTCAAGCCTGAATATTGCCCTTCAACACAACTCTTTCTATCAGCAAACCAGTTAAGAAGCCATATGACAAAGTCATTGTTAATTCCGTACAACTTATTCTTCTGGATTAGTCAACTATACGGGCTTTATCAAAAGCCTTACTGAAATCCATGCAAACTACATCCAATGCTCTATTCTCATTGATCACCTTTGTCACTAGCTTTTTTTAACTAGTAAGGCATGACCTGCTGTGTACAAAGCCATGTTGACTGTCCCTAATAAACCCATTCTCTCCCAAATGGGAGTAAATTCAATCCTGAAGAATCCTCATCAAGAGCTTCCCTACCACTGATGTGAAGCTTGCCATCTTATAATTTCCTGGATTCTTACCACTTCTCTTCTTAAACAAAGGAACATTAGCTATTCTTCAGTCCTCTGGGATCTTGCTAATGGCTAGGAAAGATGTAAAGATGTAAAGGCTATTCTCTAGTCTTCCGGGATTATAGAGGAGCTACAGAGGACATTAAGATCTTCGTCAAGGCTCCTGCAATCTCCTCTCTTGCCTCACCCAATAACCTGGGATAGATCCCATCATGCCCCGTGGATTTACCTTTAATGGGGTTTTCAAGAGCTCCAACACCTCCTGCTCCTTAATCTCAAACTGCCCTTTAGTTTTAGTTTTCTACTTTTAGACATACAACCTGGAAACAGGCCCATTGGCCTACTGAGTCCATGCCGAAAATAGTCACTCATACACACGTTCTATTTTATCCCAGTTTGGCATCCTACACACAACGGACAATTTACAGAAGCCAATTAACCTACAAACCTGCACATCTTTGGAATGTGGGAGGAAACCCATGAGATCACAGTGAGAATGTGCAAACTCCGTAGAGACAGCACCAGTAGTCAGGATTGAACCTGGGTACCTAGCGGTGAGGCAGGAACTACCGCTGTGCCTCTCTGCCACCCTGCCCTTGCATATTAGTATTCTCCATACTGATCTCACTGTCTGCCTTGTCCTTATCCTTGGCAAAAACAGATGAACAGTACTTTTTAGATATTTCGCCAACATCCCCTGACTCAATCCACTGGTTTAAAATGTATGTTTAAAAACACTTGGAATGGTCTTTATTCGAACTTGTCAAAGCCATGGGCAGACAGAAAATGCTGGAGTAACTCAGCGGGGCAGGCAGCATCTCTGGAGAGAAGGAATGGGTGACGTTTCATGTCGAGACCTTTCTTCAGGCATGTCAAAGCCATGTCATGGCCCGCTTTGGCCCTTCTAATTGCCTACTTCTGTTCTTTCCTCAATGTTTTATATTCCTCAAAGATGCTGTCTGATTTCATCTCCTTAAATCTTGCATATTCTTCCATTTTGTTTGTGATTAAATTTACAACCTCTTTGTCCATTCATGGTTCCCTTATTTTGCCATCCTCCTCCTTACTGGAACATGCCAGTCCTAAACTTTGAACAACTGGCCTGTAAATGACTACCACATATGGAGTTACCCAATAACAACTAATGCCAGTGTACTCGCCCAAGCCCAAGCCTAATAATGTTGCAATTTCCCTTACTCCAATTTAGTGCCTTTCTGCAAAGTCCAGACTTATCCTATTCAAAACAATCTTAAAAAGTACAGAGTTGTGCTCCCTATCCCCCAAATGCTCTTCACCTGAAGCGCCAGTCATCTTGACAGGCAAGTTTCTTAACACAAGATCCAGTATGTTCCCTTCTCAGGTTAGACTACCCACCTACTGTTTCAAGATACCCCCTTGGGTATTTGCCCCATCCATGCCTTTGGCACTGAGCCAGAGGAGCAAATATGCCAGGTAATTGCAAACAGCTGCAGGACTAATAAAACATTGTTGCAGTAGGGGATTTTAACTTTCCCAGTATTGACTGCGAATGTCACAGTGCAAAAGGTTTAGACAGGGCAGAATTTGTCAAATGTGTTCAGGAAAGTTTCCTCAAGCAATATGCAGAGGGCCCTACATATTTCTAGGGCCCGAGGGCTAAGGAAATTGTTGGGGCAAGTGAATGAAGTGTTCATGGATGAGGCTTTTGGTATCAGCGACCACTGTTCCATTAGGTTTAACATAGTTATGGATAAAGACAGGGGGGGCCCATGAGTTAAGATTCTACATTGAGGCAAGGCCAACTTTGAAGGTATTGGACAGAAACTTCCCCAAATTGATCGGAGCTGGTTGTTTGAAGGAAAAGGAACGTCCTTAAAATAAGGATGTTTTTAAAAGTGTGCTGACCAGAATCCAGAACCTGCATGTTCCTGTTATAGAGAAGGGCAAAGTAAGTTGGCGTAGGAAAGGTTGGATGATGAGAGAAATCGAGGCTCTGGCCAAAAAATAGTAAAGGAATGATGGGGAGCTCTAGGCAGCTGGAATTAAGAATACCCCTGGAGTAGTTTTGGAAACTGAGGAGAAAACTGAGGAAATCAGGAGAAAAGCAAAAAGGAGTCTGGCAATAGCAGGCAAATTATATTAAGGATAACCCCAAGAGAGCCATGATTGAACCCGGGACCATAGCATTGTAAGTATGCAACTCTACTGCTGCATCACTGTGGTGTCCCTTACTGTGCCAGCCCTTCCTTCTCCCTGCTTACCCTCTTGTTTGTAATGCACACATAGAAAGTCTTGGGATTTTCTTAAGTCGGACTCTTATAACATTTAAAGGACATGGGACAGTTACAAGGATAGGAATTGTTCAGATGAATATGGGCCAAAAGCAAGCAACTGGGACTAGTGTAGATGGGGCATCTAGGTCAGCATTGGCAGGTTGGGCCAAAGGGCCTGTTTCCATGCCGCATTACCCAATGACTCGCCAAAGACATTTTATGGCCGCTTTTGACCCTTCTAATCAATCGCATGAGTTATTTCTTCCTTGCGTTATAGTCCTCAAAGGTGACAAAATCAAGAGGGGAAAAGATAGTGTGAAAGCACAGTATTTTTTTATCAGGGTAGGGGAGTCAAGAATGAGAGAGAATAGGTTTAAGTTGAGAAGGGAAAGATGTAATAGAAACCTGAGGGGCAATCATTTAACACCGAAGTAGGTGAGTATATGGAATGAGCTGACAGAAAAAGCTTTTGAGGCAGATAGAATAACAACCCCCCTCTTGGCATAATTATCACCCAACAGAACTTCTAAATTGGTTTCACTAAATGTTGCTCTCTCCTCTTCCACCACCCCCATTTCTTCCATGGCACCCACTAAATATGTTATTGGGTCTGGCTGTTTAGTTTAGAGTTACACAATGGAAACAGGCCCTTCAGCTCATCGTGTCCATACAGATCATTGATCACCCATTTTCACAAATTCTATGCTATCTCACTATTTCACCCACTCCTTAAACACTAGGGGATGATTAACATACAAACCTGCATATCTTTAGGATATGGGAGAAAACTGGAGCACCCGGAAGAAACCTATGTAGTCATAAGGAGAAAATACAAATGTCTGCCAATTCCCTCCACAGATACTGCCTGACCCATTGAGTGCCTCCAGCAAACTACTTGTGTCTCTTCTGCTCTTATCCCTTACCCTGCTGGTCCATGAATGTTTGTAGATGGTTTCAAAGATATATATGATTTTGAAAGGTTTAATAAAGTGGATTCTGAGAATGTGGAGGTATCTTGGGGTACCGCAAGGCTCGGAGCTGGGACCGCAGTTATTTACAATATATATTAATGATTTAGATGAAGGGATTAAAAGTAACATTCGCAAATTTGCAGATGACACAAAGCTGGGTGGCAGTATGAACTGTGAAGAGGATGCTATGAGGATGCAGGGTGACTTGGACAGGTTGGGCGAGTGGGCAGATGCATGGCAGATGCAGTATAATGTGGGTAAATGTGAGTTTATCCACTTTGGTGGCAAGAATAGGAAGGCAGATTATTATTAGGAAAATGGGAAGTACAACAAGACCTGGGTGGCCTTGCACATCAGTCACTGAAATTAAGTATGCAGGTACAGCAGGAAGTGAAGATACATAATGGCATTTTGGCCTTCATAACAAGAGGAGTTGAGTATAGGAACAAAGAGGTCCTTCTACAGTTGTACAGGGCCCTGGTGAGATCACACCTGGAGTATTGTGTGCAGTTTTGCTGTCCTAATTTGAGGAAGGGCATTCTTGCTATTGAGGGAGTGCAGCGTAGGTTCACGAGGTTAATTCCCGAGATGGCGGGACTGTCATATGATGGAAGAATGGAGTGACTGGGCTTGTATTCACTGGAATTTAGAAGGATGAGAGGGAATCTTATAGAGACATATAAAATTATTAAGGGATTGGACACGCTAAATGCAGGAAACATGTTCTCGATGTTGGGGGAGTCCAGAATCAGGGGCCACAGTTTGAGAATAAAGGCTAGACCATTTAGAACTGAGATGAAGAAAAACTTTTTCACCCAGAGAGATGTGAATTTGTGGAATTCTCTGCTTCAGAAGGCAGTGGAGGTCGATTCACTGGATGCATTCATAAATAAGTTAGATAGAGCTCTTCGGGCTAGCGGAATGAAGGGATCTGGGGAGAAGGCAGGCTCGGGGTACTGATTGTGGATGATCAGCCATGATCACATTGAAGGGCAGTGTTAGCTCGAAGGGCCGAATGGCCTACTCCTGCACCTAATGTCCATGTATCTATGTAACCAGAAGATGGTTTTTTCAGAATATTCCTCCTCATTTCCATGTAAAATGGCACCACCTATTCAGAATGCAGTTGACATACATTTAACAATTTCTCTGTTGCACTGCTGATTTCTGCTCCAGTGTTAAAAATCAGTCCATAGCTTTGCAAATGCTTATAGATCTTGTCAAAATCCTCTCCTATAACTTCCCCACTACTGAAGCTAGGATCACCATGGTGTAGTTCCGGTATTATCCTTGTAGTCTTTCTTAAATAGAGGCACATCATTAGCCACCCCCAGTTTTTCGGCATCTCCTCTAGATCTATCGATGATACAAATATCACTGCAAGGCCCTTGCGATTTCTTCCCTTTTTAAGACCTTTGCTTTTTAAGACCTCTTCTCTTCTGTAATGTGGAATCTCTCCAAGACATTACTATTAACTTCTTTGAGTTGCCTAGCATCCATGTCTTTCACTACGGTGAATAATGATTAGAAATATTGATTGAGCACTTTGCGCATATCCTGTTGTTCCACACATAGATAGCCTTGTTGATCTTTAAGGGGTCCAATTCTCTCCCCAGTTACTCTTTTACCCTTAATATACCAGTAGAATCTCATTGTATTCTCCTTACCTTATCCCATTTCCCCTTTTTGCTCTTTACACTTAACATATTCCTTCATCTTTTTCTTGACCAGAGCCTCAGCATCTCTTGTCATCCTGGGCTCCCTACTGTGATTCTTACATTTTATTCAAAGAGGGCGTTGAGATTTGCACCTTCTCTCGTGCGGCCATCTACATATTGATTGAGAAAGTTTATCTGAACGCGCATAACAAATTACACACCATCCAAGCCCTTAGTATTCTGGTTGTCCCAGTCAATAGTTTGGCCCCATAGCAGAAGCATCCACGTCGGAAACGGGAAATATCCTGAGCTAATTCTACTACCACCATCATCTATTGTGACCAGTGATGGCTTCCTCTGATTGACGCCAGAAGCTTGCGCCCCTTTCAGGACGGAAAATGACAGCAGAGGTCAACATTTGTAACAAGATGGACACGAAAAGAAGAAGTTAATAGTTGGAAAGTTAAAATCTTTCGGTCCATGAATGCCCTGATATTAAGCAAAAAAAAAACTGCTGAAGAAACTCAACGGGTTGGGCAGCATCTGTGCAAGAAAATGGACAGTTGACAAATGGACCCTTGTTCTGACCAGAAGATGCGGATGAAGGCATGCATGTAGGTGTGTGTGGATAGAAAATTAATATAATCAAAATATGGATCACATTTTGTGCTTTTAGAGAATCATCTCTATAAAATCAGATCTCCAACTGTCATAACAGCTACTTTACTACTTTAGAAGAGTATTCTTTGCATGACCCAATTCCATCAAATGAAAGGATTTAAAAAAATATATAATGACATCACAACAGCTGCATTGCAATATTTAACAATGGTCACGTGCAAATTATAGTATAATTCATATATCAAACAACTGTATCCTCTAGGCACCAGGATGCATCACTGGGAGAAAAAGTATGTATTACTGTTTATGTTCCTGCAAAGTAGTATTTGAAAATGGCACTTTATTCTACGGCACTTTGTGATTTGAATGCATGTCGAGTTTATCTTTTTTTTCATTTTTGGCAAGACTATCATCAACAACAACATCACATATTTCTGCCATTGTAGAATAAAGCTTCTATTCACTGGCACATTCCAAACCATCTTTATGCTTTCTTACATCTAAACAATAGTGACTAAAGAAAAAACATGTATGGTATAAAGCAATACATTACATTTTGAAGGAAATTTTGGAGAACATAATTGTGAAGTCAACACTCCACGGCACGTTCTGAAAACAGGTTAGTTGTTATTACCAAAAGGCGGTAAAAACAGGAATGATCTAATTCCTGCTTACAATGATCTGTAATTCTAAAATCGGCACATATTCACATGAAACTATAATCCAGAAACCCTGGCCAATGCCACTCTAACAGGCCCCATCTTTCCTGCTTTCGAACCATATGAATATAACAACTCTGAACTGACAACCTCATGGGCCTGTTCCACTTTCACGACCTAATTCATGACCTTTTTTACTCGTGGACATTTTTCCATCAGGCTAGAAAAACGCCCCGACCTACTTGATGCCACATGTACCTACAACTAACATCACAACCTACTTACGACCTCCTACGACCTCGTGACGACCATGCTGCGAGTACAAGTCAAGGGCAAACTCGGCAGAGGTTGTGAATTAGGTCGTGAAAGTGGGACAGGCCCTTCAGTCAGGGATCAAACTGCACTTGGACTTTAGGTATGTAATCTGATGCTGGTGCACTCTCATCGGATTAAACGCAAATGGGCAATTAGAAGGGCCAAAATGGGCCACAAAACCCCCTACTACTATAACCTTATTGCTTTTCTGTCATTGGCTTAACATTTTGTTGACTCTTCACTACCTGGGATACCTTGAGATAAACTCAGCTTGGGTCCTCTCAACAGTAAAAATCAAAGCCAAATGATTTCGGTGATTTATGGAAGATCCAAAAAACTATCTTTGGATGGTCAAATTAGGCTAAAGCACACATCACGCTTTATATATGTAACTGTGGGGGAATTCATCAACAGGCTTGTCTCACATGAGCCATCCAGCATATTTCTGTTTACAACTCTCCCAGTCCTTCACCTCCATTCATGTATTCATTATGTGTAGTTTCTGGATTCAAATTATATGCATCTGTTTTGTAAGCAAATGTCTGCCTAGTTGGGTGTAATCAGATACATGCTTAACTCATTGTGAACAAAAAATATGCAAGATTAGTCCTATAATTTTACAAATACGCTGCAAAGAACCCAAAAGTTCGGTGATTATTTTTTTTCAAACAGGCTATAAACTAATAAGAAATCCTGAAGCATTTATAACAATATAATCTTTCATCTGGATCCCTGAAATGTGGCAATGTTATCAAAGTGCTAAACATTAGAATAAAATGTATTCACCAACCTGTCAGAATATTCATAAGAAAAGACTTCTTCCCCATCAAAGATTTTTGACTGAGCTAATGGCTTGACATTAAATGTTCCAAAATGAAATGTCATGGTTTTGCAGCAGGCCAACAGGATGAAGATGCTACAATCAAAGGGAAGGTTGAGTAAATGAAATTGTCATGGGTGTGATCTTTGAATTATGAAGAAAAGAGAATTCAGAACAAATTTCAGCAATTTACAGAGGAGCTGTGAACAGAGTTGATTGTCAGTACAGTGTCAAGGTAAGATAAATATTTACATTTAAAGAAAAGCTTTCAAGGGAACTTTAATCATACGGACACAGTCAGAAAGACGAAAATATTTATATCTGTAGGCTTCCATATCTGTTTTGCTGCTGCAAATAAGAATTTCATTTTTCCGTTTCGGGACAATAAATCACTCTTGACAATATGAGCATTAATCATGTTTACCATTCAGATGAAATCTTTGCAAGTACAGAATGCTGAGGTTATATTGTCATACAAGAGTTTGAAATATTTCACATCATATCTTCAGCAATCATTTGTCGTGCTTGTTTAATTTGAATAATATTTTAAGAGCTCTGGGTTGTGGTGTTCTGTGATCGCTAGACAGATTCAGATGGAATACAGATTATAGGTGTAATAAAAACTACAGGTAGTTCTGCTGCAACACGTTTCCACACCATAAATTGGATGTGACACGAGTTATGAAGTAGGGAACATTATATGCATTATACGTCTGAATAGGTTATAACACACGATTTCAATCAAAATTACCTATTCATGCGGGGGGGAATTAATTTAGACTATGCACTTTCGCACTATTTTCTTTGATTTGAGTTTGTTATAGTGATTTTATACTAACTTAGTCTCATATGATACCTTAAACTTTAGAAAACAGCTACCTCACCTATGCAGGCAAGGCACTCCTTTCCCATTTACCAGTTTGATATTGAACATTGAGAATGAAAACTATTTTGATGGAAGTTTCCTTGCATTTGGAAAATGGTGATTTCTAAGATTAACATTGGCGATGTGCTAGAAATTAGATTTCATGTTTTAATGAACAAGCAGACCGATTCTATGTATGTTTAGCATACATACAATGCTATGTATAAAGCTAACATCCAATTGCAATCTCTGCCAGAAAGATTGTCCTGGCAAAAGAGATATGGAGGGAATTGTTCAAACCTTCAGGTTCCTGACTCAGAACATCGTTTGTCCATTTCTATCCAGAGATGCTGCTTGAGATGGCTTCCGTTCTTTTCCTCCAAATCTAAGAATACCAACTCATTCAAACAATGCAGAAATATATTTCATGCTATCGCAACATATATTAGGATGAGTTGAAAACAATTGAAAATGGTTAAAGTAAGCCATTTCAGTTACTGGCTCAAGGATTCAGTCAGTGATATGTTATCAGTGCAGATTGTAGTTAGTCCCTGACATTCATCCAACACGGTCTAAAAATTAGGTTTAGATTTATTATTGTCATTTGAACCGAGGCAGAGTGAAAAGATTTGTTTTGATTATTCAATCAGATCAGATAATACTATACATAAATACAATCAATACATGCACGCAAGGTGGACTCTGCATTGAACACTGCCTGCAAGAAAACCACAGGATGCCTGAAGCCGGCAAAGGTTGAACATCTGTAGGAGCTGGCTGGCATCGACGAACCATCTCAAAGACGTGATCGGCAGGCTGCAGTAGAACGCCTCAACGTGGACACAGACCCCCGTCATCCCTTGCACAATCATCAACATGCCAAGAAACGCTTGAAGAGTCGGAACAGCTTCATGGAACTAGAGCCAACCGTGGCAGGCACGAAAACCAAACAACAGATGGCACCAGGACGCCACCTGCCTTATACTACCTGGAAAGCCCTAAACCGCCTCCGCACTGGAGTGGGACGTTGCGGACTCAACCTGAAGAAGAGGGGCTTCTCGGACTCTGACAAGTGCAACTGTGGAGAGGTACAGACAATGAACCCACTTACTGACTTGCGGCGGAGAGGCATGCACTGCAGACGATCTCCGCAGAGCCACAGATGTGGCACTGGCTGTGGCAAAGCGATGGCAGAACGTCGTCTGACACAAAACAGAACAAAATACAACTACAGCCCAAGAGCCAAGGGGAAGATACAGTTCAGAATATAGTTCTCAGCATTGTCACTTCAATTCCATAGGCTACGTTCAATGTTAGCAATTTGGTAGAGGTGAATTGGACAATACCTTAACTTATGGAAGGACTGTTCATTTTGAGGCAGTTTTTGTTTCCCAACTAGTGTTTCCTGATCCACCCTAAGTTACCATTCATTCTAAGCTGTGTTTGATGCCAGCAGTGACACTACTGGAGAGGTTAGGTATGATTTCCTTGGGAGCGGAGGAGGTTAAGAGGGGTCATGATTGGAATATATAAAATTATGAGGGATATTCATAGGGTACACCATGGGCAATCTTTCTTCTTATCAGAGGTGAATAAAACTAGAGAATGTAAATTTAAGGTAAGGAGAAAGAGATGTGGAGAGGATCTGAAGGAAACCTTTTTCATCCAGAGTATCGAATACCATGTCTGCACTGCCAGAGAGAGTGGTGAAAGCAGAGTTGTTGACAGCATTTAAGAAGGGTCGAGATAAGCACTTAAATTACGTAGACAGAGATGCCCATGGGCTGAGTGCTGGAAAATGGGATTAATACAGAAAATCCCACTAGTCGACATAGATGTGATGGGCCAAATGGCCTGTTTCCATGCTGTATGACTCGATGACCAAGAATGAGTACATCTTTTCAGCTACATGTTGAAACGAGCACTCAATTATAGCATGTTTAAGAAGGAACTGCAGATGCTGGAAAAATCAAAGGTAGACAAAAATGCTAGAGAAAATCAGCGGATGAGGCAGCATCTATGGGGCGAAGGAATAGGTGACGTTTTGGGTTGAGACCATTCTCCAGACCCGAAACGTCACCTATTCCTTCACTCCATAGATGCTGCCTCACCCGCTGAGTTTCTCCAACATTTTTGTCTACCCTCAATTATAGCATAATCTTTGAACTTTGGAAGGTACGTGCAGCTTGTAGTCAGTTCTAAAGCTGCTCGATCAGGTTTACCAGCATTGATAGAGCATCCATTTAAATGGAATGAACATAACCAACTTGCACATGGGATTTCTACTTTTTATGGTGTCAGGGCAGAAGTAGGCAGCATATGAACACTGATGCCATGAGGTACAAGTCTGATATCAATACACCAAGCATGCTTGACATGAACAGTGCATGGGAGGGCTCTGTCTGGTTTACCCATGGGCATGATTTTAACTATTGATGATTGATGTGGTAATTTTCTCCAAGTTAAATTAATTGTTGCACAACTTGCACATGAGAAATGATAGGCCAATTCAATTTCTGGGCTTGTCTGCTATAAAGGTACATTACTTTCAGCAATTTAAATACATTTGAAACACTTTGTAAGAAATGTGAAAGCTCATCGTAACATAAACTTCATCATTAAATATCTACTAATGCAGCTGAGAGATGAACATACCAAAATAAAGTTAATAAAATGCTTATTGAGCTTTTTATGTTATTTTAGTAGAGGCAGCAGAAATAAGCATCAATATAATGAAATGTTAATATGGGCTGAGGCATACTTCTGCGAGAACTAACAATGAACTATTGATAGGTAAAGAATTATGCTTTATACCAATGAACCTTTCATCATAACACTGGACCCTTGTCCAGTTTCTTTGCCTTTCAGACTAAAAATTAATTAGTCATCACCCTATAATATTTTTTATTTTACATTGTAACAGAAAAATGGTACTTGTTATTAAGTAATCATCAGCTAACTGACTGAGAATTTGAGGAAACATTCAAGTCAATTTCTCAACTTACCCCACCATTTAAAAATAAGCTAATAACAAATAAGCTCACAAACATTTTACTCTTCCGAGCAACAAATTTTTAAATGTCATTTACATCTTATTCTAAGATTAAAGAAAGCGAAAAACAGAGTAGTACAGAACAAGAACAGGCCCTTGGATCGAGGATGCCTGTGTTGAACATGATGCCAAGTTAAACTAATCGCTTCTGCCTGCACGCACTCCATACTATTCCATCCCTTGCATATTCATGTGCTGGTCTAACATCTTGTATTTAAATATTGTCTTTCAAAATCTCTGAGTTTTGATTGTACCGCATTTGGTATAACCTGCCTGGGTAGCAATCAAAACAAAGTTTTTCACTGTATTTTATTACACGTGACAATAATAAACCAATACCAATAAACTATTGTCACAATATAATATTGGAAACATAACAGCAAATTTGTAAACAGCAAGTTGTAAAAAGCAATGTGACCTATTTTTAAGTTATAATTATTGGCTGGTTCACAACAGAATTTCTGGGTTTCTTTCTTAATTAGCAGGGATTTCAGATGCTCACGTTGAGACTATGAAGGAAGGTTCCTAAGATCCATTGTAATCAGGCTATCTCTGACAATCCCAATTGTTTCCATTGCAACCCTTATCCTGCTATGAAATCGTATGTGGCTGCCATGGTGATGATGTTTCAAAGTTGTCCTGCAGTTTGAATTTGCAATATCCTCTGAGAATGGCATTGGCTCAAAAGGAGAGATACTGCTTACTATCTCTCAGACACTCAATTAGTACTTATTAGATAAAACTTCACTAGGCCATCTCAAGCAACTGCAATAAACATCTGGGTTCTCCAAACCAAGGCTACTTGAGGTTGATCTCTAAGAATATATGAAATGAGAGTTTGTGTGGGAAGGAACTGCAAATGCTGGTTTACACCGAAGATACACACAAAATGTTGGAGTAACTCAGCGGGTCAGGCGGCATCTCTGGAGAAAAGGAATAGGTGACGTTTTGGGTCGAAACCCTTTTACAAATCTACTGACTCCTACAGCTATCTAGAATACTTCTTCCCACCCTGCCTCCTGCAAAGACTCTATCCCCACTCCCAATTCTTCCATCTCCGCCGCATCTGCTCCCAAGATGAGGTGTTCCATTACAGGACATCCGAGATGTCCTCATTCTTTAAGGAACAGAGGTTCCCCATTTCTATCATAGATAAGGCCCTCACACGTGTTGCCTCGGTATCCCGCAGCTCCACTCTTGCTCACCCCCCCACCCCCCACCCCCCTCCAGTCGCAACAGGGATAGAATCCCCCTAGTTTTCACCTTGCACCCCATCAGCAGTCGCATATAGCACATAATGCTCTGACATTTTCATCACCTCTAACGGGATCCCATCTACACCCCTTTCCGCTTTCTGCAGAGTCCGTTTGCTCAGCAACTCTCAGGTTAACTCATCCCTTCCCACCGAAACATCCCCTCCCCAGGTACTTTCCCCTGCAAGCGCACAAGATGCAACACCTGTCCCTACACCTCCTCCCTCGATTCCATCCAGGGACCCCGACAATCCTTTCAGGTTAGGCAGAGGTTCACTTGCACCTCCTCCAACCTCATCTACTTTATCCGTTGTTCTTGGTGTGGACTCCTATTTATCAACCTCCAGTTTAAATTCCATTTGGAATATTTTGGAGGACCAAGAAACCAAGAACCAAGAACAAGACCTAGCGCAAACTGAGCGATTGTTTCGCTGAACACCTATGCTCAGTCGCCCTACACGATCTCCCGGTTGCTCCCCATCCCATTCCCACACAAACCTTTCCGTCCAGGGTCTCCTCCACAGTCAGTGAGGCCAAATTGGACAAAACAGCACCTCATATTTCGCTTGGGCAGCTCTGTGGAAAATTAATTTTCCTAATTGCCAGTAACCTCTGCATTCTTTCTCTCTCTGCCCCTCCCCCACGCTAGTCACCCTGCCTGTTCCACTGTTCGTATCTATAGATTCCTTCGTTATCCCCTCTTCCACATCAACAATGGACCATTGTGGGCTCCACCTTTCCTTGATCATCTGTGCTAGCTCTGAATTGTTCTGAACATTTTCATACCTCTAGTTTCCCTCTCCGCTGACTCCGTCTGTCCGAAATGTAATCTATTCCTTTTCTCCAGAGATGGCGCCTGACCCATTGAGATACTCCAGCAGTTTGTGTCTATCTTCTTGAAATTAAAGTTCAACAGCCTTGCAGCAAAAAAAGCTACTGAGAAAATAGGAAGAAGCTGGGATGATGACAGAAATGGACAAGGCAGAGTGGCATAACCATCAATTGAAATTATTAAACCGATTCATATTGTTGTTATTACTCGTTAGAGTTCAAGAGTTCAAGTGAGTTTTATTGTCATGTGTCCCTAATAGGACAATGAAATTCTTGCTTTGCTTTAGCATACCAGAACATAGTAGGCACGGATACTGAACAGATCAGTGTGTCCATATGCCATTCCATAAATATATACACACATGAATTAAACTGATAAAGTGCAAATAAACAGATTATTGGCTATTAATGTTCGTAGTTTTGTCCGAGCCGAGTTTAATAGCCTGATGGCTGTGGGGAAGTAGCTGTTCCTGAACCTGGTCATTGCAGTCTTCAGGCTCCTGTATTCTACCTGAAGGTAGTGGGGAGTGTATGGCCCGGATGCTCTCCACTGTGCACCTGTAGAAGTTAGAGAGAGTCTTCCTTGACAAACCGACTCTCCGTAATCTTCTCAGGAAGTAGAGGCGCTGATGTGCTTTCTTTATGATGCATCAGTGTTCTCGGACCTGGAGAGATCTTCAGAGATGTGCACGCCCAGGAATTTGAAGCTCTTGACCCTCTTCACCATCGACCCGTTGATATAAACGGTACTGTGGGTCCCCCTCCTACTCCTTCCAAAGTCCACAATCAGTTCCTTGGTTTTGCTGGTGTTGAGGGCCAGGTAATGGGGCTTTTTCACGGGGCGAGTTGACGCAAGATGTCACCAGAGTGAAGTGGTCGTGGTCCAGCACGAGTCTCGCACGATATAACGGGGGGTAGATAATGAGTTCCCACGGTACTCGGCATTTCTGTTATTTGTGCGAGTGACTTGTCCGTCTCCCGAGCTTTCGCGTTAAATCTTGAATGAACATCGTGAACTACACGTGACACAAATGATGTAACTTTTTTTTCACACACTATAAATATCCTCCCTTGGTTGAATTGGCTCATTTGGAGACATGTTTTACTGTGTATTTGGGAGACACAGATGGACTGAGCACAGTACCTCGGTCTTACTGTGTGTGGGAGAGGGGGAGAAAGAGACGTACACTCACAGAGACAGAGTCTCTCAGCCTGTGTAAGAGGGAGGGAGGGAGAGAGATAGAGAGGCACACACAAGGTGGATGTGAAATCTCACCTGCCTGTTTCAGTGACAGACACCCGCCGCCAGTAAATGAAGACACCCCCATCTGTCTCCCCCTCCTCTCCCTCGACTCCCCCACCTTTCCCTCCCAACTCCAGTCCCGTCCCGACCCCCTGGGAAACTGAATAGAGCAACAATATAGATATAGAAACTGATACAATATAGAAACTGAATAGAGCAACATGGCAAAAACATCTCTGACACGCTTTACCCCCTTTCTTTGAGATTTTCTGGGAGCCATCTCTGCAAGTGTTCCTGTTAAAAAGATTATCCAACAATGACAATTAGGTGGGACATCCTCGAAGGACACATGTTCCCTTGTCGATATTGAGACCACCTTTTTTACTCACCTTCTGTCCCCTCTGTCCAGCTTCCGGGTTTACCGTTCGCAGGAGTTCCCACGCGCTATATCTCTAAAATCTGAAGTTAGGTAATGTCTAAAGGAACTGCAGACGCTGGTTAATGCTGGTTAATACGCACAGAAGGACACAAAATGTTGGTGTAACTCAGCAGGTAAGTCAGATCTGGGAAGAAAAACATAAAAAGCTGGAGTAAGTCAGCGGGTCAGGCAGCATCTCTGGAGAAAAAGAATAGGTGGCGATTCGAATCGGAACCCTTCTTCAGACAGCCTAATCGGAATTGAGTCTGAAGATGTGTCTCGTCCCGAAACATCAGCTATTTTTCTCCAGAGATGCTGCTTGACTCGCTGAGTTACTCCAGCTTTTTGTGTCTGTCTTCGGTTTAAACCAGCATGTGCAGTTCACTCCTTACACGGGTCTCTGTACAACATTGATTGGTAGCGTTCCGGACCCTGCTTCGGAAAGGCATCGATCGCTAGTCGGCGAGGACTCCGACCTGTATCTCTCAAAGAAGTACATGTGAAAAATTTCTCACGGACCATAAAAATGCGTAACCTTTCAGTAAAGTCCCTTTTAAAGTCCCTTTTAAAGATTATAGTTATTTTCTTGAATCTCATTAACATGAATAAGTTGATGTCCATATGCGGATGCAAATCTTTATTTTTTAAATTCAATCCCACAGAAGACAATTTTTCCTCACCTTCTGTCCCCTCTGTCCAGCTTCCGGGTTCACCGTTCGTAGGAGTTCCCACGGTAACCGCAAGAGTTATTACGGATATCGCACTGGCCACTACGTCCATATAATGTTGCAATGCTCAACCACAAGTGTACAAGTCACTCTTGGAGAAATTCAAACTTTCTTGAATTTTCTCCCGAGTCACCAAGTTACACGATTACCTGCCGTTAGCGCTACGGTGGTCCACGAATGCCGTACTGTTATCGCACGAGGTTCCCACGATGTTAAACTCTGGTTAACTCTTGCGTCAAGTCGCCCCGTGAAAAGGCTGCTTTATTGTGCTGGCACCATTTGGTCAGTCAGTCGATCTCACTTCTGTACTCTGACTCGTCCCCATCAGTGATACGTCCCACAACAGTGGTATCGTCAGCGAACTTGGTATCATGCGGCTGTAGCTGCTGGTGCTTCCGGGCCGAACCGAGGATCCGAGGCCTGGCTCTAAGGGCGCCGATGGCTGATGCTCCTCCGGAGCACAAAAGGGAGAGGAGTAGCAACCTCAAGATCCTGGGGAGGTGAGAAGAGAGTGTGGGAGAGAAGGGATAGAGCTAGAGGAGGGGAGTAGGGAAGGGAGAGGAGTTATGGAGAGACGGAGGGAGTGACTGAGGGTAGGGAAAAGGAGAGATGAGGGAGGGATTGGGGGAGGGGTAGGAGGAGAGGGAAAAGAAGGGGGAGGAGGTGAGGAGGGTGAGGGAGGAGGGGGAATAGAGGGTGAGGAGTGGGGGAGTAGAGGAGGGGGAGGTAGGGAGGGGGAATAGAGGGAGAGGAGGGCAGTGGGGGAGGTGAAGAGGGATAGTGGGGCGGATAGGGGGAGGTGAGGACTGGGGAGGT
This sequence comes from Amblyraja radiata, assembly GCF_010909765.2. Classification (NCBI taxonomy): domain Eukaryota; kingdom Metazoa; phylum Chordata; class Chondrichthyes; order Rajiformes; family Rajidae; genus Amblyraja; species Amblyraja radiata. Next base: position 64,189,041 of record NC_045956.1, read on the forward strand.
GGGGGATAGGAGGGGGGTAGGGAGGGGGAGGAATTATGGAGGGAGGGAGTGACTGAGGGTAGAGGAAAGGATAGGGAGAGGTGAGGGAGGGATTGGGGAGGGGAGGAGAGGGGAAAGAAGAGGGAGGGTGACGAGGAGGGGGAGAGAGTGCTAGGGATGAGGGGAAATGAGCTACGCCTCTGCAGTTGGGGGCTATGGGTGAGTGGTGGAATATTGCATTGGGGGGGACCAAGCCTCCTGTGTGACAGGGACCCAACGGGTCTCACTTAGTCTCGTGTCTCATAAAAACGGAATACGATGGGCATGACAGTAACACATCTTCATCTAGATCTTTGTACTGATCCATCTTTATTTCCACACTTTATTTCTCAGTTTTCTAAAAGCAGGGCTGACTTTTGTTATCCTGTAGTTTGTGATTAATGTTGACTGACTTTGAAAGAATGCTGCCAAGGTATGTGAACTTGAAAGCATTTGTCCATTCACAAGGATGTTTAGTTCTGTGCCTGGAGTATTTGGTGCAGGTTGGTGTGTCATTTCTGTTTTCCTTGTGCTCTTGGTAAGAGCCAAATTTGCCACAAGCATCGCAACTTTGTCTAAGCTTTTGTGCATATCAGCTTCTGAGTGCACAGTCATCAGCAAAGAAGTCCCTTCTTAGGTTGATTCATTCTTCTTTATCAGGTGAGGCATTAGTCAACATTGCAGAGAACATCATACTAAACAATGTAGGGATGAGCACATGGCCTTGTTTCACATCACTAGCGACCATGCATGTCCGATGACTGTCCATCATCCATTACTCCAGCCATCATATCTTCATGGAGTTGGTGGTCAATTGTGATGAACATTTCAGAGCAACCATACTTTGCCAAGATCTTCCATAGGTCCTCTCATGATGTTAAAATACTGTATCGGAACAATGCTGATATTGGAGGCGTTAGGCAGGAACTGGCAGACGTTGATTGGGAGAGGGGAGTTGCAAGTGAGGGGATGGCTGGCAAATATGTTTTCAAAAGTGAGTTAACAAGAGTACAAGGACAGCATGTTCCTGTTAGGTTAAAGAACAAGGCTGGTAAGTTCTGTAAACCTTGGTTGTTCAGAGATGTTGAGATTTTAGTCAGGTAAAAGGAGGCATATGTCAGATTTCGGCAGTCGGGTTCAAGTAAATCCTTCCCTGGGTATAAGTAATATAGGAGTGCACTTGAGAAGACAACTTCAATAATACAATAAATTAATTATCACTATTAGGTAACCAGACTATAATTGTGCATATTTTAAGCGCATAGGACAACCAAAACATAGTCCACAGTAGATCATAGTTGCTGAGGAAGGTCCAGTTAATGGCTTGCAGTGTACAAGAGCCTGATGGTTGCTGGGAAGAAGCTTTTCTTGAACGAGAAGGTCACCGATCCCAGGCTCCTATTCCTTTGTCCCAATGGTAGTAGTGAGACAAGGGCGTTGCAGAATGGTGTGGGTCTTTGATGATATTAGCTACCTTTTTGAGGCAATACCTCTTGTAGATCCATTCGATGTGGGGAGGTCACCACCTGTGATTTATGGGTGATGTCTACCACTGTCTGCAGCCTCCTGCATTTGCCGGACATTCGAGTTACTGAACCAGGTCATGATATATCCAGTGAGTAGGCCATCTACTATACATCTGTGGAAGTTCGATAGACTATTAATCGAAATACCGACTCCCTTAAATTTTCTGAAGAAGTAGAGGCGTTGGTGTGCTTTGTTTGTGATTGCAAAATGTGTAGGGCTCAGGACAGATTTTCAGACATATGCACGCCCAGAAACTTGAAGCTGTTGGCACTCTCCAGTCATTGTGTCCGTTTATTTTATTTTAGTTTAGTTTAGACATACAGCGTGGAAACAGGCCCTTCTGCGCCGACCAGCGATTGCCACACACTAACATTATCGACAGATGGCACAATGGGCTAAGTGTTCGGCTGGCGACCGGAAGGTAGCCGGTTCGAATCCCGCTTGGAGTGCGTACTGTTGTTGTGTCCTTGGGCAAGGCACTTCACCCACCTTTGCCTGTGTGTGAATGTGTGTGAGTGATTGGTGGTGGTCGGAGGGGCCGTAGGCGCAGATTGGCAGCCACGCTTCCGTCAGTCTGCCCCAGGGCAGCTGTGGCTACAGAAGTAGCTTACCACCACCGAGTGTGACTGAGGAGTGAATGAATAATGCGATGTAAAGTGCCTTGAGTATTAGAAAGGCGCTATATAATCCCATCCATTATTATTATTATTACATACCCTAGGGACAATTTACAATTATACCAAAGCCAATTAACATATAAACCCGTACATCTTCAGAGTGTGGGAGGAAACTGGAGATCCCAGAGTAAACCCAGGCAGGTCATGGGGAGAAAGTACAAACTTCATGCAGACAGCACCCGTAGTCACGATCGAACCCGGGTCTCTGGCGCTTTCAGGCAGCAACTCTACCACTGCGCCACCGTGCAGGCCAAACAAGTGAAGACAGTTTAATGGATCCTTGGTTATCTTTTCCTGAAGTCAACAATCTGCTATTTGATGTTCCATACATTGACAACAAAATTGTTGTACCTGGCACCATTGAATCAGATTATCAAATTGCCTCCTGTACTCTGTATCATTAGCCGTTATTCGTCTAACAACAATGATATTGTCCATCACGTGCACAGCCCACCCCACCATCAAAAGCATCTACATGAGATGTGCCTTGAGAAGGCAGCAACTATCATCCCCACCATCTGGGGTGTCCTCTCTTCCCATTGATCTGTACAACCCCAAGGAGAAACAAGGAACTGCAGATGCTGGTTTACAAAAAAGGATAAGATGCTGGAGGAATTCATCAGGTATAGTATAGTATAGTATATCATTATTGTCATTTTCCTGAATACTCACATACCCAGAGGAAACAAAAAAACGTTGCTCAACCAGTGTCCATTCAGTGTGCAGTAAAAAATAAATAGAAATAAAAATACATATATCATGAACAAATTAAACACTCTACTCTTTACTAAATATCAACAGGCGTTCCGATCGGCAGCGGCACGACAGTGGCTCTGCTGCAGTGTGTCCAGGTTGGTGGTTGGTGCGCGATACTTTGGCAGGGGGCAAAGTCCGTTTATCAGTCTTATAGCCTGCGGGAAGAAGCTGAGGAGCATCCTGCTGGTTTTGCAGCTAATGCTCCTGTACCTCTTCCCAGATGGCAGGATGGAGAATATGTGATGGGATGGGTGGTAGGGGTCTTTGATGATGGAGATGGCTCTGCTGATACATCTCTTCCTGTATATGTCCAGCAGGAAAGGGAGTGGAGCACCAATAATCCTGCTGGCGGTCTTCACAATCCTGTCTAGTTGGTGCCGTTCGTACGCCTTGCAGCTCCCGAACCAGGAAGTGATGCCGTAGGTTAATGTGCTCTCGATTGTCCCTCTATAAAAAGTTCGTAGGTGTGTAGTGGGGAGACCTGCTTTCCGTAGTCTGCGGAGAGGGTGTAGTCGCTGCTGGGCTCTCTTGACCAGTGCTGTGGTGTTGGTCGTGGACGTCAGGTCATCTGACAGGTGGAGTCCTAGGAACTTCACGCTGCTGACCCATTCCACATCAGCTCCATCGATGTGCAGAGGTGTATGGTGTTGTTTTCCCGCCCACCTGAAGTCAACCACCATCTCCTTAGTTTTTCCCACGTTGAGAATGAGGTTGTGGGATTTGCACCATCCTGTGAGCAGGTAGCATCACTGGAGAATGTGCATAGGTGATGTTTTGGGTCGGTGCCCTTTTTCAGACACAACTGGCATGTTGGAGCAGCTGGTAGAACTGCTGCCTCACAGCAAGAGACCCGGGTTCAAACCTGATCTTGGGTGCTGTCTGTGTGGAGTTTGCACGTTCCTCCTGTGACCACGTGGGATTTTCTATGGGTGCTCCGGATTCCTCCCAAATCCAAATTGCCACTAGTGTGGAGGAAGTGTGAAAGTGTGACAACATAGAACTAGTGTGAATAATAATAATAATAATAAATTTTATTTGTTGGGCGCCTTTCAGACATCTCAAGGACACCTTACATAGATTAACAGGAATATAAACATATAATCAGAGTAAAATAAATAATAAAGACATCACAGAGACACAAACTAAAAACAGAATTAAGTCCAAAAACAGAAAATCAAAAACATAATGTGAAGAGAGAGCAGCAGCAGCCAAAGCGCGCCAGCGTCCACTCTCCCTTCACGGCAGCCATCTTGGACAAAGACTAACAGGATTACATTACAGACAAAATAAAATCATCCCCCCACAGTGGTATCCACTGTGGGGGAAGGCACAATGTCCAGTCCCCACCCCAAGTTCACCCCAAAGTCAGGCCTATTGAGGCCACCGCAATTGCCTCTACGGAGGCCCGATGTTCCTGGCCATTCTCACCGGGTGCTGTTGCCCCGGCGTCGGGAGTCCTCTCAGCGGCTGGGCCACCTGGAACGGCCCCTTTCTAGTTGGAGACCGCGGCTTCCGAAGCCGACAAGGCCGCGCCGGTTTGGAGCTCCCAGGCTCCCGATGATGAAGTCGGCGCCGCCCGCTCCGCTCCGCAGCCCCGCAGCCCGGAGGTGTTGAACATGGCGGTCTCAGCTCACCGGAGCTCCAGCGCGGCGACCCAGGCAAGGCATCGCCCGCTCCGCTCCACGATAGCGCTCCAGCGCTGTGCCGCCACCGAGGCCGAGGTGCTGGGCGGTCCCCGCCAGGAAACGGCACTCCAAGTCCGCTGGTAGGCCACGAGGACGGGTCGACGGGCAGCCCGGAGAAAAAGCTGCCTCACCGACCAGGTAGGGACCTAGAAGTAGAGTTGGCACCTACCCCCAACATTAAAAAGTCCATATCCCCTACGAACGAAAAACAGGACTCACTAAAAACTATAAAAAAAAGCGAATTAAAACGGACGGCTGCTGGCTAGCAAGATGGCTCCTCCTCCGATAGGTGATCAATGATTGGTATAGACTCAATGATTGGTGCACCAATGGACCTTGATGTATCTCTAAATTAAACTAAATCCCAATCCTACCTTGGCACTGGAACATTAAGGACCTCCTCTGGCACAACTATGGACTTGTGTTCTATTTTGTTGCACCTCACCATGCTTATGTATATGACAATATCTTGACTCAAAATTCCCCCTTTCGTACTCCCCATTTCCCTCTCTCTCCCCCATTCCTATCTGCCCCATTGCCGTCTCACCCCACTCCTCTCCTTCACTTTCATTCCCCTCTTCCCCATTCATTTACCTCTCCACCATTGTCCTTTCCCCATTCCCACCCCTATTCCCTCCCCCTCACTTCCATTCCCTCTCCCCCACTCCTGATCTCTCTCCGCCCTCCATCTTCTCCATTCATTCCTCTCCCCATCCCCCCTTTTCTCTTCCCCCATTCCCGTCTCCCCCCTCCCTCCCCCATTCCCTCCCTCAACCCCCATTCCCCCCCTCAACCCCTTTCCCGTCTCTCCCCTCCCTCCCATTCCCTCCCGTCCCACCCATTCCCTCCCTCAACACCCATTCCCTCCCTCAACCCCTATCCCCTCCCCCCCCCCCCCCCGTGCTCTGGGTAGTTCGGCACGCGTTCCTGCTGACGTCAGTAAAGGAGGGAGGGAGGGGCGAGAGCGCGCGCTCGGACGGGACGAGGCGACGGGTGGAAAAAAGTACCGGACGGAGCGCGAGCGGCGGCGGCAGCAGCAGCAACGTCAACGGTAGCGGCGGCGGCAGCAGCAGCAACGTCAACGGTAGCGGCGCGAGGCGGAGCGGAGCGGCAGCCGGTAAGTGCGCGGGCGGTTGGGCGGACTGATGGACGGAGCCCGTCTCCGGCCACTGGAGCCGCGGGCAGTGAGAGTGTGTCCGGGGCCAGCTCACGGCGGGCTCGACAGGAACCCGGTGGCCGGAGACCCTCTTAAAAAAGAAATCAAACTCAGCGCTCATGCAGCAGTAGCAGCTGCTTCGCCCTCCCGCTCCGCACAAAGCACCGATCGCCCGAACTGCGGGGCGATAAACAAGAGTTACTTGTTGCTTGTAACAGGTGGTGCGCCGCGCTGGCGCCATGTTCCTGCACCTGCACGGGATGGGGGTGGGGGATACAGAGTTCCCTAGGCGACGGTCCCCATCCCTGCCACCAGGTAACGTTACAGTCTGGGTCAAAATATGTTTGCATTGTCACCCGTGACAAAGTGTGCACTACACTAGGAGAGCGCATTACTCACTGTATGACATCCATGCAACCTGCGAGGAGCTGTGCAAGTTGTATTATCCGGAGATCGATGTTGTTGGTTAACAGCAGCTGTCCCGTTTTGCTACAGGTTCTCTGTTGCACAGTCGACGTTGAACCGACATGCTTTCCAGAAACTGCAAAGTTCATAATCAAACAAGTGGCAACAATGTTAGGAGTGCTGAACAATATTTTGAATAAGTATAAACAAGGAACTGCAGGTTTATTAAAGAAGACGCTGTGCTGGAGTCAGGCAGCATCTCAAGACAACATAGATTGGCTTCTTTATGGTCCGGGACCCTTCTTCAGACTTAATAACACTCCGTTTTCGATCTTTTTAAATTTGTCTTTTACGCTGAGCGTAATTTGTAAAAGAAATTTCAGTTGAAGGCAACATAAATGGAGATTTGGATTTTCTGATCGGATGCTCGGAATTGCGCTGTTCTTTTGGTGCTGGTATGCTTTGGAAAAGGGTTTTAACCGGCATGAATGAAATCAATTCTGTACACCAGCTAAGTTGTATTCGTTTTCTGTATATTGTATCCTGAATTTTGTACCCAGGAGCCTACGGATTATTAATCTCTCTTCTCACTTTCCAAGATTTCTTTTGCACACGCTACTCTTATCAGTGATCTTATTTGTTTACCATATACGTAGAGCAGTGGGAAGACTAGTATTTATTGTTCATTCCTACTTGCATTCGAGAGACTGGTGACTTGCTGCCTTCGATATTCTGCAATCTTTCAGTGTGTCTGGTTTCATGGAGGTTTTGGATGAATAGATGTTGGACTTCCTAAGGTAGACATAAAATGTTGGAGTAACTCAGCAGGACAGTGCTTGGACTCCACGATAGAAGTTATGCGTAGTGATGCTAGAGTTGCCTGGACATGTAATCACTGCATTTTGCAGATAAAACAGACTGCAATTATAATGCATTGGTAGTGAATGGAGTTTAAAGCAATGTATATAATGCTGATCAGACAGACTTTTTCTTGAATGGGGTTGAGCCTAAATACTATTGAAGCTCGTTTAATGCCTGGCATTAAACATGTTCCAACACACTACTACCATTTCTTCTTTTGCAAAAAGGATTTGGAAAATCAGTGGCCATAAAATTTGAGACCAGCCAATTGTTTCTGGTGACCCTCTAATGGATTTAGTAAGTAATATCAAGGGTAGATGATTGGATTCTCAGGAAAATCGTTTATTTAAGTTCTTTATGATCTTAGATACATATTAAGTCTCCTCTTCTGTAGAACAACAGCCCCAACATTTATCCAACCATGGAAAAGTCGCTGGCTATTCAATTGTCCCTTATTTATCCACGCTAGCCTTCAGAAGCCTTCATGTGTCCAGAACTAGGTGGAATAATCCAACTGTTAATTTTTGGTTTAGTCTGCCCTCCTGACTTTTGACCATTGCCTAGTTTTTAATGTGGTAATGATGTTATTTGCTGCAAGCAGCCCATGCCTGAATATAGTCAAAGTCCTGCTATATGCAGTCATGGATTGTGTAATTTGCTGAGTTGCAAATGGAATTAAACATTGCTCAGTCAGAAACAGATGTCCTTGTTTTTGTGTTGCAAGGTGGTTAATGAAGTAACGGAAATAATTCGACGAAAAGCACTGTTTTGCCGAGTTACTGTAGCAGCGCTCTGATTTTGAGATGATTGGCCTCCATCAACCACAATTATTTTAATTTGGGAGTGGTTGCATCCAAATTTCTATTGTTTTCATCTTTACAGTGGTCCTTCACGCTGCATTCACTAAAATGCTGCCTTTGTCACTCTTGCCTCAGCTGTGGAATTCCTTTTTAGTTTATGTACGTTTTGAAATCGGGAGACTTGGTAGAACCTAATGAGTGTATTGAAAAATATGTTGTTGATAATTCGCACTTAATAGCATGTCGATTCACATCTTCTATCCTGATAAAGACATGGCTATCTGGTCAGTGTTGCTGCCATTATGCCACTCTTGGTGCATGAAAGTGAACCTGAGTGTGATTCATCAAAAAGCATGTTATCGCAAAATGTAATCTAGTATAGATTCCCTGAATATAATCTTGATTGCAATTGGTTAGAATGCAGGCGACCCCTGCCGTATGTGGAAGGGGGTGTTGCATTCCCAGAAACGGTCCCCATCATGACTTTTCCATAACGAGAGGGCTCGTCATCTATGCACATGTCAAGAAATTTATTTTAAAACAAAAATTGTTAATTTACTTATTTTGACAAGTTTTGGAAGAGTGAATTTTAACTCAAATTTTGGGGTAATTTGTGAATTATTTGAGGGGAAAATGTCTGTAACCCGAACAGCTGTAAAGAGGTGGGGTGGGGGGGGGAGGGGTGTTCAACTTTGGAAACAAAAGCAAATATTTCCAGTCAAAAACCATTTATCCGAACGTGTAATGAGCTGGATTGAATTCATCCTTTTTGTGACTTTCCACATTGTCATATGTGTGGTAGTATGATAAAAGTATTGGAATTCACGATATAGCTAATTTTGAGCACCGATCTGCTGCTTTATGGTTGAGATATTGTCTGATATCATATGAGGTGGATTGAATTGAAAGAAAACTATTTTAGAATGTATCATCAACATTTCTGGTTATGTATACATTACCTCAACTTTTGCAAATCAGGTGCTAGTATCAGTCTTTGAGGATGGGTATGTTCTTGGATGCTGTTCCCCATCAGCCATTTAATTATCTGTCACCATTTCTTATAGACCGTGGCAGAATTGATCTTTGATGTTATCTGTTGGGATTGCTTAGCTCTTTCTATTACATGTTATTTATGGTTGTTCAATACATGTCCTGGACAGTTTTGCCAACTTTGTATGTTTTGTTTAGTTTACAGATACAGCATGGAAACACTTCGGCCCAACGAGGCCGTGCGGGCCAGCAATCTTGCACAAATTCTATCCTACACACTAGGGACAATTTACAGAAGCCAATTAACCTACAAACCTGCATGTTTTTGGAATGTGGATATGAAACCGGAGCACTCAGATAAAACCCATGCTGTCACAGGGAGAGCGTAAAAACTGCATACAGATAACACCTGTAATCAGGATCGAACCCGGGTCCCTGGCGCTGTAAGGCAGTATCTCTACCGCTGTGCCACTGTGCCATAAGTACATGCATTTGACACTGCTCATGGCATGTCCTTCTGCATGCCCGATCCCTTATTGGTGAAGGGAAGGATATGTTGGGTTGCAAAAGTTTCTGATAGTGGTGGAATATTATTTTGTTTCTGATGACTCAAGATCTAATGGATCAATTTAGAATCACAGTTGCATCACACAACACAATATTAACTTTGGTATGAAGACAGGAGTTTTGTCTCCATAAAGGATCTACAGTCGTTGTTTCTGTCATGGCAGTCATGGATTGATGTATTTACAACTTAGAGTTTGCCAATGATAAGGTGAAGTAAGTGTGTCTCTCTTGTGTTTGTTTGATCAGCCCTAGTAATTACATGGTCATTTGATCAGTGGTAATGCTCCAATGCATTCTTGGTGCATCAAAGTCACCCAGATAGTGACTCATCAAAGAGTGTTGGAGAACAGTGAGATCTAGGAATACAGGTTGCATATGCTATGCTTGCCTTCATTGCAGGGGCATTGAATATAAGAGTCAGGAAGTCATGATGCAGTTCGATAGGACTTTGGTTAGGCCACATTTAGAGTATTGCGTACAGTTCCGGTCACCCCATTATAAGAAAGATGTGGAGGCTTTGGAGATGGTGCAGAGTTAGTTTACCAAAATTTTGCTTGGATTAGATGGTTTCAACTACTGGGAGAGGTTGGATAGACTTGGATTGTTTTCTCTGGAATGCTGGAGGTTGAGGGGATAGTTGATAGAAGTATAGAATAAAAGTATATAAAATTGAGAGGCATAGATAGGGTAGACATTTGGAACCTTGATCACCACTAGAGGGCATGACTATAAGATAAAAGGGAGAAAGTTTAATGGAGATGTGCGGGGCAAGTTTTTTTTTTTTACACAGTGTTGGTGGCGAGGAACACATTTTCAGGGGTGGCGGTGGTGAAGGCAGATATGATAGGGGCGTTTGAGGTTTTTAGATGGGTGCAGGGAATTGCAGGGAAGATGAATCATGAGCAGGCAGATGAGATCAGTTCACCTAAACATGTTCGACACAAGCTTTGTGGGACAAAGGGTCAGTTCCTGTGCTTACTGTTCTCTGTATTAAGTATTCCCTGAAAGTACTGATTCAGGTGGACAGGGTGGTGAGAAAGGTTTTTGACATGCTTCCCTTTGTGGGGAAGGGTATTGAGTACATGTTGGGACATTGTAATACAGCTGTACTAGCTGTCAGTGAGAACTTGGTGTACTGTGTACATATCAGCTTTTGGAAGAATGTCATTAGGTTGGAAAGGGCACAGAAAAGATTCACCAGGATGTTACCAGGACTTTATTGGGAGTGGCTGGAAAGACTTGCACTTTGTTCTTTGTGTGGGAAGCTGAGGGGTAACTTTATTGGAGTGTACAAAATCATGAGGGGCATGGAAAAAGTAATCACTTAGTATTTTTCACTGGATAGGGAATTCTAAACTTAGAGGGCAAAGACTTAAGGTGAAAGGAGAGATTTAATGGTGATCTCAAAGTTATCACTTGGAGGGTAGTCCATGTCTGGAATGAGCTGCCTGAGGAAGATATAGAAGAGGATACAATTATGACTTTCAAAGGACATTTGGACAGATATATGAATAGGAAGGGTTAAGAGGGCTATGGGCTAAAAGGAGACAAATAGGACTAGCCCATAATACAAACTAGAGCAAGTTTGACCAAAGGAGCTGTTTACTTAGTGTTTACCCTGACACAGATTACATTCTGTGCTCTTGCTACATGTGCTTCCAGTCTCATTTAACATAGCAAAGTTCTGATTTGTCAATTATGGGAGCATGGTAGATACTACTCAGTCGGTTTCCTTGCTTGTCTGAATTCATGGTACGTAACTTGTGAAGTCTAGTGGCGGTATTGAGGATCCTTGGAAGAATGCTCTCCTGGCTGCATGCTAGAGTGCTGCCGGATCTGGTGGTTCATTAGCACAGGACATAACCATGGATTGTGATGAATTTGGGGGATATTGGCTGTAAAGTAGATTTTCTATATGTGAAGATAGACACAAAATGCTGGAGTAACTCAGCGGGACAGACAGTATCTCTGGAGAGAAGGAATGGGTGACGTTTTGGGTCGAGACCCTTCAGACTGATATTTTCAATATGTTTTCAATGGGTATTTTTTATGTGACCTTGACCATCTGTTGGCCTCTGATTTCCAGACCAGCACCAGCCGCCTGATACTTCTGAGGAGGACTTTGCAAGGTCGATTGGGTGGTGAATGATTTTGCCTTATCATAATCTGACGCCATGGTCAACATGAAACTCATGACAGTCACGTTATCATTTTTTATCAATTGCATGTTATTGAATTGACTGAAATGTAAATTTCTGAGCTGCATGGTTTGGATAGAAACATAGAAACATAGAAAATAGGTGCAGGAGTAGGCCATTCGGCCCTTCGAGCCTGCACCGCCATTCAATATGATCATGGCTGATCATCCAACTCAGTATCCTGTACCTGCCTTCTCTCCATACCCCCTGATCCCTTTAGCCACAAGGGCCACATCTAACTCCCTCTTAAATATAGCCAATGAACTGGCCTCAACTACCTTCTGCGGGAGAGAATTCCAGAGATTCACCACTCTCTGTGTGAAAAAAGTTTTCCTCATCTCGGTCCTAAAAGATTACCCCCTTATCCTTAAACTGTGACCCCTTTTTCTGGACTTCCCCAACATCGGGAACAATCTTCCTGCATCTAGCCTGTCCAACCCCTTAAGAATTTTGTAAGTTTCTATAAGATCCCCCCTCAATCTTCTAAATTCTAGCGAGTACAAGCCGAGTCTATCCAGTCTTTCTTCATATGAAAGTCCTGACATCCCAGGAATCAGTCTGCTGAACCTTCTCTGTACTCCCTCTATGGCAAGAATGTCTTTCCTCAGATTAGGAGACCAAAACTGTACGCAATACTCCAGGTGTGGTCTCACCAAGACCCTGTACAACTGCAGTAGAACCTCCCTGCTCCTATACTCAATTCCCTTTGCTATGAATGCTAACATACCATTCGCTTTCTTCACTGCCTGCTGCACCTGCATGCCTACTTTCAATGACTGGTGTACCATGACACCCGGGTCTCGTTGCGTCTCCCCTTTTCCTAATCGGCCGCCATTCAGATAATAGTTTACTTTCCTGTTCTTGCCACCAAAGTGGATAACCTCACATTTATCCACATTCTACTGCATCTGCCATGCATTTGCCCACTCACCCAACCTATCCAAGTCACCTTGCAGCCTCCTAGCATCCTCCTCACAGCTAACACTGCCCCCCAGCTTTGTGTCATCCGCAAACTTGGAGATGTTGTATTCAATTCCCTCGTCCAAATCATTAATATATATTGTAAATAGCTGGGGTCCCAGCACTGAGCCTTGCGGTACCCCACTAGTCACTGCCTGCCATTCTGAAAATAACCCGTTTACTCCTACTCTTTGTTTCCTGTCTGCCAGCCAGTTCTCTATCCACATCAATACTGAACCCCCAATACCGTGTGCTTTAAGTTTGCGTACTAATCTCTTATGTGGGATCTTGTCGAAAGCCTACTGAAATCCAGATATAACACATCCACTGGTTCTCCCTTATCCACTCTACTAGTTACATCCTCGAAAAAGACTGATCCTCATTCTGATGAGGATCAGTCTGAAGAAGGGTCGCGACCTGAAACGTCACCCATTCCTTCTCACCAGAGATGCTGTCCCGCTGAGTTACTCCAGCATTTTGTGTCTATCTTTGATTTAAACCAGCATCTGCAGTTCTTGCCTACGCATTTAATCTGAAATTAGGTTAACATATGCTAGGGAGTATTAGCACTTTGGTAAAATGTTGTTTTATGATTTTGAAGTTCATTTAAAATTTAAAGCGTTTTGTGTATTTTAGTGACTTTACCCACCTATTAATTACTGTGATTATTACCGAAGTTCAGTGAAAAGCTTTTGTTGCATGCTAACCAGTCAGCAGAACGACAATACATGATGTTACCCATGTTATTTATAGAGGTATTAAAAGGCATTGCAGTAATTATCTCTGGTGTTTTACCTTGATGTACAATATTTAACATTTAATTGTTGAATGCACCCGAACCAAAACACTAGTCTGAGTTATTACAGATGGATGTGGATTGAAAATTACTAATGTATGGCATTCTCAATTTACTATTGTGAGTAAGCATTAGGATTGTCATGTACCCATCCAAATTACACATCATGCCTTGAAACCGAGTGATTCCTTAGTGCCCTTTGAATGTTGTGATACATTTTACTTAGTTTAGAGATATTGTACAGGGCTCTCACTTTTTTTTCTGTTCAGCCAGGCACCTAGGCAGCTTTTTATGTTACCAAATGACAGTTTAGGTGGTCATTTAAGACGGCTTGCATGACGCGTGCGATAATGTGCTCGGAAGAAGTGGGTAGTTACCAGTCGAAATTATGCTCAATGAAGCATTCACATATTATTTCTGCTTCAAATAAAGAGAGCCGGCCGGGATCGATCCTGGCTGCGGATGAGGCACAGGTCTGTGTCCAGGGCTGCCGTTGTGACTTTATGACCTGGGCACGTCTCCCTCCAATCACCGCACTCTATCCTCAGTCCCATCCCCCTACTTCTGCCTCTGAACGACACCTCCCTCCTCCAATCACCGCGCTGAATCATCATGTCTCGCCCCCCCATTGCCTGCTGACCGATATATATTGTGAATTTTTGTATTTCATTCAGAGAGCATATGCTCTTCAGCCTTCTAAACTTGAGCACCCATTAGTACTTCAGTTAAAGATGGGGTTTTGGCAGCTATTTTTCGACCTGCAACATGGTAATTGGCTGAGAAATACTGAGTAATCTGACCCAATGACGTGTCGAATAGTCATCAAATAGTCAGAAAATGTTAACACTACAATTAATCAAACTTACTACCTTGTTTCTGAAGATTATAATACTTGGAAAAACCTTTGATTTCCATTTAATAAAATGAAATGACCTTCCCTTTCACAACTATCCCTCTCCATTAGAGTTAATAGAGAGTTAAACCTGCATCAGGTCCAAGGTGGAAGGAAGCTGTCTCTGCTGCTGGATTCCTTTCAGAGTTCAAGGCTCAATTATATTAAAAATCCAAGAGTTCTGAAATTCCTCAGCTTCCCAAAACTTGCAGAGGGAAATACCAGCAGGTCCATTCACAATCTACTTGCATTCTCTTGTACCTAGAGATGTTGCAAGGTAACGGACGCTCTTAATGACAATGAAGAAATGTCATGAACAGTAAGAATTAATGAAGTATTCTTGACTCTGCTAAATATGGGACCATACATTTAAGGTTAAAGTAGAAGTAAAATTACAAAAAAGTGTCAGTTACATTTGTGAAACATTTTGTCTACATAAAATTAATTTCAGGGTCACAAAGTTTGCCAAACAGTAATTATGGTTTGGTGTACAATTAAGGCATTTCACAATGCAACCAGTTTGATTTTTTTAAACCATTTTAGGTAAATTCGCTTGGTTACATTAGAAGTTTACAAAATAGTACAGCGTGTCCCGGAGGAGCCAATCATTATTAGCAACTTCACGAGTTTGCATGTAAGACTACAAAGTTACTCCTTATCAATATTGACAAACTTCTCCAATATTGGAGGACTTAACTAAATGGGTTTATTTTATTTTATTTATTTTATTTTATTATTTATTTCGAACAGAATAAAAGAATAAAAAGCAAGTGTGAAACAGCATACAAAAAACGAAACAAAAATATTTATAAAGTGTCATAAACAATATCTATAAATAAATGAAATCATATGTGTCCGAAAAGGAGCAGGAAGAAGCCACAGCTTATTAATTCCCACCCCTTATTCAACTGCTTGTAATTATCTTATACAAATTTAGCAGCTATATGTACGCCAGCCACTATATGTACACCAAATTATTTACATTTGAACATTAATCAAATATTTACAAAGCCATACAAAAAAGAAGAAAAAACCCTCATATACTATACAGTATCTTAGTCATATATACAACCCATCACTCTATAACCACCCTTCCCAATACAATCAGTATAACAAATATCCCACTCACAATCAGTTATCCTTATCCCAATATCCTTTTAAACAAGTGTTTTTGTACATCTTTTTAAACTGAATTATGCTTGTGCTAAGTTTTATCTCCTGTTCCAGACCATTCCACAAATTCAAACCACAGATTGCTATGCACATACTTTTAAGAGTTGTTCTGACATTGAGTTTTTTTTAATTATGTTCCCCTCTCAAATTATACCCACCCTGTCTTTCCATAAACAGTTTTTGTATATTTCTTGGAAGTAAATTATTTCTTGCTTTGTACATGATTTGATTTCCACAGTCTTAAATTTAACCAGATCAGTGAACTTCAGTGTATGTGACTTTAAGAATAATAAATTGGTATGTTCAAGATATCCAACGTTATTGGTAATTCTTATTGCTCTTTTTTGTAATGTGCATAACGGCTGTAGGTTGGTTTTGTAGGTGTTACCCCATATCTCCACACAGTAACTCAGATATGACAATATGAGTGTACTATACAAAGTATGTAATGATTTGCGGTCCAGAATGTGTCTTGATTTTCCCAATATTGCTATACTTTGCCAGTTTTGCTTTGATGTGGTTTATATGTGGTTTCCAGCGGATTTTGTGGTCTAAGATCACACCAAGAAATTTATTTTCATATACTCTTTCTATACTTATGTTATCAATGGAAACAATATATGTTATATGAAACAATAATTATGTTAACAATGGAAAGAATATATACACACGTTATGATAATAATTATTTTTTGTCGATCACATTAAACGATTAGGAAAGATCATCCAGCTATGGCTAAAAGTTTAGTTTGATTTATTGGCACATGTTGGGGCTAGGAGGGAGTGATAGATCAGTCATGTTTGAATGGCGTAGTAGACTTGATGGGCCGAATGGCTTAATTCTACTCCCATCACTTATGACATATGTACAGAGTAACCGTTTGTTACGTGCTAACCAGTCAGCGGAAAGACTATACACGATTACAATCAAGCCCTCCACAGTATACATACATGATAAAGGAACTACCGTTTAGTACGAGGTAAAGTTCCATTAAAGATAAGACTTCGGGGGGGAGAGTTGGGAATGGGAAAAAGGAAGTTGGGAATGGTGTTATGAGCAAAGAAATGTAAAAAAATTGCCAGAAAAAGCAATCAAGTGAGAGGGAGGAATTGAAGGAATTTAGTCTCAGTAAAGAAATGTTACTTAAAAAGTTAATAAGACTACCAATCGCTGCGGTCTGATAATGCACAGTGCCCTCCATAATGTTTGGGACAAAGACCCATCATTTATTTATTTGCTTCTGTACTCCACAATTTGAGATTTGTAATAGAAAAGAATGACATGTGGTTAAAATGCACATTGTCAGATTTTAATAAAGGCCATTTTTATACATTTTGCTTTCACCATAGTCCCACCATTTCAGGGCACCATAATGTTTGGGACACAGCAATGTCATGTAAATGAAAGTAGTTATGTTTAGTATTTTGTGGCATATCCTTTGCATGTAATGACTGCTTGAAGTCTGTAATTTGCAGTGCTGGCTCGAAGGGTCGAATGGCCTCCTGCCTATGGCCTATTTTCCATTCATGGACATCACTAGTTGATGGGTGTCTTCTCTGGTGATGCTCTGCCAGCCCTGTATTGCAGCCATCTTTAGTTTATGCTTGTTTTGGGGGTTCTTCAGTTTTCTCTTCAGCATATAAAAGGCATGCTCAATTGGGTTCAGATCGGGTGATTGACTCGGCCACTCAAGAATTTACCATTTTTTAGTTTTGAAAAGCTCCTTTGTTGCTTTACATAGAAACATAGAAAATAGGTGCAGGAGGAGGCCATTCGGCCCTTCGAGCCAGCACCGCCATTCATTGCGATCATGGCTGATCGTCCCCAATCAATAACCCGTGCCTGCCTACTCCCCATATCCCTTGATTCCACTAGCCCCCAGAGCTCTATCTAACTATCTCTTAAATCCATCCAGTGATTTGGCCTCCACTGCCTTCTGTGGCAGGGAATTCCACAAATTCACAACTCTCTGGGTGAAAAAGTTTTCTCACCTCAGTCTTAAATGGCCTCCCCTTTATTCTAAGACTGTGGCCCCTGGTTCTGGACTCGCCCAACATTGGGAACATTTTTCCTGCATCGAGCTTGTCACGTCCTTTTATAAGTTTCCATAAGAAAACCCCTCATCCTTCTAAACTCCAGTGAATACAAGCCTAGTCTTTTCAATCTTTCCTCATATGACAGTCCCGCCATCCCAGGGATCAATCTCGTGAACCTACGCTGCACTGCCTCAATCACAAGGATGTCTTTCCTCAAATTAGGAGACGAAAACTGTACGGAATACTCTAGATGTAGTCTTACCGGAGACCTATACAACTGCAGAAGAACCTCTCTACTTCTATACTAAAATCCTCTTGTTATGAAGGCCAACATTCCATTAGCTTTCTTCACTGCCTGCTGTACCTGCACGCCAACTTTCAGTGACTGGTGTACAAGGACACCCATGTCTCGCTGCACCCCTCCCCCTTACCTAACCTAACCCCATTGAGATAATGGTTCTTCAGGCAACGGGGGTTCCCCTCCTCCACCATAGATGAGGCTCGCACCAGGGTCTCTTCCATACCCCGCAACACTGCTCTCTCTCCCCATCCCCGCACTCGCAACAAGGGCAGAGTCCCCCTGGTCCTCGCCTTTCACCCCACCAGCCGTCACATACAACAAGTAATCCTCCGTCAGTTTCGCCACCTCCAACGTGACCCCACCACTCGCCACATCTTCCCATCTCCCTCCCATGTCTGCCTTCCGCAAAGACCGCTCCCTCCGTAACTCCCTTGTCAATTCTTCCCTTCCCTCCCGTAGCACCCCCTCCCGTTCCACTTTCCGTTGCAACCGCAAGAGATGCAACACCTGTCCCTTTACCTCCCCCCTCGACTCCATTCAAGGACCCAAACAGTCGTTCCAGGTGCGACAGAGGTTCACCTGTATCTCCTCCAACCTCATCTATTGCATCCGCTGCTCTAGATGTCAGCTGATCTACATCGGTGAGACTAAGCGGAGGTTGGGCGATCGTTTCGCCGAACACCTCCGCTCGGTCCGCAAGAACCTACCTGACCTCCCGGTGGCTCAGCACTTTGGGCAAATTTTGCAAATTTTACATGGGTTTACATGGCTGAAAAAAATCTAGTAGGTTTAGTTTACAGTTGTAATTAGCAGAATAAATAAGGGAAAGCCAGTGGATGTGGATGGATTTTCAGAAAATTTGTGATAAGATGCTACTTAAAAGACCGGTTGCAAATGGCATGGATTGAGAAGTGGTTGAGAGATAAGAAGTGGTTTGGGTATAAATGGGTCTTTTTCTGGGTGGTCAGAAGTCACTTGCGGGATGCCATAGGGCCAATGATTGCCCCCCAGCTATTCACAATGCATATCAATATAACATCTCAAAGTTTGCAGAGCACGTAAAGTTGTGAAGTGGATGCAAACAGATTTCAGTATGATAGAGATAAATTGGACAATCTGGCAAATGCAGTATGATAGTGACATTTCGATTGGAAACCTAGAAAGATTATATTTTCTGAATCTTAATGGTGGAAAGGGGGAGGTATAACAAGAATATCCTTGTGCACCAATTTCTGAAGGCCAGCAGTTTGGTAGGCACATTTTATGTTGACCTTTATTACAAGAGAATTTAAGAGCAAGAGTGTCTTGCTGTAACTGTAAATGTGCCTTGGTGAGACCTAATCTGGATTTTTTTGTGCTGGTTGTCATTGCGTCATCTGAGAAAGAATGTCCTCATCATGTGAAACAAAGATCTATAAGATTGATTCCTTTAATGGCAGCAATGATGTATGAGGAGAGATTGGATTAATTAGCTCTACATTCGGTGTTGTTTACAAGAATACTAGGGGATTCCACTGAAACACACATTATTCTTAAAAGGATGGGAGAGATTATTTGTCAATAGCTGGGAAGTCTAACGAGGATGACTGAATTTAAAAATAGATATGCTTGGCTGATATGAAATGTCTTCACCCGCTTCCGTTGAATTCTCTGCAGTAGAAGGTAATGGAGACCAACTCGATCAAGGAGGCAGATATACTTAATGCTAAAAGCATATGAAATGGATGATCAGTCGTGATTGGGTTGAATAGTGCGGAAATTTGTAGGGGAATGCCATTTGGCCTTATTTTATGTACATGCTGATCTTTTTGCTTTGCAGCTGTAAAATGCATTGTTTCCAGCAAACGATTTTCAATTAATTCCTTTCAAGCTGAATGAAGCATTTAATCCTGCCTGAAAATTGACCAATTTGTAAATTCTTGATTGTTGGCTGCAATATGTTTAACAATGTTAAACATTTAAAGCAGATTCAAGATGTCTGAATGTAAGAATATAACTGTTTAGTTTAAAGATACAATGCGGAAACATGCCCCTCGGTCCACCGAGTCCGCGCCGACCAGCGATCCCCGCACATTAACGCTATCTGCACACACTCTGGACAATTTACCTGCATATCTGTATGTCTTTGGAATATGGGAGTAAACTGAAGATCTAGGAAAAAACCCATGCGGTCGAGGGGAGAATGTACAAACTCCGTATAGACAGCACCTGCAGTCGGGTTCGAACCCGGTCTTTGGCGCTGCAAGCACTGTAAGGCAGCAACTCTACCGCTGTGCCGCCTTGAGATATGAGGGAACAGATGTGAACGAAGTACAAGTTATGCAAGCACTCATGCACAAGCAAAATGAGGCCTGCATTTAATTAACTTAAGGTTAGACTTCCAGCACAAAGCCAATACACACAATGCTCAATTTGTAAACAAGGTCTGATTCTTTAAAGTGGAAGACTCAAAAAAAAAAAAAAGTGGAAGGGTATAGAGAAAAGAAAAGGAATTTTTCGCTACATTTTTAATTACATTTCACTTCCATTCCCGCTCCTACTGCAGCTCTTCCACTCATGCCCATTGTCATTGCTAGTTTAGGTACTACAGGTGCACAACCTTTTATCCGAAGATCCAAATAACGAAAACCTCCGAATAGCGGACATTTTTTCGGTCCTTGAAGAAAGGTCCTTGAAAACGTTTACCGAGGGCGGCCCGCAGAGGTGACAGCGGAACCTCCGGTCGGTCCTCCAACAAAGGGGAACTAAATCCCCATTCATAAAAGAGAAGGTGAGAGTATATTGGGTGAGTGTATATTGTGCGGGACGGTAGGAATCATTGTAAATCATTGCTTAAATGTTAGTCAGTTAGTTTGGTGGGCTTTTGGGGGGAACTTTAATTCTTAGTCCCCTACCTGGTCGGAGAAGCGGGGAGCGGGCAATGCCTTACCGGGTCGCCGTGCAGTAAGCTCCGGACCGCTGTGCCGCGGCTCCCAACATCGTGGAGCTGGGGCTGTGTCCGGCTGCGCTGGATTTGGATTTGTAGCGCCGCGCAGCCAGGGGTGGAGTTCGCCGTCGTCGGAGCTACAACTGGCGCCGCCCGTGGCCGGCCCACCGCAGTCTCCACGATGTTGGGAGTCGGCGGCCCACAGCAGTCCGGGCTGCGGTGGTCCAGCCACGGGCGGCGCCGGTTGTAGCTCCGACCACGGCGAACTCTACCCCTGGCTGCGCGGCGCTACAAATCCAAATCCAGCGCGGCCGGACACCCGCAGCCCCAGCTCTGTGATGTGGGTGCCGCGGCACAGTACTGCACGGCGACCCGGAAAGGCATTGCCCGCTCCCCGCCTCTCTGACCAGGCAGGGGACTAAGAATTAAAGTTCCCCCCTTCACCCCCACCACATAAAATCCCTCCAAACTAACTGACTAACATTTAAGCAATGATTTACAATGATTCCGCGGTCTCCGGGGAGGAGGCAGCCGCTCCAGACTTTCCAAGCCGCCAGCGCTACCTACCTAATCTACGCTAAAAATCTTCCATTCCGAAACCCGAAAATGTCCGATATCCGAAATGTGTCTGGTCCCAAGGCTTTCGGATAAAAGGTTGTGCACCTGTACTGAGATTTTAATTAGATTTTAATTAAATTTATTTTAGAAAGTAATTTTCTAGATGAATCCGTTAAGTGTCATTTTTGAAGCAATGTTTAATTGTATTGTTATCTTCCAAATGATTAAAAAAATATTATGATTGGGATTTGGAATTTCCATAATTGTTGACTTTGGAAATTGCTTTTGCTCCAAGTCAGAAGTCCTCCCCCCCCCCAAAGCAACACGTTCCCCAACACAATACTCCGGCACTCACCCTTTCCCCCCCCCCCCCCCCCCCCCCACCAATGCAGCCAGTTTCCCCAGCGTCATATTCCACCACTCACTCATAGCCCCCAACTGCGCAGGGGTGCCTTATTTCCCTTACCCCCCCCCCCCCCCCGCACTTCCTCCCCCTGCTCTTCATCCTCCCTCTTTTTAAACTTTAAAAACAAGCAACCACTTGCTGCCAGGACTTTTTAAAACAATCAATTCCACTCCCTCCCCCTCCTGATCAGCCCTCCTCTGCCAGGACTCAGTATTCTCTGATTGCAACATTGTTGCAAATGGGATCCTTCATACGTCATAGCTGCAACTGCCACTGCAGTGATCATCATTCTTTCTCAAACTGGATTTTGTAAACTTAAAAATGTAAAAACATCAATCTGAATGAAACTCGTTGAAAACACACCACAAGACAATTGTGAGTAAGGTGGTGCAAACATTTTTAGCGCTATCGTGTACCGTTTTGGCGCAATTCATGCATGAATCGCAGACAGACAGACACGCCCACTCACAAGCAAGGTGAGTGAGCATGTCTGGTTGTGGGGGCGACGGGGGGGGGGGGGGGGTTGTTATGGGGGCTGGTGGTTGGTTGTGGGAGCAGGGGGGGGGGGTGGCCATCCTCGGCTCCAGTAAAGACGCGATCGCGCAGGAAGGGGCGGACCGTCCCGGTGAGTGACGGGAAGAGACCAATCCGTGCGGCGCTGAACAGCAGAAGAGATCGATCTTCTGACGCTCGGTATTTAAACATTTTTAAACCTCGCTAACTTTTACGACATTCAACCGATCGGAACGAAACTTGGACTCACAGCACAGGAGAACGGTGAGGGAACGCGAAAAATCGTAGCTCTATCGAGCAGTTTTTGTGAACCGAAAGGGCACGGTGAACACCGGAA
This sequence comes from Amblyraja radiata, assembly GCF_010909765.2. Lineage (NCBI taxonomy): Eukaryota > Metazoa > Chordata > Chondrichthyes > Rajiformes > Rajidae > Amblyraja > Amblyraja radiata. The sequence goes on from NC_045956.1 coordinate 64,211,579, forward strand.
GATAACAAGATCCTATCCCATCAGGAGGTGGGGTAGCTCTGTTGGTGAGGAAACCCGAGCCAAGGCCCGAGCGCACGTCGACCAAAGCTCTCGAGAAACCCGAGCCAAGGCGCAAGCTTGCGTTGACCAAAGCTCTCGGGAGTTCGACATGGCGACTTTTGAACAACGGAGGGAGGAGGGAGGGGTGGGAGTTGACGTCAGTCGTAGCGCGAGCAGAAGGCAGGCAGATCCATTGTCATGTCATCAGCGAAACCCCCCCCCCCCCAGAAAAAACCCCAGGCATTTTTAATTGAAAGTTGGATCGGATTTGTGAACATTTTTATTAATAACTCTAGAAATAAAGCAGGAAATTTTCAGATAAAGCGATTTTTGACTCCAGGGGCTAAATCTCTACCAGAATATGTTTAAAAAATGTCGGCGTCGTTTTTTCGAGTAGATGTGATCACACACACACAAACAAACTAGACCAAGTGGGACCTATTGGGTCCCTGTCAGGTCCCCCAATGCAACCCTTTCCCCAATGCAATATTCCACCACTCACCCGTAGCCCCCCACGAGAGGCCTGGTCCCCCCACGTAACCCGTTGCCCAACGCAATATTCCACCGCTCACCCATTTCCCCAACGCAACCCGTTCCCCCCAACGCAATATTCCAACACTCGCCCATAGCCCCCAACTGCGCAGGGTCTGCTCATTTTGCCTTATTAATCCTCCCTCATTTTAAACTTTAAAAAAATGCAATTGCACTTGCTAGCTAGCAGAATTCACTGTACCGTGACTTTAAAAAGAAATGCAATTTACCTTGAGTTCCCTAATCAAATCCGGTTCATTACATAATACTAAATTCAGAATTGCCTTCTCCCTGGTAGGCTCCAGTACAAGCTGCTCTAAAAATCCATCTTGGAGGTACTCCACAAACTCCCTTTCTTGGGGTCGAGTACCAACCTGATTTTCCCGGTCTACCTGCATGTTGAAATCTCCCATAACCACCCGTGGCATTACCTTTGCTACATGCCAATTTTAACTCTTTATTCAACTTGCACCCTATATCTAGGCTACTGTTTGGAGGCCAGTAGATAACTCCCATTAGGGTCTTTTAACCCTTATAAATCTTCAGCTCTATCCATACTGACTACATCTCCTGATTATGTCACCCCTCATAAGGGACTGGATTTCATTCCTTACCAACAGAGCTACCCCACCTCCTGATGGGCTAGGATTTATTTTCTCTGGAGCATAGGAGGCTGAGAGGTGACTTAATAAAGTATTGTAAAATCATGATTGACAAAGATGAGATATGATGGATGGTGTTTTTCCCAGGGTCAGGTAGTCCAAAAATAGAGGGCAGGTGCTTAAGGTCAAAGGGAAAGATTTATAGGGGAATTGTGAGGCAGGATTTTCACATTGGGAATCGTAGGTATATAGAATGAACTGCCACAGGATGTGGTAGAGATTGGAATAATTACAATGTTTAAAAGACTTTGGACATGTAGATAGATAGGAAATATTTTGAGGGTAATGGGGGTAAATGCAAGCAAATGGGACTTGCTCAGGTAGGCACCTTGGTTGGTATGGAAGTGTTGGGATGAAGGGCCTGTTTCCATGCTGTAACTATGACGATGACCCTATGAAGCTTGGCCTGGAGTGTACATCACTTGGGTGCAAGTGCTGATGGTGGGATTTGTAATCAATTATAGATCTCCCAATAGAGGAGAAAAACAAATCTGCATCAGAAAGAATATACTCTACCCAAACGCATCTAATGCACAAAACAATAGTTGTGGAGAATTTACATGATGGATCATATACAAAAGTATTCTTTGCATTTTCCTGTGAATGGTAAATTATTGTAAATGTAATTGTTGTCTCTAACATATTGCTCGTCTATCAAATTATTTCAAACTATCAAGTCGAGTCAGTAATGTGGTATTCCCTCACACTCTCTCCACTACTTTGACTGCGTATGTGCTGCTTCCCGCACCAGTGTGGAACTTGTCAATTTCATCAACTTCATTACCAACATAGACCATTTCCAATGCCCTTCTCCCCTTTTGTGATCTTTCCGTATCTATCTTGGAGGATAAACTGTCCACTGATATTTACTACAAACTCCTACAGCTACCTAGATTTGTGTAAGGATGCCATCCCCTTCTATCGATTCTGTTTTGTGCAGGCAGAAGAGATTGATTTAACGTGGCATCATGTTACACGTGGATATTGTGGGCCAAAGGGCCTGCTGTACTGTTTTGTGTCTGCACCATTCTGTGTCTCCACCACATCTGTTCTTGTGATGAGACTTTCCATTCCAAGACATCTGAAATGTTTCTCCTTTTCATTCAGGGAAACATAACTCCCCCCCCCCCCCCCCCCCCCCCCCCCCCCGGACATTTCCAGCACTTCTGCTTTCACCCCATCTCCCCGCAGATGGAACAGCCACCTAGTTACCTAGTCTGTGTTTTTCATGACATCAGCCTCTGCATTCACACATCATTCCTCGACATTTCTGCCAGCTATTAACATGACCCCACTACCAGTCACAGTTTCTCCTCTCTACTTCTTTCTTTTTCCGCAGGGACAATTCCCTGGACTCCCTGTTTTCTTTATATCAGCAGACAATTTTCCTTACAACTATAGGAGTAACTGCATCAGAGCAATATAGGAGTAATTGCATCAACTGCAACTGTCCCTACATTTCCTCCCCTAGCTCAATCCATGAATTTAAACAGGCCTTCCAGGTGAGCCAGAGATTCACTTGTACCTCCTCCATTCTAATCTATTACATTTGGTGCTTTTGCTATAACTACTACATCTGTGAAATGAAGCACAGACTAAATTACCTCTTTGCCAAGCAACTGCCAAATCTTTAGGTTGAAAACCATTTAAATTCCCCTCCTCATTCCCATATTGTCTTTTTTCCTCTGCCTCCTCCACTGTCAGGATGAGCCAAATGCAAACTAGAAGAAACAGCACTTTGTATTCCACCAGGGTAGTCTGCAACACAAAGGCATAAATATTTGAATTCTCTGATATCTGGTAACCTGTTGATCCTCTCTTCCTTTCTCTCTTCTACAGATATACCCTTCCACAATACCCCATCTGACTATCATCTGTGTTCAGTGCTCCCGATGTGACCTCCTTTACATCGGCGACTGCCAGTGTGGACAAGGCTATCGTTTCACCAAACCTTGTGTTACTGGATCTCTTGGTTGCTAACTGTTTTAACTCCCCTTCCCATGTTGATCTTTCTGTCCTGGGCCGCTTCCATTGCCAGAGTGAGACCACACATAAATTGGGGAAATATTGATAGCTTGTATCCCATTACTATAAAAATTGTATTCCCCAATATTTAGGGTGCATCCCCCTTTTTCCCCTCTCTTTCCTGTGCTGCCTTTTTCCACCCACACCTCCCCCCTCCGCAGGTGCTTACCCATATCTTCCACTATCTTGCCCCTACCACCCACATTCTTTCCTCTACCTTTACCTTTCACTCATCTTCTCTCATTACAGCCTTTTGTATCCTTTTCATCTCTAGCCTTTGCCAAACCATCTACCAAACACACCCCTCTTTCACCAGTGCTCACCTATCACTTGCCAAGCGCTATCCCACTCCCATCTCTTTTGCAGCTTTCTCTCCCTTCCACAAGCAGCCTGAAGATGGATTCCAGCCCAAAACATCGTCTATCCATCTCCTCCAGAGATGCTGCCTGACCTGCTGACTTCCTCAAGCACTTCGTGTTTTACTCACACACTCCTATCAGTGGGTCCCGTTTTCCCTCCTCCCACTGTTCCCATCTGTCCATCATCTCTCCCTTATTAATTCGATCCAACCTTTCTTCTCCAGAACCATACTTCCATAACCCGCAGCCTTTGGGTCTTCACATCCTCTCCCAGTCTCAGTTGATATGTTCACTTTTTCCTCCTGCACTTGATTCCATCTGCCATGTAGTCTCACCACACCTATTACTTGCTCTATCCCTCCACCTCAACTCTACTGGCTACTTCCTTCTGCTCTTTCAGTTTAGATGAAGGGTCTCGACCCAAAACGTCGACTGTCTATTTCCCTCTACAGATACTGCCTGACCTGCTGAGTTCTTCTAGCAGTTTGTATTTGTGCTTAAATAGGTCTCTGTTTTTTTTTTAAAGCCATGCCTATAATTCAAAAGTATTTCCATGGACATCTGGGAAACTCCACAAGTTAATTGCCAATATCCAATTGGTAAATGCCACTTTGCAACATATTGTTGTTGCATGTTTAGTTTAATTTAGTGGTACAGCGTGGAAATAGGCACTTTGGCCCACCGGGTCCATGCCGACCAGCGATCCCCGCACATTAGCACCATCCTACACCTACTAGGGACAATTTTTACATTTACCAAGCCAATTAACCTACAAACCTGTATGTCTTTGGAGTGGGAGGAAACCGAAGATCTCGGAGAAAACCCACGCAGGTCACGGGGAGAACGTACAAACTCCATACAGACAGTAGTCGGGATCGAACCCGGGTCTCCGGCGCTGCATTCACTGTAAGGCAGCAACTCTACTGCTGTGCCACCGTTTCATGTGTTCTCTCCTTTTTGTGCTGGTAGACATTGGTGTTTTCAGCCATTTCGCCCTCGCTTGCAGCTTTTTATCAGTCTTCTGTATAGCTATTAATGAAACCAATTTAGAACGATATCTCTTGATCTATATTTCCCAGATTTCTAAGCTGTGAATTACTTTCATTCCACACAAAGTTGTTTCATGATAGCAAGGATCTCTTATCAAATTACTACAGAGACTCACTGAAGCAAATTTTTGGGAAAGTAGATTTGTAATAGTCATTCTTCCTTCTGTAAGAATGATTTTTTTTTTTAACTTAAATTTCAGTTTCCTTGTCATTTGGCTGTGATTTGTATTGAAATAAATTGGTATTTATCTAGCCGTGCAAAGTCAGTTGTTGTTTGCTTCCTAATAATAAATCCAATTTTTTGAAGTCATTGCTTTTTCCTGGGTTGTTTTCAGAACCTAGATGTTGCCCTTGAACCGAACTTAATAGGAATGACCAAGTTTAATTGAAGTCAGGATTGAGGGCCTACCTTAGTTATATATTCAAAATTACTGTGAATACTGCTGCAAACATGTTTTAACGTGCCTCATTTCCTTATTTTCATTGGCACTATCAATATTTTCAGTTTTTAAGATGGACAATTGCTTTGAGGCGACTTTTTAAAATTCCAGTCATCGTGATCTTTGCTCAATTTTGCTTTAAATTCTTTATGCATCTTTCGTCATCCCGAATGCTGTAACTTTGGCAAGTAGGCTATCTTTCTATTGGGTTCTTGTCCTAACACTTTCTGCTGATACTCTCATTTTATTGTTTAATAAATTCGACCAGTTTACAATGAGACATCTGTCTTGTACGAAAAAATTGTTTGAATTTGGAATCTTAGTGGCTATTTTATTCATATTAAGCTCTTTATTAAATAATTGCGCTAATTCCAAAACAAATGTTCACGCACTTTTAGTAGTTTATTTAAATCAAATATGCCTCGCCCCATGGTTCTGGGACACATTGCTGAAGGTAATAATCCTGGACAAACAGAACTGTGCCACCTTTCTTGCATTTGCTTTTATTGTATTCCAATCTCCATTAGAAAGCTTCTCTCTGTGGTATGTTCAATCTCTGCTCCTTGGCAAGTATTCCCAAGGAGACTTCAAAGGTGGTGTGCTTTGGCTATGCAACATTTGGGAGAAATTCTGATGTTGAGAAAGGTTTTGAGAGTAACGTTTTCTTTTAGTTACTAGTCGCAAGTTGACAATTTTCAACAAATTTGTCATCTTGCATCTCGTGAAGTTGCGCGTGCCCGATAAAACATTGAACTGAGTGGGGTGAGCAGTGCCAATAGGAAATAAAGAATGGAAAGGGACTGGCACAATTTTGGTGGATTTGATCACCAGTACTTGGGACAAAAGATGGCTGTTGTTGAAAAGATGCATCTGTCTGATTTGAACAGGTAAATTGTTATGGCGCTCCCAATTTCGGGGCTGCCAAATTGACCAAATAGTTTGTTGTCTTTTCCAATGCATGATATTTGGTTATCCAACTGCATTGCAGAAACACCTGGATGTTGCCAACAGCATTGGGAACTGCTAGAAGTCTAGTCCCTTGCTCTTTAAAGCTAGGACATAAATATAGTTTTTTTTAAACACTATCTGCTATAAAAGATGATGAATGGCAAATTTGCCTCCCTGAATACCAATGTTGGATGAAGGGCAGTCATTAAAGGCAGGTGGTTGGCTTGGGGTAAGTTGCAACTGTGTTGCATTCTTTTGGGTAATTTGTAAAAAAATATCCAAAAGGATGCAACACATTACATAATGTTTTTTGCACTGCACACAATTTAAATACAGGTGCTCCAAAGTCAATTTTAAATACTGTTTTACTGCTCCCGACATACCCATTGTGTAAGAACTAATGTGCCTGATATCTGCGATCCTGAGAATTATATTTGCTGTGGCAATATGAACTATGCTCCAATATGGCTTTCTCTGCATCCTGTTGCAATTGTGCTCCTGAACAGCAAATTTCATTTGTTTAAAACATTTTGTTTGATATTCTGTCATTTTATTAAGTGAAATTCTGTTGTGACAAAATGCTTTGGAACTTTATAAATAAGATATGCATTAATAATAATCTTTGATAGAATGGAATCCTGACAGCCACAAATGGGTATATGCAAAAAGAACATTGTAGGGCATTGCTTACTCACAGAGTAACTGATTTAAAAACAAAAACGCTTAATTATTACTGGCTGCTACTTATTAGTAAATTGAGAAAATCAAACCTTTTAGAGGTGACATTGGTTTTTTTTTAAACTTGTTTTTTTTTTAACAGCTGTGCATTTCAAAGGCTGCCAAAAAGCAGAAACTCCTGATTCAGATTGTATGGTCATAGAATGAGTGTGGGATTAATTAAAAAGTTTAATTTGTAGAACTAATTCCAGGGTGGAGTGCGGACAGAATTAATAGCAGAATAAGCAAGTGCAAAGGACTGGAAAGCTCTTGCATCTTCTCAATGAAAATGCGAATGAAAATTTAAAAAAAAACTCAATGCTGGAAATCTAAAATGGACAATAGGTGCAGGAGTACGCCATTCGGCCCTTCGAGCCAGGACCGCCATTCAATGTGATCATGGCCGATCATCCCCAATCAGTACCCCGTTCCTGCCTTCTCCCCATATCCTCTGACTCTGCTATTTTTATGAGCCCTATCTAGCTCTCTCTTGAAAGCATCCAGAGAACCTGCCTCCACCGCCCTCTGAGGCAGAGAATTCCACAGACTCACCACTCTCTGTGAGAAAATGTGTTTCCTCGTCTCCATTCTAAATGGCTTATTCTTAAACTGTGGCCCCTGGTTCTGGACTCCCCCAACATCAGGAACATGTTTCCTGCCTCCAGCGTGTCCAAACTCTTAACAATCTTATATGTTTCAATGAGATATCCTCTCATCCTTCTAAACACCAGAGTGTACAAGCCCAGCTGCTCCATTCTCTCAGCATATGACAGTCCCGCCATCCCGGGAATTAACCTTGTAAACGTAAGCGGCACTCCCTCAATAGCAAGAATGTCATTCCTCAAATTAGGGGACCAAAACTGCACACAATACTCCAGGTGTGGTCTCACTAGGGCTCTGTACAACTGCAGAAGGACCTCTTTGCTCCTATATTCGATTCCTCTTGTTATAAAGGCCAACATGCCATTCGCTTTCTTCACTGCCTGCTGTACCTGCATGCTTATTTTCATAGACTGATGTACAAGGACCCCCAGATCCCGTTGTACTTCCCCTTTTCCCAATTTGAAGCCATTTAGATAGTAATCTGCCTTCCTGTTTTTGCTACCAAAGTGGATAACCTCACATTTATCCGCATTAAACTTCATCTGCCATGCATCTGCCCACTCCCCCAACCTGTCCAAGTCACCCTGCATTCTCATAGCATCCTCACAGTTCACACTGCCACCCAGTTTTGTGTCATCTGCAAATTTGCTAATGTTACTTTGAATCCCTTCATCCAAATCATTGATGTATATTGTAAATGGCTGCGGTCCCAGCACCGAGCCTTGAGGTATATTTAGGAAAAGCTGGGGATGCCTGGCATGACATCTAAAATCTTGTGACAGGTGTTGTCCAACCAAATGTTTCCAACATGTTTCCAACATTTTAAGCTTTCATCTTTTCAAAAAGTGAATTGGATAGCAGAACTGATTTTTTTTAAAGCTGCATTGTTTGTGCAATTGCAATAAATCACATAACTTCAAATTTCCTTTGAATCCTGACTTGTATGTCATTATCTTGCACGGCTATGACATTTCTACTGAATTGCAATTAAGACTTGAAAAATACAGCGTGGAAACAAACCCTTTGGCCCACTGAGTCCGCGCCGACCAACAATCACCCCATGCGCTAGCACTATCCCACACACAGGGGGCAATTGACAATTTTACCTAAACCAATTAACTTACAAACTTATACTCAACTTTAGGAGCAATACTCCAATTGTGGCCTAACCAAAGTGCTATAAAGGTGCAACATGACTTCCTGTCTCTGGTACTCAATACCCTAATTGATGAATACAAGTATACCACACATCTTTGTTACTGCTCTATCTGATTCTGTTGCGACTTTCGGGGAGCTATGTACTTGGATCTCAAGATCCCTCTGTACATCAGTGCTATGAAAGGTCTTGCAATCAACTGTATGCCTTCCTCTGACATTGGACCTGCCAAAGTGCAACACTCACACTTAAACTTGGTTTATGGAATTTAATACAGAGAAGTGTGAGGTGTTGCATTTTGGGACATCGAACAAGGGCAGGATCTACACAGTAAAAGGTGGGCCTCTGGGTAGTGTTGTAGAGCAGATGGATCGAGGAGTACAAGTGCATGGTTCCTTGAAGGTGGAGTCGCAGGTAGATAAGGTGGTCTAAAAGGCTTTTGGCACTTCAGACAGAGTATTGAGTATAGAAGGTGGGAGGTTGTTGCAGTTTTATAAGACGTAGGTGAGACCGCATTTATAATATTGTGTTCAGTTCTGGGCACCGTTATAGGAAAGATATTGTCAATCTTGAAAGGGTTCAGAAAAGATTTACGAGGATGTTGCCAGGACTAGAGGGTGTGAGCTGTAGGGAGAGGTTAAGTAGGCTGGAGCGTAGGAGGATGAGGGGAGATCTTATAAAGGTATACAAAATCATTAAAGGAATAGATCGGGTAGATGACCAGTCTTTTAGAAACATAGAAAATAGGTGCAGGAGGAGGCCATTCGGCCCTTCGAGCCAGCACCGCCATTCATTGTGATCATGGCTGATCGTCCCCTATCAATAACCCGTGCCTGCCTTCTCCCCATACTTTTACTTAGAGCAGGAATCGAGGACCAGAGGACATAGGTTCAAGGTGAAGGGGAAAAGATTTAATAGGAATCCGAGGGGGAACATTTTCACACACAGTGTGGTGGGTGTATGGAACAAGCTGCCAGAGGAGGTAGTTGAGGCTGTGACTATCTCATGGTTTAAGAAATAGTTGGACAGGTACATGGATAGGACAGATTTGGAGGGATATGGACCAAGCGCAGGCAAGTGGGATTAGGGTAGCTGGGACATTGTTGGCCGGTGTGAGCGTGTTGGGCTGAAGGGCCTGTTTCCACACTGTACCACTCTATGACTCTATGTGGGAGGGAACTGAAGTAGGAGAAAACCCACACAGTCACAGGGAGAATGTACAAACTCCGTACAGACATCACTCTTCAGGATCGGGTCTGATGCTGTAAGGCAGCAACTCTACCACAGTGCCGCCCATAAACCTGTTTCTCACAGACAGTGAATATGAGCATATATGATTGTGTACAAGTTGCTGGTGAGTCCAGCTTGGTGTATTCTGTGTAGTTCTGCTTGTTCAGCCAAAGGAAAAATGTCATTAGGTTGCAAGTGCTGCAGAAAAGATTTGCAAGAATATTACTAGTACGGTAGGGTTCAAATTATGAGAAGAGGCTGGATAGGCTGGGGATTTTTTTTCTCCTGGAGCAAGGGAGGTTGTGGGTTGCCTTGCAGAGCTAGATAAAATCATAATGGGTGTATGTATATGTGATGGACTTCTCCCCCCCCCTGTATTGGCCTTGTCACTTGCTGTACATTCAATAGCTCCGGAATATCATTTAAAGAACTTCAGAATTTGCAGCTAGTCAAACAATTGTCTTTGTTAAGGATTTTATCATGTATATTTTTTTTTTTTTGAATTGCTGGACTTTTATGAATTGGAAGCTTTTCAATCCTGTTCTGGATAACTATTTCAATTGATGTTTTAAAAAGTGAAATGTTTGTGATTGTTGAAATCTGATAGCTTTTGCTTTTTATGCTTGCAGAGCATATCTTTTGAAAAGGTCACTTTTCAGTTCTGACTCTTGGTCTCTGCAGCAAATGGCAGATCATTAATAAATTGCACATTTTACAGTTGTGGATGGAGGCTTATTATACAGTGGCCTTTTACCAGAAATTCATACTTGCTTTGTTTTATGCACCCACATCATTTCTCGTCCACCTCGCTAAAGTTTTTAAAATAGCTGTGTACACCTACTTCAAATACTTTCACAGGCTTTACAGTTCTGATCTGTTGTGATTAAATACAAGATGCAATTAAAATCCCTCCCTTCTGTAGTTGGAAATTAGATCAATATAAAATTATAATTATTACAATTCAAAACAAACCAATGTTCAGTGCATTTGCATTGGATTGAAATAATTTTCATAAATATACAAAAGTGTGTGATTGAAGGTTAAAATTTACACAATTAATCCTCAACTTAATCTCTGATAACTTTCTTTTGCTGCTGCCTCAATTCCAAAGTTGGATTTGACAGCAAATTCAATTCATCTAATTGAGAAGCAGTCTTTCTAAAACAGGATTGTTCAAAAACAAAATTATGCAAAGATGTGACCAAATAAATTATGCAGAGTGCAGTGTGAATTCTTCCATGCGAGGGTTGGAAAATATTCATAAATTGAGAGGTGATGACGGGCCAAAATGCAATAGGTCATCCGTCCAAACTGAATCATTTTGTGGGTGGCCCAACAACTTTGGAGGAGTGTCTCAATTCCAACCCATGGTCCCTTGCTTACTCATCTTTGACTTAAAGCACTGTGCGATGCCACACTAGGCAGGTCTGCATTTTCTTGAACCCAGATCGATTCCTTTCCTAATAAATTACCATATTTCCCCGCATTGAAGACGTACCTGCGTTGAAGACTCACCCCCATTTTGAGTTGCTAAATTTTGAAAAAAGGCTGGCGGGACATAAAATTTCTCACGCTCAAAAAAATAAAATAAGGAACGTAACAATTCAATTTGCCCAAGGCTTCCAGATCTCCTCCATTCTGAATGACTGAATGGGTGGGGGATGGAGGGTGACGGTAGGTGGAGAGATGGTGGGAAAAACGGGCGCGGAGCCACCGTATTGTGGCCGCGGAGGGAAGAAGCTCGGGTGGGTGCGAGCGGCCGCCAGGACTGGACAGCAGAACCGGCCGCCACCTCAGCGTCTTCTGCCGGCCTGCTCACCTCTGGCAGTGCTCTCCGTCTGAACACCTCTCTCCTGCCGCTCGCCGGCCTCACTCGTGTCAGCCGCTGCCTGCAAATCCTTAAATTCCGACTGCCGCCGGGAGCAGGACATGGTCTCACTTGCTGTGCTGGGTGACCATGCATGGCATTCTCTGCCCGGTCCGTGTCTTTCAATGTAGACCGGACAGTGAGGGGGCCAGCTCAAGAGCAAAGATCATTGAACGGAACGGGTCAACGGGCGATGGATAACAGGACAGCGGGCGGTGGAGCTTACTCCTGTGTCAGCGCGAGTAACCTCAATTGGTTCCTTGATTGCGCTGACACGGGAGTAAGCTCCACCACCCGCTGTCCTGTTGCCCATCGCCCGTTAACCCGCTCCTGGAGCGTGAAATTGTAGGCCAGCTCCACTTCAGCACCATTGATGCACTAGTCCAGTTCCTGAAGTAATGACTCGTTCCTTCGTCTTGCTGACATTGAGTGAGAGGTTGATGTCATTACGCCATGTTACTGAACTCTCTTAGTCTTAAGGCCCTCCATTTCTTACTTGAACAGACCATTTTCCCATTACTAACACTCCACTGCCGAGCGGAACTTGTTCTCTCCCTCAACAGCTTTTCTTTGATTCTTCTCACTTAGTTCACATTAAAGCTCTGTCTGCCTTCTTGTTGACTTCCAAAAGTCCTTGTTCCAGACATACACTGGCCCTATCCTCCAGCTCCTTCTCTGCTACATCAACAACTACATTGGGGCTGCCTCCTGCACCCTGCAGAACTCATAGACTTCATTAACTTTTCCACTAACTTCCACCCTGCCTTAATTCACCTGGATTATCTTTGGCACCTCTCTCCCCTTTCTTGATCTCCCTGCCTCCATCACAGGAGACGGACTATTGACTCAAGTCTACTATAAACCTACCGACTCCCACAGTTATGTTGGCTACACTTCCACCCCCACTGCCGTTTGCAAAGATGCTAACCCCTACTCGCAATTCCTCTTGTCTCTGCCAGAGGACATAGGTTCAAGGTGAAGTGGAAAAGATTTAATAGGAATCCGAGGGATAACTTTTTCACACAAAGGGTGGTGGGTGTATGGTACAAGCTGCCAGAGCAGGTAGTTGAGGCTGGGACTATCCCATAATATAAGAAAAAGTTAGACAGATACATGGATAGGACAGGTTTGGAGGTATATGGACCAAGTGCAGGCAAGTGAGGCTAGTGTAGCTGGAACATTGTTGGCAGGTGTGGGCGAGTTGGGCCGATGGGCCTGTTTCCACACTGTTCCATATATGACTATGATTCTAGGTAGATAAGCTAGAGAAAAAAAACATTTGGTACATTGACCTTCAGTCAGGATATTATGAGTATAGAAGTTGTGATATTCTGTTAAAATTGTACAAGATGTTGATGAGGTTGCCTTTTTGGCCACCCTGCTATATGAAAGATGTTCGATGTAAAGACTTCAGAGATTTACAAGAATGTTGCCAGTACTTGAGGGCCTGAGCTATAGGGAGAGGTTTGGCAGGCATGTACTTTATTCCTTGGAGTGCAGGTGAACTTACAGAGTTGTATAAAATCATGAGAGGAATTGATAGGGTGAATGTGCATTCATTTTCCCAGGGTAGGTGAATCAAGAACCAGAGGACATGGGTTTAAGACAGGGATCGGCAACCTTGTTCAGCATAGGGGCCGGAACACATGTCTGAGCTGATGGTGGGTCACATCTATCACGTGTACACATGGACCCCGCCCTGGATGGCAGGCATCAAATCACGTGTTCACAGAAGGTAGACAAAAAGGCTGGAGAAACTCAGCGGGTGAGGCAGCCTCATGCAATCCTTGCATGTCTCACCCGCTGAGTTTCTCCAGCATTTTTGTCCACCTTTGATTTTTCCAGCATCTGCAGTTCTTTCCTAAACGTGTTCACAGAAGGTGGGCGGCTGTGCCTACGGCTTTGCGCAGGATGCGGTACAGTCGGAGCTCGGCCGCTGCTTGGGGCGCTCGGCGGGCCAGATGATTACGGGGGAAAAAATCCGCCTGCGGGCTGGATGATTTCAGGTTACAGGCCGCATTCTACCCGGGGGCCGTAGGTTGCCGATCCCTGGTTTAAGATGAGAGGGGAAAGATTTAATATGAACCTGAAGGGCAACCTTTTTCACTCAGAGGATGGTGGCTGGAATGAGCTGCCAGCAGAGTCAGGTTACACAGGCACTATTACAACAATTAAAGAACACGGACAGATTCATGGATAGGAACGGTTTAGAAGCAAAGGATCAAAGGTGAACAGACAATATTAGTTTTATATTAGCATGTTCAGCACAGATATTGTGGGCTGAAGGGCTTGTTCCTGTGCTGTACTGTTCTATATATAGCAAATGTAGTAAGGGGTTGAGAGTGCATCCTTGTGGAGTTGAGAATTATCATGGAGGATGTTTTGTCACTGGTGGTCTATGGATGTCGAGGATCCAGTTAAGTGGAAGGGGAGGAGTTGATTCCTAGGTCCAGGAATTTAGAGGTGAGTTTGGTTAGGATTGGCTTTGAAGGTGGCGCTACAGTCAATAAACAGGATCGTAGGCGTTCTTGTTATCCATCTGCCTGTGGACATGTTATGATGGAAGGCTATTTGCATTGGATCAAGGTTGTCTGGGAGGTTGGAGATGATGTGCTTCATGATCAGCCTCTCGAAGCAGTTCATGATAATAGATGTCAGAGTCGCTGGATGGTAGTTCTGAAGCCATGCTATCTTGCTTTCCTTTGGTACCAAGATGATAGTGGTTGTCTTAAATCTTAAATCAAGTGAGAACCTCAAAGGAGCTGGGGGAGGTTAAAGATATCTGTGCAGATTTGGAGTCATGGACGGGACTCTGCCTAGTTGCATTTTGCGCCTGTACTGTTAGGAAGGCTGATCATACATTTATGAAAGTGACCGTGGTTGCAGGTGCACAAAAAGCTGCCGGGGTGGGTGTGGCCTTTCCACCCACTCAATGTTCAAAAACAGGCATAAAATACATAAGCAGTGGAAGTATCATATTTAAATTTTCAGAAGGTTATCAATAGTATCTTGTGTTGAAGCTTGTCAATAATGTTCAATAATGTCAATAATAATATAGTCACCTTTGAAGGAAAAGTTTAAGGTGTTCATTAGCTCCCTTGATGCTTTGAGTAATTTTCTACATTTTGAGCTGAATGTACTTGAGGGCATCCTCTTTCAAAAGCTCATCTCATCAATGTGAATCACTAGTTTCTGAAAATAGCCATCTTTCTCTAATTCATTGGAAAAGTTTCCAATTGCCAAAAACTTGCTGTCTTTTCACCAAAAAAGATGAACGTTATGCAGGTACATTCAAAGTAGCCAACCACTGGCCTTGAATTTCAGAAGATCTGCATTTTGCCACAAGAACCTTGCTTTCTCCTGAATCATCAGACACGTGGTTGATTCTGATCTTCATTGGCAAAGATTTTCTACAGAAGTGTGTGATTATTAATACACAATAATTCGCAATGAAAAATGGGAGCTCCAGGCTTATGCTTTTTCTCTGTTGACCAAAGATGGTTTGGCTGGAAGGTGAACTCTTCAGATTTTGTCAAGCCCAACAGCTGGAATGCAGCCTATGCAATTATAATTATATGACCATTTTCTGAAATAAAATATTTTGTTTTAATTGTCTGGTAGATATGTGAGAATTATGAGCAGTCAAAAGGCTTTGCAAGGCAGAGACAGCAGTGTAATGCCCCTGTCCCACTTAGGAAACCTGAACGGAAACCTTTCTGCTTCTTCTATAGAACATAGAAGAAGCGGAAACCACTTTTGACCATTAGGGACACTGACAAAAACCTCCGGGAACCGCACGGAAACCTTGGGTGGGGCGCAAAGTCTCCAGAGGTTTCCGTTCAGGTTTCCTAAGTGGGACAGGGGCATAAGGCTCACTAGGATGGAGCACAGGAGTCATCGATTGAGCAGAGAATGATGTTGAAAGACAAGGAATTGGATTTTCAAAAAGTTTTGCCTGGAGGTGGTGTAAACAACAACAGATTGATGGAACAATGGGGAAAACAAAAACATTTTGAAAAAGCAACAACCGTTTATGTAGCTTGAGAAAGTGCAGAAGGCAGTTAAACCGAGATTGTAGACTTCACAAGAGCCAAGTATCAACAAGGTTCACTATCCCAGGTTTTCTATCTCCATCAATTTTGCTCAGATTTTTTTTCCACTGATTTATCCACTACCAACAACTAGTGTTTCAAAGAAGATGTGCAAATGACTATGATATTAAGCTGTTGGGTCTAAAGGTTCCAAAGTCTAGCAGGTAAATGAGTAGCAACTCATTTCTGAACTTTATTGGCACCACTTGGGTAGCAATTTTTTTTTTGTTAAATATAAACTTTCCAGAAAAAACAAACAAAAACAACTGGAAAACTCTTCAGACATTCTAGAAGCCCTGTCCCACGGTACAAGTTCATTCCAAGAGTTCTCCTGAGTTTGCCCTGATTCGAACTCGGAGATTTACGGTAATGGCCACTCGTCGGTACTCGGGGCTCTCGTGGACATTTTTCATCATGTTGAAAAATCTTCATGAGCCGTCCCGTGGTTACCTGCCATTAGCGAGTCTTCCCGAGTACCTGCCATTAGTGCTAAGAGACGTCCCCGAGCTCCGACGTACCCGCTACGTTCATTCTCCGTGCTTACCACGAGTTTGATTTATTTTTTTTAACTAGGGAGAGCTCTTGGAATAAATTCGTACCGTGGGTCAGGGTTAGTAGTGTTCGTACCTATCTAGATATCCCTTCCCTTGTTTGAGATGTGTTCTCATGAGATTCTGCCCCCTTGATGTCCAGCAGTAGAAGATCCCTAGACCCTCACAGTCTTTGTGTTGTCTCTACCAGGCTTTAGTATGTCCCTTGGCACGTACTCCTGCAGTCTGGAATGGGCCAGTCGGCAACTGGCATCTCGCGGTGCTGGGAGATCAACAAGTTACAGCCAGTTGATGATCTTCCAGCAGCATTTGTTGCCTGTATCCATATGAACAGCTGGCAAATCAGAGAGTTCTCTGTTACAGAACTGTTTGGGATGAACCATAAGGAACCTTGGCAGTAAAGATGAAGAGAAAGAAGGGAATGGAGAATTGCTGCAAACGGTGGGAAACAGAATTTATGTGATGGATTGATTTGGTTTAGTTTAGTTTAGATATACAGTGTGGAAACAGGCCCTTTGGCCCACCGAGTCGACTAATGATCCCCACACATTAACAACATCATGGATAATTTTACACATATCAAGCCAATTATCTTACATACCTGTAGGTAGACAAAAATGCTGGAGAAACTCAGCGGGTGAGGCAGCATCTATGGAATGAAGGAATAGGCGACATTTCGGGTCGAAACCCTTCTTACATACCTGTACGTCTTTGGAGTGAGGGAGGAAACCGAAAATGGCGGAGAAAACCCATGCGGTCACGGGGAGAGCGTACAAATTCCGTACAGACAGCACCCATAGTCGGGATCGAACCAGGGTGTTTGGCGCAGCAAGAGCTATTAGGCAGCAACTCTACCGCTGCACCACCGTGCCTCCCTACTGATGATGATGTGATGTTCTCTTGATCGGTGGTGTGTATAATGAAGAGGACACTATATCAATGCAATATACTACATTCTTCCAGTTAAGTGTTTTGGTCTCTTGGAGTGTGGAAGAACACGTGAAAGGGTGGGCTTAACATTTCCTATGCTTGCAACAAATGGGTACCTTTGGAAGGGAAAGGTTGTTTGAGATTGGGCTGCAATTGGGATGTCGCAAGGCTCGGTGCTGGGACCGCAGCTATTTACAATATACATCAATGATTTGGATGAAGGGATTCAAAGTAACATTAGCAAATTTGCAGATGACACAAAGCTGGGTAGCAGTGTGAACTGTGAGGAGGAGGCAATGAGAATGCAGGGTGACTTGGACAGGTTGGGGGAGTGGGCAGATGCATGGCAGATGAAGTTTAATGCGGATAAATGTGAGGTTATCCACTTTGGTAGCAAAAACAGGAAGGCAGATTACTATCTACAAGGCGACAAGTTGGGAAAAGGGGAAGTAAAATGGAATCTGGGGGTCCTTGTACATCAGTCAATGAAAGTAAGCATGCAGGTACAGCAGGCAGTGAAGAAAGTGAATGGCATGTTGGCCTTTATAACAAGAGGAATCGAATATAGGAGCAAACAGGTCCTTCTGCAGTTGTACAGAGCCCTAGTGAGACCACACCTGGAGTATTTGCAGTTTTGGTCCCCTAATTTGAGGAAGGACATTCTTGCTATTGAGGGAGTGCAGCGTAGGTTTACAAGGTTAATTCCCTGGATTGCAGGACTGTCATATGCTGAGAGAATGGAGCAGCTGGGCTTGTACACTCTGGTGTTTAGAAGGATGAGAGGGATTCTCATTGAAACACATAAGATTGTTAAGGGTTTGGACATGCTGGAGGCAGTAAACTTGTTCGCGATGTTGGGGGAGTCCAGAACCAGGGGCCACAGTTTAAGAATAAGGAGTAAGCCATTTAAAACGGATACGAGGAAACACTTTTTCGCACAGAGAGTGGTGAGTCTGTGAAATTCTCTGCCTCAGAGGGCGGTGGAGGCAGGTTCTCTGGATGCTTTCAAGAGAGAGCTAGATAGGGCTCTTAAAAATAGCGGAGTCAGGGATATGGAGAGAAGGCAGGAACGGGGTACTGATTAGGGATGATCAGCCATGATCACATTGAATGGCGGTACTGGCTCGAAGGGCCGAATGGCCTACTCCTGCACCAATTGTTTATTGTCTATAGTATTGGTGGAAAAATCTGTTTGTTCACCCCAACTAGCCTAGACACAGTTAGTCTGTGGAATGGGTGGGAAAGAATGAAGTAAGGTTAGTTTTGTAGCGTATTAAATGGTCACATTTGAGATCATTATGGTGATGCAGTAGATGCAGGTTAAGTGTTTTTTTTTTTATTGCAAGTCATTTCAGATGCTCTGATGTGTGCTTTTCCTTCATCTCAAATTCTCTCTCCATCCCAATATATTTTACTTCTCTCCCAGGCTATTTTTTCTCTGCTTCACTAAAGGTTGTACACCTTGGCTGTGCAGCCTTTTTTTTTTCATAGCACAGGCTTTTGGGGCAAGCTAGAAGCACTTCAAGTGAAACATGTAAATGTAATGAAAAATAAAGACAATTATTATCATATGCAATTCTTTAGGCTGAACATTATTTATTCAGGGGGAAATAATTTCAATATATTACACCATACTTTGGAAGTTCAGTGCCCAGAGTTAAACATTTATAAACAAAATCATTATAAACAAAATCCATAATAGAAAGGGATATCAGAACCTATAAAGAATAAAAAATAAAAGAGCGTGAGTCATTTCAGAATCAGAATCAGATTTTATTCGCCAAGTATGTTTTGCAACATACGAGGAATTTCACTGGGCAGGTCAGTCATACAATTAAAAGCAACAGGCTCAAAAACACATTTTAACATGAACATCCACCACAGTGACTCCGACACATTCCTCACTGTGATGGAAGGCGAAATCAAGTTCAAATCCTTTTGTTCTTCCTCGGTTGGGGGCCTCGAGCCCTCCGTTGACGGGACGGTCTTGACTCCCGTAGCCTGCGGCGTTCGGGCCCTCCGCGTCGAGGTGTTCAGCTCCTGCATCGGGGGGTTGTCCGTTCCCCCGCGCCGGGCGGTTGAACCTCACGTCTGGTTGAACCTTCTGGGGCATTGGAGCTCCCGACTAGCCTCTCCCGAGACTGCGATCCCTTGATGGTAAGTCCGCGGGCCGCGGTGGGGCGATCCCAGGCAAGAGATTCGCTCCGATGTTAAGTCTGCGTCCCGCGGTGGGGCTCACGACAGTCCGAGGAGGCCTCCAGCTCCAGCGATGTTAGGCCGCAGAGCCCGGATAATGTGATCTGAAAAATTGATCACATCTCCGGGAACTAGAAAAAACGTTTCCCCTGATCCCCTCCTCCCTCCCCCCACTTAAAACAAACCGAAATGCATTAAAACAAACTTTTAACAAACGCTAAATATAACAAGATGAAAAAACGAACAAACTGCCGGCAGGGCTGCCATCTCCTGGTGCCCTTAAATGCCCTTTGGCACGAAGGATGCTCATACTAATGCAACATTTAAAATATTTAGTGTCCTGTTATAATGCCCACATCAACTTTGTGAATCTCCTTTTCTACCTAGAGTCTTTGTCACACAGCACAGAAACAGGCTGTTCGGCCCAACTTGTCCATGCCGATCAAGATGCCCCACCTACAGGAGTCCCACCTGCCTGCATTTGGCCCATATCCCCCTAAACCTTATCCATGTACCTGTCCAAATGTTATAGTACTTGCCACAACTCCCTCTGGCAGCTCATACCCATTCCATACCCACCATGCTCTGAATGCGAAAGTTGCCCCTCTGATTCCTATTAAATTTTTCCCCTCTCATCTTGAACCTATGTCCTCTGGTTCTTGATTCCTTTACCCTTGATAAAAGACTGTGCATTCACTTTTTCTATTCTCATCATGATCTCTATAAGATCACCCCTCATCCTTCTGCACTCCAAAGGATGTAGTCCGAGTGTGCCCAACCTCTCAGTATAGTTCAGCCCCACAATTCCTGATAACATCCATGTAAATCTCTGCACTCTTTCCAGCTTCACAACATCCTTCTGTAGCAGGGTGACCAAAACTGAACACCATACTCCAATTGCAGCCTCACCAACGTTTTGTACAACTATAACATAACATCGCAACTTCTACACTCAATACCTATATTCTATACTGATATACTAACTTCTATACTGATGAAGCCCAACGAACCAAAAGTCTTTTTCACCGCCACATCTACATGTGACGCCATTTTCAAGGACCTATGTAACTGCACTCCTTGGTCCCTCTGCTTTACAACACTCCCCAGGGCCCTGCCATTCACTGTGTAGGTCCTGCTCTGGTTTGACTTCCCAAGATGCAACACCTCACACTGTTGCTGTAATCTTTGATAACCATTTTTGCTGTCTATGATACCACCCTCCTTAGTGTCATCTGCAAACTTACTAACCGTTACCTTCTACATTCTCATCCAAATTGATACATACCGCAAACAACAATTGGCTCAACGCCGATCCCTGAGGCACGCCACTAGTCACAGGTCACCTGTCTGAAAAATAACCTTCCAACATCACCTTCTGCTTCCTTCCATGAAGCCAATTCTCTCTCCAATGGACTAGATCTCCCTGGATTCCATGCAACCTGACCTTCCAGAGTACCCTACCACACAGAACCTTATCAAATGCCTTGCTGAAGTCCATATGGACAATATCCATATGGCTTTGCCCTCATCAACCTTTTTTGGTTATATGTTAATGCAGTCATGCTCTTATAGGGTAATGTTGAAGATTGTATTATTATGCTAACAATTGTGTGTTCAGTTGTGATTAAAAAGAAAATTTATGAAAGCTAGAAATAGATTTTAATCTAAAAAATAGAAGCCATATTTTCAAGCAACCCTCTCCAGCGATGTGTATTTATGGTCATTGATTTAAAACATGGCATAGTATCAGCAAACCCATCCTGATTCTCGGTCAAAGAACTCTAGCTTGAGAGTGTATCTTATATCTTGCTCTATACCTGACCTCGCGCTCCAACATCCCACCACCCCCCCCCCCACCCCCCCCCCCCCCCCCCCCCCCCCCCCCCCCCCCCCTTAAATTATGGACACATTTTTTTTTTAGTACTTTGCAGTCTTACCAACAAACTTACTGACCTGATGATACATTATTGTCAAATGTGCCCAGATACAGTGAAATTCTTTGTTTTTGCATACAAAGTACACAAAAGAGTGGCCACGCTATCATTGACAAAGTCACAAAAAGTACTCTAAGTAATGTTGATACCTTCTTTGTCCCCCCTGCCGGGTCTCCCTTAGTACTCGGTGGCCCCCTCTCCTCATACTGGGTCCCCCTTGATTCTCAGTGCCCCCCCACGCCGGGTCCCCCTTGGTTCTCAGTGCCCCCCCCCCCCCCCCCCACGCCGGGTCCCCCTTGGTTCTCAAGTGTCCCCCCCCCCAATACTGGGTCCCCCTTAGTTCTCAGTGCCCCCCCCCCCCCCGCACGCCGGGTCCCCCTTGGTTCTCAGTGCCCCCCATACTGGGTCCCCCTTGGTTCTCAGTGCCCCCCATACTGGGTCCCCCTTGGTTCTCGGCGGCCCCCCATCCCCACGCCTGGTCCCCCTTTGTTCACAAGTTATCGGAGTAGAATTTAGGCCTTTCGGCCCATCGAGTCTACGTTACCATTCAATTATGGCTGATCTCTGCCCCCTAATCCCATTTTCCTGCCTTCTCCCCATAACCGTCGACACCCGTTCTAATCAAGAAATTGCCTATCTCTGCCTTAAAAATATCTACTGACTTGGCCTCTGTGACGATGAGTTCCACAGAGTAACTACCCTTTGACTAAAGTTCTCGGCTACCCTCCCCTCGCCCTTTGTTCCTGGCCACTCGGCCTGACCCCTGGGACCATATTTCTCATTGATGCCTTTATACTGTGGCAATTTCACTGCATCAAAAAGAAGTTGGTTTAGTCATACCATTCAAGACCAGCATCCCTCAGGCCTCGTTAACCATTTGGAGCCCATGGCTTTACTTCTGGAGGTCCACACTGTCAACTAGTCCTCTACATTTGCCAGTGATGATTCATTCTCTCATACAATCAGATGTTTAAAAGCAGTTGAAATAAATGTTAATTGTTATTTTAAATACATTTAATAATACAAATCATCAGTTAAATTAAAACACAAGTAGTTTTTATTTTCTTTACTATTGTGTCCATTCAGGCCGATTACCTTCTTTAAATAAATAATGTCATGATAGGTGTGCCGGCCACTGAAAATCGGAAACACTGTAGATGCTGGAAATATGAAATAAAGAAAAAGAAAACCCATCAAGCGAAGCAGCAATTCAGTGGATAGGAAGAAGTACACAATGCTATAAATAACTAGTATTTTGGCCAGTGTCTATACAAAGAGAAAAATCTCCACTTTCAGTGTTCTGAAAGGAATTATAATTCCTTGGCCCACTTTTCCATCTTCACAAGCTACTCCGTTCACACTTCCTCAAGCAACAAGAGATGCACCACCTGTTCTTTTACCACTTCCTTTCCCACCGTTCAGGAACCAACAGTCCTACAATGTTAAGTCACATTTCATTTGCACTTCCAATCTAATATATTGTATTTGGTGCTAACAATGCGGTCACCTTGATTTTAGCTAAACTAAATGTGTGAGCACTTTGTAGAACTTGTGTTCGGTCCATAAGAGTGACCCTGTAGGACTAGTTGCCTGTCCTTTTAATCCCCTCTTCACTGTAGCCTCCTATGCTGTTCCAATGAAGCACTTCATCTGTCCAGGCACATCAGCAGCTTTTTTGGGACTCTCAAATTCAGCAACTTCCATTGAAGGATTATCCTTCAGTAATATTAACTCCGTTTTTCTCTCTCCATACACAGTGCCTAAACCAACATTTAGTTTAGAGACACTGCCTGGGAACAGGCCCTTCGGCCCACTGAGTCTGCGCTGACCAACGATCACCTGTACATTAGTTCTATCCTGCACACTAAGAAGCCAATTAACCTGCATGCCTACATGTCTTTGTAACGTGGGAGGAAACCAGAACACCTGGAGAAAGCCCACACGATCACAGGGAGAACATGCAAATTCAGTGCAGATAGCACCTGTGGTCAGGATCAAACCCAGGTCTCTGGCACTGCATGGCAGCAACTCTACCACTGCACCACTGCGCTGCCCCATTCTCAGTTTGATTTCAACTTTTGGTGACTATTCTGGTCTACATTTCACAGAAAAACATGTCAATTTTCTCTTTCTTGCTTTTGCTTTCACTCTGCCCTCTTCTAATAACCAGACTGCTATGTAAACAGAAATCTGGTCTTTCCATGTCAAGAGTTTCTTTTTGTCCTGTTCAATTTTCCACATTTAAATAACTTGTTTTCTCTCTTCTCAGTCTTTCGGTTGGACTTTCGACCTGAAATAGCCTTGAGCAAGAAGTAAATCTGATCTTCAACTTGCTACTACTGAGCTCAGTAGTGGACAGAAAGATCAGATTCATAGACATCTGCATTTCGTTGTCTCTGTACTGTACACTGCACAATGACAATAAAGTTTGAATCTGAATCTGACATCTAGCATGATTTATACCTTGCAGCGCTAAAGTTAGGAAGGCATTAGAACGTAGAACATATTACTTGAAGGGCATGAACAGACCCTTCAGCCCACAATTGTGCCCAACATGATGCTCGGCTGACCTCATCTGCCTGATCCATATCCCTCCATCCCTTGCACTTCCATGTACCTATCTAAAAGCCTGTTAAACGTCACACTCGTACACTCCGCCACTATCCCTGGCAATGCATTCCAGGCCCCAACTACTCTGGAAATTTGGCCTGTAAATCTGCATTATACTTTCCTCATCTACCCTTATAGCTATGCTTTCTATTGTCTGGGGAATATCATTTTTGACTGTCAACCGTATTTATGCCCCTCATACTTTGATAAACCTATCGTCTACCCTACAATGTTCCAGAGAAATTCCAAGTTTGTCCAAACCTCTCCTCGTGGCTGAAACCCTCCTATCCAGGCAGCATTCTGGTAAACCACTGCTGCACCTTCTCCAGGGACTCCACATCTCTCCTGTAATGGGGCAACAATTGTAATGGTACTTCCTGACTCTTATACTCAAGGCCCCTAGCAATGAAGGCAAGCAATACATGCACCTTTTTTTACCATCCTATCTTCTTGTGCTGCCACCTTTAGGAGCTATGAACTTAGTCTCCAAGGTCCATCTGCATATCAATACTGTTAAGGGTCTTGTTATTTACTTTATATTCTTCCCTTGCATTCAACTTCCCAAAATACAGCACCTGATATTTGCTCATGTTAAACTCCATCTGCCATTATCCTGCCCATTTCTGCAGCTGATTTATATTCCACTGTATTTTCTGACGGCCTTCCTCACTGTCTGCAACTCCTCCAATTTTGGTGTTGCCAGCAACCTTGCTCAACAACCCACCTCCATTTAGGCAGAGGTCCCAGCACAGATCCCTGTGGAATGCCACTGGTCACAGAATTCCAGCCAGAATATCTCCCTTCCAGCACAACTCTCTTGTCTAATGCAGAATAAACCAGTTCTGAATCCATGTAACCAAGTCACAGAATCCTGTGTGTTTAATCTTCTGGATTGGCTTACCATGAGGAACTTTATCAAAATCCATATATACAATTTCTACCGCCCTACCTTCTTCAATCTCCTTTGTCACCACCTCAAAATAAACTCAATCAATATAGTAATATATGACCTGTTGCGAGTAAAGCTGTGCTGGTTATCCCCAATTATCTCATTCTCTATCAAAATTAGTCCATTCTCTTCCAAATCGACACATAATTCTGCTGTTAGTGCATGTGCTAAAATTGCCAGCTAAATAGTCATTGGACTATTGATTTGCTGAAATTAAATTCTGTCTTTAAAAGCTGCCTCAGGTTTTCATTCATTTTGCATTATTTGACTTGATCATCTCAGTTGGTGCTAAAGTGAATGTTGGCCCTGTCGTACTTTTGCAGCCCCAGTGGCTCTGCAAAATAATATGCTATGGTTGTTATTTTATTAAAGTATGTTTGGCTTAAATTTTATGTGGCTGTTTATCCAGTCATTTTGAAGTCATCACTGCCATAGCAGTCCTCAAACTGATATGGTGACCTCAAACTAAGTTTCTAGGAATGATTTCCAGTCAATATCTGATTTTTGCATTGTTTGATTGTTATCATATGAGTTGATGTCGGTGTCTCTCAGGTTAGAATGAATAGTACGGGTGTCCATGGTTATGAGGAGAAGGCAGGAGAATGGGGTTAGGAGAGAGAGATAGATCAGCCATGATTGAATGGCGGAGTAGACTCGATGGGCCGAATGGCCTAATTCTGCTCCTGTCACTTATGACCTTATAGCCTTAAGGCTCCAAGGAGGGTGATAGCTGAAGGTTCTTTACATTAAAACAATTATAGTTTGAAACATGGAA
This sequence comes from Amblyraja radiata, assembly GCF_010909765.2. Taxonomy (NCBI): domain Eukaryota; kingdom Metazoa; phylum Chordata; class Chondrichthyes; order Rajiformes; family Rajidae; genus Amblyraja; species Amblyraja radiata. Next base: position 64,237,241 of record NC_045956.1, read on the forward strand.
GTATAGTTCTAGAAGTTTTTAATTAATTTTATTGATTGTGTCACTAAAATAAAATTGAGTAATACTCTTCATGAAGAATATTGCTGAAGTATGCCATAAACACAAAATACATTTAGTTGGAAGAACTCTTGCCTTTGTGGGCTTGAGCTTTATTGGAGAATGTAAACAAACCTTCTGTGTTGAGGTATTTTTTCAGTAGCATCTGTCCTTTCAGCCCTTGTAGGTGAGCTTTCAAACACCAGCATATTGAAGGATTTTGGTATTCTAATCATTCTACTTTTTTTCTACTGATATAGCATGGAAACAGACCCATAGGCCCACCAAGTCCATGCCAAATATAGATCACCCATTCACACTCCATTCCATGTTATTCCACTTTCTCATCCATTCCTTACACATTAGGGGCAACTTAAAGGCCAATTAACGTACAAACCTGCATGTCTTTGTCCGCGCTCAACTCAATCACGTAAACATTTTAATTGATTCACTCTTTTTTGGATATCGCTGTATAAATTGTAGTTCTGAAGAAGTGTCTTGACTTAAAACATCACCGATTCCTTCTCTCCAGAGATGATGCCTGTCCCGCTGAGTTACTCCAGCATTTTAGATTGTTCAGGCAACTCAACAATCTAAATTGTTGAGATGTCTGATGATAGTTTGGATGGAATATTTAACCATATCTGCACCAAATTAAAAAAAAATTGAGTTAATCTTATATTAACTTGTGGGGAGAATATATATAAAAAATATATGTGTGTTGTGTATATGCACAATACAGACTTTCATCTTTATTCCTGTCTTTTACAGCATTAGATTGGACTTTATTGCTTTCCATCACAGTGAGGAATCCATTGTGGTGCATGTTCATATTAACCATTATGTAGTTATGTGTCTTGTTGCTTTATTTTAGTATGTCTGTATGGTAATTCGCATATCACTGTACCTTAATTGGTGCATGTGACAATAAAAAAAACCTTTGAAACCTTTGATTATATAATTATTAAATATGTGAGCAAATCATGTTTGTACTAACTTTGCTATTGTTGTATTTTCAGCCATGAAGTTGTACTTCCAAATCCTGACTCTACTTTGCTGCTTTGTGAAAATATCAATGGCTGCCAAAATTGTGGTCGTGCCGCCGATTATGTTCGAAAGCCATCTCTACATTTTTAAGACCCTCGCGAAAGCGTTACACGAGGATGGACATGAGATGGTGTTTGCAGTATCAGAAGGTAGAGAGATCCCTTCATCGGATTACTTTAGATTGCTGCGGTATCCAGGTTTCTTCAACAGCACAACAGCAGATGATTTCTTGCAGTCCAAGATGAGGAATATTTTCTCTGGAAGGCTAACGGCTCTGGAACTCTTTGATATTCTGGAGCATTACTCAAAGAACTGTGATATCATGGTTGGCAGCCAGAGTTTCATTGCTCAGCTGAAAGAAGAAAAGTTTGACTTGCTTTTGGTGGACCCAAATGAAATGTGTGGCTTTGTGATAGCGCACCTTCTGGGAGTGAAGTATGCTGTCTTTTCCACTGGCCTTTGGTATCCAACAGAAGTCGGTGCTCCAACACCACTCGCCTATGTACCAGAATTCAACTCCCTCCTTACAGACAACATGAATTTGATTCAACGAATTGCAAATATTGCAGTGTACTTGGTATCGCGCTTTGGTGTGAATTTTCTGTTCTTGCCAAAATACGAGCGAATAATGCTGAAATACAAAATTGAGCCTGAATGCTCCATGTATGATTTAATTCAGGGTTCCAGCTTATGGATGCTGTGTACAGATGTGGCACTGGAGTTCCCTCGGCCTACATTACCAAATGTGGTGTATGTGGGAGGGATTTTGACCAAACCTTCAAGCCTCCTACCTGAAGTAAGATTTGTTCATTCTTTCACAACTTGAAAGTTCTGTTGTTTAAACCAGCATGTCGTCGAATAAGAATGTGGTTCTTAAAGGCTCAAAAGTAGTAATATGTTATAAACTGCCACACTGATGCATATTGAGGTTTCTGACAGATATAGGATATAGGCCCCTCTTTATTTGTATCTCATGGTTGGAGTATCTGAAATGCACAGTGTGGCAGTATGACACAAGGTTTAAAATATGTTTAACACATTTCAAGTATGCTTTTAGTGAATTGTTAATTGAAATCTAAAAATTCTATTGTCATTTAATGAATATGTGGAAATAATTGGTTTACCTTTTTTCTGTGCAACTTGCCATCCATGTATTGAAAGAGCAGTCGGTTATGGTGAAACCACATGCCATTTACAATTCTGCGGCTTTCGTGTTATTCCTTTTACAGATCATTATTGCTTGCAGAAAATGGATACATTAACATGCCTGATTTGATTCATGGTTGTATCCCCATTTTAATCTATTTTAAATCTCATCCATCGTGTTGCCCCACTTCCTCAACCTAGCATTGAAATATTGAAGGGAAATATAAAAACAGGATCCTATGTTTTTTAAATAAATATAGAAACTTGCCCTGTACTGCATTCTTAGTCTCAAAAAGCAAGCACATTAAAATACTGTAAATTGCACTATTTGTAGCGATATTGCATTAAAGTCCTTTTTTTTTGCTCGGCCACTTTTTTTTTTGCCAGGCCAGTGAAACGAATTAATGTAAAATTTCTGTATGCTGGCTGCAAGCTAATTTTTCAGTCTTTACCTGGCACTATTTTATTATAATTCCTTAACAAAGAATGGCTTTAGTTGTTTCTACAACTCCAGCATCTTGTAAGGTTGAGGCAAAATGACAATGGAAAATTACATTAGGACTGATTCCTCTAATCGCTTTCATAAAGATCTTTTCTCAGCTAGTACTCAAATACGAGCATTTAAGGTGTACGAAAGTACTGCAGATGCTGGCTTAAATCGAAGGGAGACACAAAATGCTGGAGTAATTCAGCGGGACAGGTACCATATCTGGAGAGAAGGAATGGGTGACGTTTAGGGTCGAGGTCCTTCTTCAGACTTCAGTCTGACTTCATGTTTTGTATTTGACAAAAGTGCTAGTAAGGCATCATTTGATTGACTGAAGGATATTGATTGGTTGAAAGATACAACATGGAAATGGGTCCTTTGATCAGTGTGCACTCAGTGGGCCATTGATCATCCATTTACACCAATTCTATCTTATCCTACATTTGCCTCTGCCTCCCGTCACTGGGGACAATTTATTGAGGCAACTTAACCTTTAATCTGCACGACTTTGGGATATCGGAGGATACCAGAACATCCATGTGGTCACAGGGAGAATGTGCACATTTCCCACAGACAGCACCCCAGTAGTGGCACAGTTAAGAGAGCTGCTGCCTCAGCACCAGAGACCCGGGGTTGATCCTGGCCTCGGGTACTATCTATGTGGATTTTCCATGTGTGACTGTGTGGATTTCCTCCAGGTAGCAATGTTACAAAATTTTGAGATTTTAAAAATCAAGTCTGTAATTTATCCCATCAGATAAAGCATAAAAATAAGTTTAATTTGACACCTAATTCACTTTCATATCTCAAGTATTTAAAAAGTTATGGCCATTTTCATACTCGGAAATGAGCATCTTGTTCCCTATTGATTTTCTATGGACATAACAAAAAAGCTGTGATCTTGAACAGTCAAAAGCCCATAACTTTCTTAAAAATTAAGAAAACTGAATGAAATTTTCAGTTATCATAGATTGAAGCATTCTGAAACAAATATAAAATAATCTTACTTGGATGACCTGAAATTAAAGCATATAATTAGTTAGTTACCTAATTGTAGCTAATTTCAGACTTCAATTACTAGATCTAAACATCTATCCATTTCTTAATAAATGATTAACATTTTTAAATAGCCTAAATGTCCAAATAATATTCACAAATAATTCACAATAAAACATGATTTTTAAATCTCATTTACATTAATTTATAGGCCAAATGGAAGGAATTTAGTGTTCAATTGCTGTAAATAAATGCCCATTTAAATCAGCTTTCTAGTGGGTCCCTGTGGAACGCGCTGGTTTAGAACGTTCACATTGCAGTAGATTTGTGCCCCAAATGCCCAGAAAAATACTGCGCGATATAATGGGGCCAAATTGAGCTACTCGCAATATTAAACTTTGTATAAAGGGATCTTTAGAAGCCCTTTTTAATGTAAATATATACAGCCTAACTTCAGCTGTTTGCTTTATGAGACTCTGCGGTTGCTGGCGGTCACGGGTTTAGAGATTGATTTTTAAACTACTATAACTATTTTACGAGGCCTTTAAAACTAATAATAGCTTTTGCGACGGGGTCTTCCAGCGATTTTTCGTTAATAATTAACTAGGCTGAACATCTTCGATTTGAACAGCCTAGAGAAAATCGCGTTTTAAACCCGCCCCCTCTAAACGGCGCCAAAATCGCGCACACCCGCACCGGCAGATTTTCAAAGACGCTTCAGGTAGGCTTTGCAACATACCTACTCCAGGTGCTTCGGTTCCCTCTCACATCCCAAATACATGTGGGTTTGTAAGTGAATTGGCTTCTGTAAATTACTCCTGGTATGTGGGGAATGGATGAGAAAGTGTGATAATGTAGAATTTGTGTGAACGGGTGATCGATGTTTGTCGTGGACTGGGTGGGTCGAAGGGCCCATTTCCATGCTGTATCCCCAAGGTCAGGAACAAGTCTGGGTCTCTGGCAATGTGAGGTAGCATGTCTACCTAAGAGAATGTATCTTAAAACACTTTCTAAATTGGGAGGTAGACAATAAATGCTGGAGAAACTCAGCGGGTGAGGCAGCATCTATGGAGATATTGGATTACTTAAAAAAATAATATACTTCATTTCTGTTGCAGTGACAAATTTGGCAACTTCTGGGTTTTTTAATCATGTTGATGGCTAGTCAATAACCAGTCCAAAATCTTAATTTAGAAGAAAGACGTTGCTGGAGTAACTCAGCAGATCAGGCAGCTTCTCTGGAGAACATGAATAGGGTAGAGACCCTTCATCAGATCAGTCTGAAAAAGAGTCCTGACCCAAAACATTACTTATTTATGTTCTCCGGTGATGCTGCCTGACCACCTGTCTTTTTTTGTAATCAGCACTGCATTTCCTTGTGTCTCCAACTCCTTAATTAGGGCAGCTTCCGTGGAATGTGACAATCTAGGACAAATCTGAAAAAGGGAACAAATTGTGAAAGAAAGATTACTGAAATCTGTGATAAAAATGGATTCATGATGACTCTCTTTGTGTATTTGGGTGATGTTAACTATCAAAATGCTATTAAAATTGGAGGAATAGTACTTCTGATAGCAACGTAATATTTCCACATTTAACTGAAAATCTACCGTTACTCCATCTTGTAGGCAATTAAAAAAAATAATGATTGTGAACAATTGTGATTGCCAAGTGAATAATTCTGATGCAAAATCCGACCCATTGTTGCTATTTTATACTTTACCATTCACTCACTGTATCTATACTGATAATATTCTTGAAGTAACAGTGACTCCTAAAAGTGGCTCATCATTATTAGACGTGACATTTGTATTCATTGATTTATGAAGGAAATAGTATTCTTATCTGTGCATGGTGGGAGTGGAGAAGCATTCTTTAGTCTTGTGGCTTTTCCCAAAAGAACAGGGTCAAGGAACTCTCAGTTGGAATGTAGAAAAGGTTTTTGTTTCAGTTGTTTGCATTGTGTAATATAGATACAGCCAGTGTGGTGCTGCCAGTTAGTGTCACCCTGTGACTAGCTCTGTAGTTACAGCTGTGCATTCATTAATAGTTTGCTGTTGTAGTAACACTGATCCTATAGTTGGAGTTGAATAACTGCTGTGCAGCTTGGTAATTTATTTTGTATTGTGATGTTTTTATTCCCAAGCCCAAATTTCGCTTTCTGATTTTGTTTAAAGTTCTTTGCATTTGTGCAAATGGTTTTCGAAGGCCTAGTTTAAAAAAAAAAGTTTATTAACATTGATCAGCATTTATTACTGAGATCCAGGACTTTTGTTCTGAATTACCAGCCATTTTAGTTATTGACATACTTGAAACTACTGATCAGTACACTTTCTTTCCAACAAAATTAATTGGCCATCCTTGTGCCAAGTGCAGCTTCATTTGAGCTGTTTACCACAAATTAAATTAGATGCATGTTAAGAAAGTCAGCACGTTTTTGCCAATGAACCAATAAGTAAGAGGGGGAAAAAATAATTGATGTTTGTGTGGTAGATTAATGGTTTCCAACAGTCTTCAACAATTGCCATATCAAGCTGTGATGTATCCAGATAGGATGCTTTCTATGGCACATAATTAGAAATTGGCAAGAGTAATTGGAAGTGCACAGTTTCTGAGGGACTAAAAGCATTGGTGTGCTTTCTAGGCTGTATTATTGATGTGGTTGAACCAGGACTGCACAGTGAAACTGTGGTATAGTTGCTGCCTTGTAGCACCAGATACCCGTGGTTGATCCTGACCATGGGTGCTGTCTGTACAGTTTCTTCATTCTCCCTGTGATAGTGGGTTTTCCCCAGGTGCTCTGGTTTCCTCCCACAATACACAGGTTTATGGGTTAATTGACTTTGGTTAAAATTGTAAAAATTGTCCCTAGCATGTAGGATAGTGCTAGTGTACGTTGAACACTGGTTGGCGGGGACCCAGTGGACCGAAGGGCCTGTTTCCGTTCTGTATCTCTAAAGTCTAAAGGGCCTGTCCCACTTGCCGATTTTTTTCGGCGACTGCCGGCATCATTGACTGACATATCAGTATAAACCAGCATCTGCAGTTTCTTCCTACACATACCTGAATCTGGAGTTGGGGGTTCAGTTTTAGTTTCAGTCTAGTTTATTGTCACCTGTACCGAGGTATGGTGAAAAACCTTTGTTGCGCGCTACCCAGTCAGCAGAAATACAGTACATGATTACAATCAAGCCATTACAGTCCATAGATGCATGATGAGGGAATAATGCAAGGTAAAGCCAGCATCGTCTGATCATGGATAGTCTGAGGGTCACCAATGAGGTAGGTAGTTGTTCAGCACTGCTCTCTGGTTGTGGTAGGATGAATCAGTTGCCTGATGATAGCTGGGAAGAAACTGTCCCTGAATCTGGAGGTGTGTATTTTCACATTTCTGTACCTTTTGCCTGATGTGCATGGGAGTGCTCACCGAGGGGTAGCACCTCTGATGGGGGCTATGCCGTGCTCCTCTGAGGGTAGTTTGTCCACCTTTGGTCCCCACCTGGCACCCAGCTCCCACCTGTGGCTCCAAGAAGCTGTTAGCATGCGACGGCAGCCACACCCTGGAAAACCACTTCAACTGTTGGGATAGCTATACCAGGTGTGGGTGGCCGACTGGTCTCAAACCCTTGGTGAGTTGAGGGACTTGCTCAGCCCAGCATGCGAAGTCTGTTCCTGCAGATTGGGCGGAAGAAATCCTTTGAAGGGTTCAACGGCCAGCAGCGCACTGTGGAGTGCAAAGGGCATGTCAAAGCACGAAAGAAGACATGGTCATCCACAGCAGCCAAAGGAGTTTCCAGATGTAACATATTACCGTGAAGTTCAAATGATTGGGGTCACCTCCAGATTCAGCATAATCAAGGATGAGTCTCACCCTGTACACTCCTTCGTCTCCCCTCTCCCATCAGGCAAAAGGTTTGGTGGTGGCTCTTCATAGACGACGATAGCATGGATGTGCCGTCTCATGTCTTGTGGGATCAAGTGTTGCTCACGGGTCCGATGCACAGGCCGCACACGTGGGAGCGGGTGGTGAGGGGGGGGGGGAGGCACACATGAAGGTCACTGTCGGGATATTTAGGGCTGCAGCCTTCCTCCTGTCTCTGACACTAACTAGTCTGCTCCGGCGATTGTCTTCGAAACTGATGACAGCCTTCCTAGTGGTTGTAAGCCAACCAGTCCTGTCACTGGCATGGGTGTCCAGTTGTTTTGAGCCTAGGCCTGCATGCTGGAAGTGGTCCTTGATGCAGTCTTTGAACCGTTTCTTTAGGCGCCCTGGGTTCCTTTGACCGTGTGACAGAACTCCGTACAGGAGTTGACGAAGCATGAGGGATTCATCAATCCGGTCGATCAACGCTGGGCCTTGTGAATGTTGCGTCGATGCTCGTGAAGCCAGACCGGTACAGCACTCCCACTTTGGGGCATCCTGCCTTGCGAGCGAATGCCCATGATAGACCGTAGAGAGCGCATGTGGAATTTCTCAAGCTGCCGGATGTGTTTCCTGTACAAGGTCTATGTTACACATCCATACAGCAAGCTGAAGAGTACTACAGCTTTGTAGACTTTCAGCCTAGTTGGCAGCTTGATATTGTAGTGGTTTAACACATGCTCGGAGTCGACTAAGTGCTTGACTGGCCTTGCTGATTCTGGTCGATATTCCAAGTCCAGTGAGTCATCAGAAGATATCAAGCAGCCCAAGTACTTGAAAGCTTGCATGGTATAATGGTATTAAAGGCAGAGCTGTAGTCGATGAATAGGATATAATAAGGTAAAAGCTGTTATATATAGTCACCAACTGGAACTTGCCTTTCAGTGAATCTTACAAATAAGATAAATCTGAGAATCCAAAGGACAAAGTAGAATATGAGAACAATGAATTGAAGGAGGCATTTTATGTAAAATAAGATAAATGGTACCAAAGGTTGACTTATTAAAGTTAATGTCCAATTTGTAACTAATTAACTTTTTTAATCCTTTATACGTTTTTCTTCTCTGGAAATCAATACCCATGAAACCCTGCAACAGTGAAATCATATAAATGCGATAAGTTTTGTTATCTTTTGTTCTGCTTTTAATTGATTCTCATTGAATCAAATTATGCTATACAAATTCTTGGGCAAGAATGAACGAGAATTGTCTTGTTTTTAAAGTTGGTTATATTGTAGTATATTTTATCAGAAAGTACCAATGTTGATGTATTGAATTATTAAGAAGTCAGTATTGTATTGTTTGTATTCAGTGTCTTTGCCCAAAGCCTCCTCATTTACCACTATTTAATTAATATTCTTCTTCAAACATCTATTTCCTTAAACAAATGTTGCGAACTTACAAACTGATGTTGCTGAATATTAAACACTTTAGTTACTAGATACATGCAACAAGATAATGATGACATTCAGGCATGGTTGATGTGTGATAGAGTGGCCTTTTAGTTCCTATCCAACTATAATAGCAGGGATTGAAATTTGTACAGACCTGGGGTTGATGGTGGCCAACCTGGATTAGAGGGTATTAGCTATTAGTAGAGATTGGACAAACTTGGGACCTCACTGGAATGCAGGAGGTTGAGGGGAGACCAGATAAAAGTATATGCAGTTATGAGGCGCATCAATAGGGTAGACAGTCAGGACCCTTTTCCCAGGATGAGAATATCAAACACAAGAGGGGATACCTTTAAGGTGAAATGGGCACAGTTTAAAGGAGATGTGCAGGGCATGATTTTTACACAGGTTGATAAGTGCGTGGAACAGGATCTGAGCGGTGACGATGGAGGCGGATTTGTTAGTGACATTTCAGAGGGATTTCAATAGGTACATGGATATGCAGGGAATGGGTATGGACGATGTGCAGGCTGTTGAGATTAGTTTATTTTGACATCATGTTCGGCATAAACATTGTGGACTGAAGGCCTTGTTTCTGTGCTGTAATGTTTTATGTTCTACAATAAGTAACTACATGATGCAAAAGTACCATCCAAAGGCTTTCTCCAAAAGGGAAAGAGTGTACTTACCTTCCCGTATCATTACATTTACCGTTACCAAGTCCTTTGTTATCCTGGTGAATCGTCAAGGGCCAAACTAGGTCAGCCACACATGATGAATAGTAATTCCCTCCACCATTGCCATCACAAATGGCTGTCGTATATGACACATGCAAAATGCACTTTGGTCATGTGAGAGTTCATTGTCTTTGGAACTGTTTTCAAGAGGTGATGGAAACAATGGCTTTGAATATTTTCAAGGCAGAGGTAGATAAATTCTTTGTATGGAAGGAGATGGAAGGTTATTGTAGGTAGATGGGAATATAGGGCAGCCATGATCTTGCGTTGCAGAGCAAACTCTCTTATGCTGAATGACCCGCTCATGTTCCGAGATGTTCATGGCACTGAAGTTGTACAAAGTTTCAGTCTTATTATGCAGGGGTATTGATTTTTGTGAGCAAATACACTTTGCCTTCAGGTTTCGAGATTTGAATTTTTTGAAGATGAATAATTAATTCATTTATACAATCCATTTTTAATTACTTTTTTTAGTTTGCAGGTCCTCATCTAGTTTCTGTTCTCTGCACTTGCAAAATATTTAGATTATAGTGAATGTACACAGTATGCGATTAATATCAAATGGCACGCAATAAAAATAAGCATCATCTTGTATTGTACTTGCCACTGTGGAAGAAGTGTCTTATAATTCAATAATGCACAGTAATAATATAATTTTAAATGTTTACTTTGGATTCTGGTTATACATTTCCACAGGAATTGTTAAATTGGAGAAGTATAGGATGCAGAAGAAACTAATTGAGCATATTGCAATTGCAAGCTTTTTGGAAGTAATGCCTTATCAATCTCACCTAGACCACTCCCCAAGTTTCCATCCAACTCTGCATTTTATTTTTCCTTATGCCACCGAAGGGTCTTTTGCAGCATATCTGTGTCGTCTTTAGTTACTAACACCTTTGCCACTAGAAACATTCTAATTTATCAAAGTTCTTTCTAACATTAAACAATTTTCTTTAATTTGCCCCATTCTCTGCTCACGAAGAGTGGCTTCAGCCAATGTTGTTTTCCAACATAATTGGGCTGAACTGGTACTTCAATAAAGTGGCATACACTTTTCCTAAATCACTCCTAGGTACTATCCTCATAGAATCGCACACAACTGAAACGGCCCTTTTGGCCCTCCTTCTGAATGCTGACTGGTGATGACGTCTATCCATGCTAATCTCACTTTCCCATGTTCAAACCAAATCCCACAATCCTTTCCAAGTGCCTGTTCAAATGTCTATTAAACGTTGTAGTTTCTGTCATGGGCTGAACCATGCTGGAGTTGCTGCTTTCATCTGGGCTAAATGTGGATTGCCAATCGTATTTGCCCTTTTCTCTCTCAAATTGGGTAATGAGGTTTTATCTGTACTTGGCTTCATCAGACGTGCTGGCCTCAGAACATTGCTGATCTTAACAGAAGGCAGAGATGACATTTGATAAGTATAAATGGCCTGACATTTTCTTTATTATAAGATGTTCTCCAGTGAAATAAGGATTTAATTTGTACTCGTTTTTTTTTAACATGAATTAGGACTTCATGAACTGGGCAGATGGTGCTAAAGAAGAAGGCTTTGTCCTCGTATCGTTTGGAGCCGGTGTGAAATATTTGTCGGATGAAGTTGCACATACATTGGCAGGAGCTTTGTCGAGACTCCCTCAGAAAGTGATCTGGAGGTATGAGATAAAGTGGGAATTGGATGGGCGGGGCGATCTTTGGGTATATGGATTGGGATAGAGTGGTGTCAGAAGAAACAAAAAATAGCTCAACAGAATTGGTTTATTACATAGAAACATAGAAATTAGGTGCAGGAGTAGGCCATTCGGCCCTTCGAGCCTGCACCGCCATTCAATATGATCATGGCTGATCATCCAACTCAGTATCCCGTACCTGCCTTCTCTCCATACCCTCTGATCCCCTTAGCCACAAGGGCCACATCTAACTCCCTCTTAAATATAGCCAATGAACTGGCCTCGACTACCCTCTGTGGCAGGGAGTTCCAGAGATTCACCACTCTCTGTGTGAAAAAAGTTCTTCTCATCTCGGTTTTAAAGGATTTCCCCCTTATCCTTAAGCTGTGACCCCTTGTCCTGGACTTCCCCAACATCGGGAGCAATCTTCCTGCATCTAGCCTGTCCAACCTCTTAAGAATTTTGTAAGTTTCTATAAGATCCACTCTCAATCTCCTAAATTCTAGAGAGTATAAACCAAGTCTATCCAGTCTTTCTTCATAAGACAGTCCTGACATCCCAGGAATCAGTCTGGTGAACCTTCTCTGCACTCCCTCTATGGCAATAATGTCCTTCCTCAGATTTGGAGACCAAAACTGTACGCAATACTCCAGGTGTGGTCTCACCAAGACCCTGTACAACTGCAGTAGAACCTCCCTGCTCCTATACTCAAATCCTTTTGCTATGAAAGCTAACATACCATTCGCTTTCTTCACTGCCCATTACTTGGGCTTTGTTCTCATGGTCTTAGAGTGATACAGTGTGGGAACAGGCCCTTCGGCCCAACTTGCCCACAGCGGCCAACATGTCCAAGCTACACCAATCCAACCTGCCAGCGTTTATCACATAACCCTCTAAACTTGTCATATCCATGTGCCTGTCTAATTGTTTCTTAAACGTTGCGATAGTACCTGCCTCAACTACCTCCTCTGGCAGCTCGTTTTATTCATCCACCGCACTTTGTGTGGAAAAGGTTGCCCCTCTCAGATTCTTATTAAATCTTTTTGCCTTAAACCTATGTCCTCTGGTTCTCGATTTCCCCTTTCCGAGCAAGAGACTTTGTGTGTCTATCTGATCTATTCCCCTCATGAATTTATACACCTGTATAAGATCACCCCTCATCCTCCTGTGCTCCAAGGAATAGAGTCCCAGCCCTACTCAACCCCTCCCAATAGCTCAGACCCTCGAGTCCTGGCAACGTTCTCGTAAATCTTCGCTGTACCTTTTCCAGCTTGACAGCATCTTTCCTATAACATGGTGCCCAGAACTGAACACAATATTCTAAATACGGTCCCACCAATGTCTTGTATAACTGCAACCTGACTTCCCAACTTCTATACTCAATACTCTGACTGATGAAGGCCAATGTGCAATAAGCCTTTTTGACCACCCTATCTACCTTCGACTCCACCTTCAAGAAACTATGCACCTGCACTCCTAGATCTCTCTGCTCTACAACACTACTCAGAGCCCTACCATTCACTGTGTAGGTCTTGCCCATATTAGACTTCCAAATTGCAACACACAGTGCGGAAACAGGCCCTTCGTCCCACCGAGTCTGCACAGACCAGCGATCCCTGCAACTTACACTATCCTAAACACATTAAGGGCAATTTACAATTATACCAAGCCAATTAACCTGCAAATATTACGTCTTTGGAGTGTGGGAGGAAACCGGAGATCCCGGTGAAAACGTGCGCAGGTCACGGGGAGAACATACAATCTCATACAAACAGCACCCCTAGTCAGGATTGAACCCGGGTCTCTGGCGATGTAAGATAGCAATCTACAGTTGCGCCACCCTAAAGAATGTTTCTAAACAACATATTCTTGCAAAAGTCATCGCATGTAGGACTAAAGGCTGCACTGGGAGTGGGGAGCTCATATGAAAGATGCTAGAGGGAATGTTTTAAAGGGATCTAGAAGCATCTAGATGAGATTGTAGTAAACAATGGGGGGAAATTTAAAAACAAGATAAGGATTTTGAACCGGGTTTATCGAAGAGCAGTTAAAGTTAGAGTGATTACATGGTTTAGTGAAATTTAGCATGCAGAGCATTCTGGACTATAAACTATCTATGGAGTTTAGAAAGTATGGAGCTTTATAATACACATTGGAGTTGATGTATGCACAAGGGCTATGGTAGCACCAGGCAAAGTTGTGGAGATTAAAAGCATGTGCTAATTTTGGGATGAATGGATGTTAACACATGGTATTGGGAGTAGGGTACTGACATGGATAGAAAATTGGTTGGAAAGACAGGAAACAAAGAGTAGGGATTAACGGGTCCCTTTCAGAATGGCAGGCAGTGACTAGTGGGGTACCACAAGGCTTGGTGCTGGGACCGCAGCTATTTACAATATACATCAATGATTTAGATGAAGGAATTAAAAGTAACATTAGCAAATTTGCAGATGACACAAAGCTGGGTGGCAGTGTGAACTGTGAGGAGGATGCCATGAGGATGCAGGGTGACTTGGACAGATTGGGTGAGTGGGCAGATGCATGGCAGATGCAATTTAATGTGGATAAATGTGAGGCTATCCACTTTGGTGGCAAGAACAGGCAGACAGATTATTATCTAAATGGTGTCAAGTTGGGAAAAGGGGAAGTACAACAAGATCTGGGGGTCCTTGTTCATCAGTCACTGAAAGTAAGCATGCAGGTACAGCAGGTAGTGAAGAAAGCGAATGGCATGTTGGCCTTCATAACAAGAGGAGTTGAGTATAGGAGCAAAGAGGTCCTTCTGCAGTTGTACAGGGCCCTAGTGAGACCACACCTGGTGTATTGTGCGCAGTTTTGGTCTCCAAATTTGAGGAAGGACATTCTTGCTATTGAGGGAGTGCAGTGTAGGTTCACAAGGTTAAATCCCGGGATGGCGGGACTGTCATATGTTGATAGAATGTTGATAGAACGGCTGGGCTTGTACACTCTGGAATTTAGAAGGATGAGAGGGGATCTTATTGAAACATATGATTATTAAGGGTTTGGACATGCTAGAGGCAGGAAACATGTTCCCGATGTTGGGGGAGTCCAGAACCAGGGGTTACAGTTTAGGAATAAGGGGTAAGCCATTTAGAACGGAGATGAGGAAATACTTTTTCACACAGAGTTGCGAGTCTGTGGAATTCTCTGTCTCAGAGGGCGGTGGAGGCCGGTTCCCTGGATGCTTTCAAGAGAGAGTTAGATGGAGTTCTTAAAGATAGCGGAGTCACGGGATATGTTAAAATATCTTTTTAAAATGTGCAATTTGCCCAGGCAAGTGAAAAGTGGATCCTTTTTCTTTTTGATGCGCAGTCAACACCAAGTAATCAGCGTTCTGTGGCTGTAATTTATATTCACTTTCCTTATTTATATTTTATTTGATGTGTAATGGATATTCCAGGTTACTTCAGTTTCAAGAATGGAACTTAAACCTCTATAAAGTTAATTGATTCCCTAACAGATCCATTTAAACCTGAATGAGTCCTATGAAAACATTGTAATTGTGCTGTTTTTCTTTTTTTAAGACCTGGATCATATGAAAATCATTTAAAGGTTCAATAGTTATTTTAGTTTGCCATTTAAATTGCAGATATTTTGGTACGTGCATTTCCTATAAAATCTGAAGTGTGCCCTCTACTGCTTATCAGGGGAGTTACAGTCCCTGCTGCACTATTTATACAGGGTACTGATCACATGGATACTGTGCAAAATTTTAATAACTTGATTTCCAAGACTAGGTTAACCTCCAAGCATTAATCTATGCTTTTTAAAATGTGGTTCAAGTCGCAATGCTTATACAGGTAGAATAATGCAGAACGCTGGGAGAAAGTAAAATTGACATAGAAACATAGAAAGTAGGTGCAGGAGTAGGCCATTCGGCCCTTCGAGCCAGCACCGTGGCTGATCATCCAAAATCAGTACCCTGTTCCTGCTTTTTCCCCCATATCCCTTGATTCTGTTAGCCCTAAATCTAACTCCTTTGAAAACATCCAGTGAATTGGGCTCCACTGCCTTCTGTGGCAGATAATTCCACAGAATCACAACTCTGTGGGTGAAAAGGTTTTTCCTCATCTCAGCCCTGAATGGCCTACGCCATATTCTTAAACTGTGACCCCTGGCTCTGGACTCCCCCAACATCGGGAACATTTTTCCTGCAGCTAGCTTGTCCAATTCCTTAAGAATTTTATATGTTTGTAAAAGATAACCTGGCATCCTTCTAAATTCCAGTGAATACAAGCCCAGTCGGACCATTCTTTCATCATATGTCAGTCCCGCCATCCCAGGAATTAACCTGGTGAACCTACGCTGCACTCCCTCTCGTGCTGTGACATTACAATCCTTGTTTCTAATAACTGATTAGAATTCCAGTCTATTTTGTTTAGGATGTTAACTTTTCTCTCTTGCATTTTATTCCCCTTTTCTGTCTCCTGTTCTTCACATCATGTCAAATCTGCTCACAACTACATATGTTTTGAAATGTTAATGCGAATTGGCGGAAATAAAACACAAATAAAGTAGTGTGAAAGAAAAGTAACGTGAACATAGAGAGGGGAAAAAAAATGAAAAGACCCTGACGTCTTATTTCCTCTTTCCTATTAGCTCCTGTCCAAAAAGTCTATTTAGTTGATTCCTACTCACTGTGAGGAAAGTAGGGAAGTAAAGACCATTGATAAATAGATGTCAACCTAACTAAGCTGTATTTGAGATAATTGTCTTGTGTTGTGGAAAATATTGATTTAATGTGATTATCCCTCTATGAAATGGATAGGTAACATAGAATATGTTTCAGGATGAAATAAAAGATCTGTCTGATTTCCAACAAAATCTTGCATGTGGTGAAAGGATTTTTTGTGAAATGGTTATAATGCAGTGTTGCCATCTTCTGGTTGGTGTGGCATATTTCATTCATTGGCCATAATGTTTACTTTCTGTAGATGAATCATTGAAGTATAGGGCTAGAAATTATTGATCATCAGTCCATTGACAGGCCAGCTTGAACGTTCAGGCTCATTATTGTCGCATGTATCGAGGTACAGTGAAAAGCTTTGTTATCCATGCTATCCAAACAGCTCAGATATACCATACACAAATGCAATCTTGTCCAACTGAAGTACGATAGAGCAAAGGGCAAGTCACAGTGCAGAATGTAGTGAGTGCACAAGTTATAGGAGTAAAATCACATTATAGCGAGTTCACAAGTTATAGGAGTAGAATTAGGCCATTTGGCCCATCGAGTCTACTCTGCCATTCAATCAAGGCCGATTTCCGATTATTATTCATTCTAATAATAATTAGTTTGATAAACAAAAAGTCCAATGTCCTCAATGGGGTAGGGGTGAATCGGACTGTACCTTAGCTTATGGAAGCCCGATAACAAAGGCGAAGAAGCTGTTCCTGAGTCTGGTGGCGCTCACTTTTCAGCTTCTCCACCTTTTGCCGGATGGAAGTAGGGAGAGAAGGAAGAATGACCAGGGCAAGACAAATCTTTCATTATGTTTGCTAATTTTCTGAGGTAGTGTGAAGAGTAGATGGAATCTGTGGTGGGAAGTCTGGTTTGTGTGTTGGACTTGGCTACATCTACAACACTCCAGTTTCTTGCAGTATTGGGTAGAGCTGCTCTCAAACCAAGCTGTGACGCAACCCGCCAAATGTTTGTGTCACTGGATACATGCTGAATATCCTCAGTCTCCTTGGGACGTACAGGTGGTAATTGATGCACCGCTGTTGCATCAATATGGCTGGTCCATGACAGATCATCTGTAATATTTCTGCCAAAGAACTCGAAGCTCTCAATCATTCCCACTTCTGCTCTATTAATGCGGTTTGGGGCATATACTCCACTTTCTACTAACTATGCCGCTCACACTTTTATGTATTTCTATCGGGTCTCTCCTCAACCTCTGAAGCTCCAGAGAAAACAATCCACGTTTGTCCAATCTCTTGCGGCATTTTTCATTTTCCTTGAACTTCATCCCCTTTCATCTCCCGTTTTCACACCTTGTACTTCCACATCTGTCTCCCTCTACCCTGACTCTCAGTCTGAAGAAAGGTCTCGACCCAAAACGCCACTCATTCCTTCTCTCCAGAGATGCTGCCTGTCCCGCTGAGTTATTCCAGCATTTTGTCTATCTTCGGAGTAGACCAGCATCTGCAGTTCCTTCCTATGCACTTTTCTTGTGCCTAATGCCCTCTAATTAAGACAGGACACTGGGAAACCTTTTCTGCGCTCTCCCCAAAGCCTTCCTGTAATGGAGTGATCAGAAATCTGCATAATATTCTGAACGTGGCTTAATCAAAATTGTATAAAGCTGCTGTGTGACACTTGCTCAATGCCTCGGGCAAAAGTTTAGTTTAGAGATACAGCATGGAAACTGATTCTGCAGCCGACCATCAGTCACCCGTTTACACTAATTCCATGTTATCCCACTTTCTCATCCACTCCGTACACACTAGTGGCAAATTATAGGAGCAAATTAACCTACAAACGCACACGTCTTTGTGCTGAGTGGGGAATCTGGAGCACATGGAGGAAACCCGCATGGTCACAGGGAGAACATGCAAACTCCACACAGACGGCACCCAAAGCCAGAATCGAACCCGGGTCTTTAGCACTGAGGCAACTACTCCACCAATTGTGCTACTGTTGCCCTTAAAGGGGGAAGAAAGCGAGTGAAAATGCAAAAGGTGAACGTGTGAAACGACACGCACACACACCTTCCAGCTCTCCTACACTGTTTTCTTTCGTTGGTTTCTCTTCCTTTCTCTTTGTTCATGTCTCCCATCCCATGACCCCACTTGGCTCCATCTGCCCATCCTCTTGCCCATCTGGTTCCACGTGTTTCATTCTGGCAATCGTTCCTGTTCCCCCCCTGTCCTAATGCAGGGGCTTGACCTATAATGTCAACTTCCGTGTTTTTTCTTCCACAAATGTTGTTTGACCGCTGCGTTCTTCGCGTGTTCTGTTTTTTCTGTTCCATTTCCAGCATTTGCATTCTCTTCTGTCTTCATCCTCTGTTCCCGTACTTTTCCTCTTCCCATGATTGCCAACCAAATCATCATAACTATTGATATGATGGGGAATGCAAACTTTTAATTATTTTTTGTACCTAACTTTAGAACCAATTTCTATGGAATTTGTGTGGCATTTTGGAGCAGAACCAGAATAAACATTGCACTCCACATTTGGTTCCAATCAGGTTTTGAATATCTGTGCCAAAGTTTTCATTTATTGAAATTCTTGACCGAAGGAGCTCAAATTTGCACAAATACAGTCATTTCATACTTTAATTATAGATTCCTATTGCTTCCCCATAGCTAACTGGCCAGTAATTTCCTGATTGATCTGTTTATCTTCATTGTTCGCTGTGCTCCATTTTGAAGGACTATTTCCTGAAACAAGGTAGAAATTGAATGGATTGAAAGATATAGCATAGAAACAGGCCCTTTGGCACATCGAGTCCACGCTGATCGATGTTCACACTAGCTCTGTTATCCCACTTTCGCATCAACTCTCTACACACTAGGCACATTTTCAGAGGCTGATGAACCTACAAATCTGCACATCTTTGGGATTTGGGAAGGAAACCAGAGCACCCGGAGGAATATCCACACAGTCACAGGGTGATTGTGCAAACTCCATACAGACAGCACCCACGGTCAGGATCGACCCTGTGTCTGGTGCTGTAGGGCAGCAGGTCTGTCAGCTGCAAACTATCTTGTTGAGGTCATTTAAAATCCATATGTTCGCTTCATGGGAACTTCAGTATTTAATCATATTTTGCGAATAGGTACAAGTGAGGGATCATCATTACAACATTCCTCTACTTTGTGTTCTAGTGTCATAGAGCTCTTAAGAACGCAAACAGTGCCTTTAACAAAACTTGCACATGTCAACCAAGTCGCATAACAGCAAGTCCCACATGCCTGCACTTGCCCCATACCTTTCAAACGTTCAAACCTTTCCTATCCATGTACTTGTCGAAGTGTCTTTCGATTTTTTTAATTGTTTCAGCCTCTAGTTAATCTGGCCGTTCATTCCATATCTGTCCTTCATAATTTTATGTGTAAGGTCAGCCCTCAGCCTTCTATGTTACATGGAAAAAAGACCTGGCCTATTCAGATTGTTCTCCAGCTTATTATACTTGTAAATCTTTTTGCAATTTAATGATGTGCTTACTGAGGGCGATCAGAATTGTATGCAATACTACAAATGTGGTTATACCACTACCTTATACAGAACTCTACACAATATCACACACCATTTCTGATTTTATTATTTCCGGCTCTCTGCTCTCTGAAGCCTCCAACCTTATCGTTCCACAGTCCTGCACGGCCCGACATTATCTCCTCCCCAAAATCCACAAACAGAACTGTGGTGGAATACCCATTGTTTCTGCTTGTTCATGTCCCACCAAATTAATTTCTACATACCTTGACTCCATCCTTTCCCCCCTGATCCAATCCCTCTTTACCTATGTCCAAGACACCTCACCGGTTCTTTGTCTCTTCAACGACTTCCTTCTTCCAGGCCCCCACTCCCTCATCTTTACCATGGATGTCCAGTCACTCTACACCTCCATCCCCAACCAGGAAGGTCTTAAAGCCCTCCCTTTCTTCCTCGACCGCAGAACCAGACAATTTCCATCTACCAATACTTGCCTCCGCCTAGCAGAGATGGTCCTTACCCTCATCAACTTCTCCTTTGACTCCTCCCACTTCCTCCAAATCCAAGACGTAACTATGGGCACACGCATGGGCCCCAGCTATGCCTGCCTCTTTGTTGGGTACGTCGAACAATCACTGTTCCAGGCATATCCCTGAACTCTACCTCCGCTACATTGACGACTGCATCGGTGCTGCCTCCTGCACCCATGCAGAACTCACTGACTTCATCAACTTGACGACTAATTTCCATCCGGCATTCAAATTCACTTGGACCATCTCCAACATCTCCCCACTGTTTCTGGATCTCACCGTCTCCATCACAGAAGTCAGACTATTGACCAACATCCACTACAAACCTACCGACTCCCATAGCTATCTAGACTACACTTCTTCCCACCCTGCTTCCTGTAAAGACTCTATCCCCTACTCCCAATTCTTCCGTCTACGCCGCATCTGCGCCCAGGATGAGGTTTTCCATATTGGATCATCAATGTCCTCATTCTTTAGGAGACGGCGGTTCTCCTCTTCCATTATAGATGAGGCTCTCACTAGGGTCTCCTCAATATCCCGCAGCTCCCCCTCCCATTCCCAATCTGACCTTTATGTCCTGGGCCTCCTCCATTGTCAGAGTGAGGCCCAGCGCAAATTGGAGGAACAGCACCTCATATTTCGCTTGGGTAGCTTACACCCTAGTGGTATGAACGATGACTTATCTAACTTCAAATAACCCTTGCGTTCCTTCTCTTTCTCCATCCCCTCCCCCTTCCCAGTTCTCCCACCAGTTTTACTGTCTCCAACTGCATTCTATCTGTCCCGCGTACTCCCCTGACATCAGTCTGAATAGGGTCTCGACCCGAAACATCACCCATTCCTTCCCTCCGGAGATGCTGCCTGTCCTGCTGAGTTACTCCTGCAGTTTGTGTCTACCTTCGATTTAAACCAGCATCTGCAGTTCTTTCCTACACTTCCTGTACACAATACCCAGGCGTGTCGAAGGCAAGCATGTCAAACACTATCTTCACCACCTTGCCCACCAGTCTTTTATCATTGAATAATAATTGAACACCTAGGCTTAATGAGTAGATATAACCAAAGTACTTTTCTGGAAGGTACGTTGCTTAAAGAAATTAAGATTACGAGGATTCAATTAGCAGGATAAAGCATAACCAGTGGGTGTTATGTTTTTGATCAAAAATACATTCATAGAGATGACACTCAGAAGATTAGAGATTATGCATAACATAGTATAGACAGTAGATTTGTAAAAATAAATGAACATTTTCAAGTTGGCAAGCTTGAACAGCTAGTTAGTCTCAGAAATTAGTGTTGGGGTCCCAGCTATTTGCAATCTGTATTATTGATTTAGTGAAGTGATCCGTTTTAATAATATAAAGCCATGCGATAAGGTAAGTTTTGGAAAGGATATTGAATATAAAGTTTAAATCAAGCTCCGTATTATGATGCATGCAAAATTTGATAACATCTGCATTATACAATCCATTCTGAATTCTTGAATTTATGTATTGGTCTTAATAGAATGTTGAGAGCTGGATTTTACAAAGGTGATTTTGTTGCTGGAGCCATAACACATTTCCCCCAGTTATGATTTTTATACTAATGCCATTTTTTGAAGAATAATCGGTGTATAGGGCACAAAAATGTAATGTACTGGAAAACATTTTGGTAAGAATTCAAATTATAAATTGTACTGATAAAGGTGCTTGTGTTCATTCCTAATAGGCAATTTCTGATGCTTATCCGTGTACTAAAGGAATTTAAATAGAAAATGTTTTCTTGTATAATTAAGAAATCTGTAGAAGTAATAGAGTTTTACATTCACATACCTTTTGTAAGTTTAAGAACAAGCATTTGCTTTGAATCAGTATTGTGAGATGTGTAATTATTGTTATGTTCTGCAGGTATTCTGGAAAGGAACCAAGCAATTTGAGCAACAATACAAGACTTGTAGAATGGGTGCCTCAGAATGATTTACTTGGTGAGTTGATACATGAGAGATTGAGAGTGACTGTTCAGTTGACTAATCTGTTTCAGATTTTCATCTGATATACTCAGAATCCATTTCCCTTTGAGAATGTTATTATTAAATCTACTTTCACCTCACTTTAGACAACTAATTGCAGATTATGCTTCATTTCATAACTGTTCTGGTTCATTTGCCAGTTTCCTTAAATTTATCCTATTGGCTGCATGCCATAGTTCTTTATGATTTTGAACAGTTTTAAATTTCCCTTAACCATTTCTCCAGTATGACCTTGTTTCCAAGTCTCTCCACGATTATGAAATCCCACATTCTGGTACCATTGTGGTAAATCACCTCTGTGTCCCTCTGATTGGCAACCTGTACTGCCCCATTATTCCAAATGGCACAAAACCAGAAATTTGAAGCATTTTTAAATTACTTTCTTTTTAATTTTTTTTAACAAAGGTTCTAATATTTATTTTAATATCCTTTGCAAATTGGACACCTGCCTTCCAAATCTGGGTATGGACACCCCTTGGTCTTGAGTCCAGTGCATCACCTTCCAAGCTGAGTTAAATTGCTTTTCTATATGTCCGAGCATACCACCTATCTGAACTTTTTTTACATTTCATTTCTATTCACTATAGTTAGTACATTTGAGTTTTCTTTGCAATTTTTCAAAATGATGCTCTGCATACAGAAGCCAATTTCTATTTTAAGCATAGCAGTGGTTTGAATATTGACAACCTTGTTGCAAAATTATTCCCCTTGGTCTTGAACTAGTCACCAATGTTCTACTTTATGTCTGTCCATTAGCCAATTGCATATCAGTGTTGTCATTGTTTTAATGTTGTGAACCTCGATTATCTTTACAAGGCTGAGATAGCTATCCTGGAGCTTACAATGCTGAGGAATGACCTTTATAGGGTGGCATCAAGGAAGAGCCAGTGTAGGAGAGTCAAAAATTAGAAGGCAAAGATTGAAAGTAAGAAGAGTAAGATTTAAAAGGATCCCAAGAGCCGAGTTGTTCCACACAGGCGGTGGCACGTGTATGGAACAAACAGCCGGAGATAGAAGTGGGTATAAGCTAGAGTCCTGGAAAACCATCCAGATACCTGTTTATTGTGGTGAGGCTTGCATGCAATGATGGGCTACAAAGTGAAGTAGTGCAGTAACACTGGCAACAAATGTTCCACGTCAGCGAGCTCAATGCCTCCAATACTTGCTTTGAACAGAGCATGTAGAAAAAGATTTTTACTGTCTACCATGTGTCTGCCATTTCTCAGCAAAAAGCTGAATGTTCATTATTTCATGCAAATGGATACTGCTTGCTACTTTGCATGCAGTTTCATGTGGAAAGGAGCACTGTACTCTTCACTGAGCTTTACCATTTCTGATTTGAAAGGTGATTGATAAAGCAGTTTAATGGGGCTGAGGAACACCTGCAAAGTTATTTTAGGGACTGTGATGACTGTACATGTAGTCATCTTCCTTAATAAATGGTGAGACTCCAGTCTTAGTTTAGTTACAGCGCGGTACAGGCCCTTCGACCCACCGAGTCTGTGCCAACCAGTGATCCCTGCGCACTTACACTATCCCATACACACTAGGGGCA
Organism: Amblyraja radiata; assembly: GCF_010909765.2. Lineage (NCBI taxonomy): Eukaryota > Metazoa > Chordata > Chondrichthyes > Rajiformes > Rajidae > Amblyraja > Amblyraja radiata. The sequence goes on from NC_045956.1 coordinate 64,260,963, forward strand.
ATTTACAATTATACCAAGCCTATTAACTTACAAACCTGTATGTCTTTGGAGTGTGGGAGAAAACCCATGCAGGACATGAGGAGAGTGTACAAACATTGTACAGACAGCACCTGTAGTCAGGATCGAACCCAGGTCACTGGTGCTCTAAGGCAGTAACCTTACTGCTGCGCCAAACAGGTTTTACTGTGTCTCACTTTGATGCTGTACCATTTTGGCTTGATTTTTGAAGACAGTCACTTTCATTTCACCAAGTGACTTTGACAAGATCCATAAACGAGTTTGTGAGCACGTTATTGGCTAATGAAGGTAGACAGCTTTGAACATAGAACAGTACAGCACAAGAATAGGCACTTTGGCCCATAATGTCAGTGCCGAACATACTGCCAAGACCCAAATCTTATCTGTCTACACATACATTCATATCCCTCCATTCCCTTCATACCATTTGCTTATACAAAAGTTTGTTTAAATGTTACTATCGTAACCGCCTCAATCACGGCAGTTGCAGGCACTCACCATTCTCCGTGTATATATATTTTTAAACTTGCCCTGCACATCTCCTTTAAACTTTGCCCCCCCCCCCCCCCGCCCACCTTAAAGTTATGCACTCTAGTATTTGATTTTTTTTAATCCTGTGGAAAAAGGTTCTGATTGTCTATCCTATCTATGCTTCTCATCATTTAATAAACTTCCATTAGGTTTTCCTGCAACCTCTGGCGTTTCAGAGAAAACAATCCTAGTCTCTCCAACTTTTCCCTGTAGCTAATACCCCCTAATCAAGGCATCACTCTGGTAAACCACTTCCATACCTTCTCCAAAGCATTTTTATTGGCAGTAATATATATTGAATTGCATATACTTCCGTTGAAATTAGATATTATATTTTGCTGTTCTGGAATGAAACTAATAGTTTTATTTATGTAAATATAGGTCACCCAAACATCAGAGGATTTCTAAGCCATGGTGGTCTAAATGGTATATTTGAAGCGATGTACCATGGTGTTCCTGTGGTTGGAATTCCCCTTTTTGGTGATCACTATGATACAATGACCCGTGTGCATGCCAAAGGGATGGGCATCTCATTAAGCTGGAAAACAATGACAGAAGATGATCTGTATAATGCATTGGTGACAATAATTACTGATCCACGGTAAGAGATAAAGACTTGCAATATTTTGCAAAAGTGTAGAAGGCACATTGTTGAAGGTGTTTGCTTATTTTAAAGTGTGAACTAACAACATCAGAGGTAGGCATCTCAAAGTAAAAAAAACATACAAATAAAAATATCTTGCTAAGAAATTAAGGGTTAAGCTGGTTTGTCCTAAAAATAGTTTAAATGTTTTGAAGATGAAAATAAAATGGGAATTTTTATTTGAAATAGTTCTGAAGGTGCTTCTAAATGGATTCAGCAGAATGATGCACATTAAACTTGCTGTATGGTGTACAAACTTGCTGCCAGAGATTAGGAAACTGCAAGATTCTCTACATGAGGATTTGACGGAATAGTACCAAACACATTCGCAAAAGGGGAAATTTCACAGTGAAACCAGGAAACGGCTCTTGTGTAAAGTTTAATTAGGACGAATAGGCATACTTTATTTTCACATGTGACTAGGCACAGACAAATTTGATCCTTGGATACACAATGTATACAAATAGCAGCCACCTACATCACTGACAAAGTTACAAAGCATGCCAGTTCCCTCTTTTGTCTCCCCCCCCCAATAGTTCCTCCATGCCGGGTCCCTATTGTCCTTTGTGTCCTGCTCCCCCCCCCCGCATTGTCCATTGTTCTCTCCCCACCACCCTCACGGCGGACCCCCATGCCGGGCCATCCATTATTCTTCCCCTCCCCCTTCACGGTGATCTCACGCTCTCATCAACCGTCGACCGTGGGACCCCATCGTCGCGAGGCTTCACCGTTGCCACCGCTTCACCAACGCTGACGCCTCACCGCGGTCGACGCCCCACTTTACGCCTCCGTGGTGCCAACCCGGGCCCCAGCCCCAGGCTCCATCAGCCGCTCCGCCAACCTGGACTCCGACCCTTGAGGTCCCGGCCGGGCCCCGACCCAGGCTTCTACGCGGCGACCCAGGAAGCATCGAGACTGTGGCGCCTCGATAAAGGCCTCCGGCCGTGTTCCCAGTTCACAGCTGCGGCCCGTCAGGAAGGGGGGGGGGGGGGGGGGAAACAGAGAACAGTGCTCATAGCCGAACTTGGTCCGCATAGACAGAGCTGCCAAGTAGTACGGATTTTCTGTATTTTGTACGGAAATGCGATAAGAATACGGATGTACGGTTTTGCTTTGTAAAATACGGATTTTTTTAAAACTTCCTGTTTCATCTTGCTGCTTAAAAAGATGTAAGGATATAAAAAATCATACTGTACCTCTAAACATTAAGCAGATTAAATCTATTAGTATTTTAAATGTCAAGATCTGGATGATTATTTTTGTAACCTTTGATCTGCCTGTCCCGCTCCAGGTTTAAACAGCGCTGTCAGTTTAGCGCGTGGGAATTTAAACGAACAGCGCTATGGGTTCTAATTATAGCGCTACCAGCTGGAGCGCTATTGCCTTTACACATAGCGCTATGGGTCACAGACTGTTCGGGGAGGGAGAGAGAAAAAAAGAAGGAAGAGGGAGCGGTAGGGGGAGGGGAAGGAGGGAGAGAGAGCGAGGGAGGCTTCCAAAATGGCTTCTACAGCTTCATCTGGTGCTAAAAGCAGGAAGCAGCCGTTCAAAAAGCAGTATACAAAGGGGTGGCAATGAATGCACTGTCAAGTGAGGTGCGTAGAAGACGTCAATTGGTAGCAAAGTTATGCATACTTGTACTCTTACATGGGTATGACTGCACAAAAAAAACATTTTTTTTCAGCAAAATGTTCAGCACCGTGTAAAAACACTGATTTCCTCAGCAAAATACTGATTTTCAGGTACCAGAATACCGAAATGCTCTGACAAAACTTGGCAGCTCTGCATAGACTATTTTGGTTGAAGGACGTTTTTCCATGCTCTGTTGTAAATTATTATAGTTTATTGATTAATGCATTGTTGTTTTTTTTAGGTACAAGCAACGTGCAGAACAGTTATCTCAGATTCATAAGGACCAACCAGAACATCCTGTAAGCCGAACCGTTTATTGGATTAACTACGTACTCCGTTACAGTGGAGCACAGCATCTTCGCGCTGCTGTTTATAATGTCCGGTTCTACCAGTACTACTTGTTGGATGCATTACTGCTCGTTACAATAATTATTGTTGTTGCATACAAGATAGGATTTTTGATAGTAAGTCTGATCGCCAATAGGTTTTCATCTAAATTATTGCATAGTAATGCTAATGGATACTGCAATAATGGAATATCAAATGGTAAACATCGGAAGAATGGTCACATCAAACATGAAAAGAAAGTGAAATGAATATTCCATAATATTGGGAAAGATTTAAGTTAACTACTGTTGGTATAATTCCAGCTGTGTAACACATTACTGACAGCATTTAAGAAAAATAACTGTGTTAATGTGCTCCACCATTTAACTTAATTTTGCCTAAAATTCCATGTGCTGACTAAAGGACCGACGGGCACAACTTAAAAATGCAATGCTGTATATTTGAATCTTGGTATTTCTGCACAAATTACTTTTGGCACTGAAACATAAGGGCCTTAATTCTTGAAGCCTTTTATTATGAATTTTTATAAACTGTTTTGAGATTTATTAGTGACTTGTGTGCCCCATTTTTTTTTAAATTAAGAAAAGATGAAGGCTTTGATACTTGGTAAAATTGGTTCTTTTTTTTCTGTTTCAAAGTTCTCTGAAGATTATGTTACCCATGAATGTGCTGAATAGTATGCTAATGCATTTGTGATGTTAGTATACTCAATTATTTGACCTAATTAAAGATGTTTCATTTGCTCTGATGAATGCCCCTTTTCCGATGGAAATCTTGTGGTTGGATCTCCTGCCTGTAAAGAATTGCTTTGCTTTTTTTATCATCACTATGATTTTTAAGGGGCACAAATCCAGATATCCCTCCCAAACACAGCCTTCGCAGAATCAAAGATGGTACGAGTTTAATAATTATCAAGTGTTGCATAAGTGACCTAATTCAAGGTTTTGTTTCAGGTTTTCAAACAAAATTTCTAATTGTGTAGTTGATAAGTTAAATAACAAGAATACATGGTTTATCTTTTGTAATTCACATATATGGAAAATGATGCGCCGTTATTTACAATACGAACTAAACAGTAGATTTATAATTGCACCACCCTTTAATGTGACTTGCTTGGGGAATGTTTCATAAATCCCATTTAAAAATACAGCATCCCGTGATGGGTATCAATGTTTCCACATCACTTTACACGTGATTTTGGGTGCAGCAGTTTTTTCTCCAGCATCATTTATTAACTCAATTCAAAATTACGAAATGCCTTTTAAATTGATCTTACAAATTGAATTAATGTGTACTATGAATAAATTTGCCACATAGGTACAAAAAGAATCACAGGGTCTAGACTCCATCAAGAATGTCTTGGATAGGCAAAATTGAAGGTTTATTATTGCTCGATCATTTAAAATACCTAACTTTTATTCTGTACCTGCCTTGATGCCCAAGGCCTATAAATGTGAAATAGACACGCTTTTAACTGCCCATCACTTGCCAAAGTATTTTTACATGGTCTTTATATTTTCCCATCAGGACATCGGTGAATATCTGTTGGTGCTTGTTACTTTTCAACAGTTTCATGTTGGCAGCTTTTTGCTGTTGTTTTGACATCTGGGGCACACAATTCACTGTTTCGTAACTACTATTCTTCAGCCCTGTGCTGTTTTCCTGTTTGTCATAGTTTGTCCACTGTGTGACGTGTTTACTGACAAATGAACTAGCCCTGCTGTGAGTGTATTTTTTTATTTATTCTAATTGAAGTTCATGTGTTTGACAAAGGAACTAAGTGCCTTGTATCCAATTTTACTGTTGTCTCCTTGATTCTGACCCAAATATAAACTATTTTTCCATCCTACTTGGAGCCGCAAATGGCCGCTGACTGTAAGGAAATTGATGGGTAATGAACAGCTAATAGCTTTAAATAATTTAACAAAGGAAAGTTGTTGTAAATGTATTTACACTACTTTCATTTCTGTTCAAAGCCCTGTACAGTACTGCCATGAAGTGGCTATAGAGAAAGCAGGTTCTCTGCTTAGAGGCTATGAGTGGTGGGGTGGTTTTTAGCATATCTGTATACAGATGTGTTGACATAGAATAACAGATGCAATGTCTTCAGGCTGTAGCATAGCTGGGCTAAAGCAGAAAAAAAAACAAGCAATAAGCACTGATCACACATGGCCTGGAACCATTTCTTTTTATATGTACATATAAAAATGTAAATGTCTATAATATCAGCTACAGTTTTAAGTATGAACACTGTCATCTGTTATTGCAATAAAGTTAAATGCAAAACGTTGAATAGGTGTTTGGTTTGAGGTTATAACAAATTGTACACGAGTTGAGATAATTTGCTGATATATATTGCCATAAAATTCAGTCTTTGCTTGATTCACTTGATCTTCTCTGAATAGATATTTGTTTTCATTTACTTTAGAGATACAGTATGGAAAGAGGCCCTTCAGCCTACTAAGTCCATACTGAATATCGATCACCTGTTCTCACTAGTTCTATGTTATCCCACTTTCTCATCCTCGACCTGCACATTAGGGGCAATTAGAGAGGCTAATTAACTTACAAATTCACATGTCTTTAGGATGTGGGAGAAAACAGAGTCACTGGAAGAACATGCAAACTCCACACAGACAGCAGCCGAGGTCTGGATTGATCGCTGGTGCTATGAGGCAGCAGCTCTAATTACATCTTTGAGGTGCTTAAAATAAACTAATATTTTACAGTTGTACAATACATTGGTGAGGCCACACTTGGAATATTGTGTTCAGATTTGGTCACCCTGTTATTGGAAAAATGTCATTAAGTTGGAAAGAGTGCAAAGAAGGTTTACGAGGATGTTGCCGGGACTTGAGGGGCTGAGCTGTAGAGAGTGGTTAAGCAGGCTATAATTTTAGTCCTTGGAGCACTGGAGGCTGAGGAGCAATCTTATATAGGTATAAGATCATGAGGGGATAGGGTGAATGCACATTCTTTTGTCCAGGGTAGGGGAATCAAGAATAAGAGGGCATATGTTGAGGTGAGAGGGACTAGATTTAATATGAACCTGAGGGACCACCTATTCATGGTATATGGAACGAGCTGCCAAAGGAGGTGGTTGAGGCAGATACTATAAACATTTAAAAGACACGTGGATAGGAAATGTTCAAAGAAGTACGGGTTAAACGTAGGGAAATGAAATTAGGTATCTTGTTCAGCATGGTTGAGTTGGGCGAGAGGGCCTGTTTCTGTGTTGTGTGAGCGAACACGCAACCTCCGTGCTTGGAAAATTATTTGATTACTGATGGGTTATCCTTGGATCAATAACATTTTTGACCAACTTAATTGAGTCCAGTCCCACTCAATGTGAGCATGTAGCTATGCTTGATATTTTGGTAAAACACCAATTTTATTTTAAAACTGATCAAGAAAATCACCAGCTATGGATGAGGGGCATGCCAATGCCTGTCTGATAGTGGGCTCTCTGCAGCAAAATATAATTAGATTTGTTGAGTGTGTGAAAATGGACCTTCGGCCCACTGAGTCCTCGCCGACCGTTGATCACACATACACTGATCACCCTACACACTAGAGACAATTTACAGAAGCCAATTAACCTACAAACCTGCATGTCTTTGGAGGTACACAAAATTGCTGGGGAAACTCAGCGGGTGCAGCAGCATCTATGGAGCGAAGGAAATAGGCGACGTTTCGGGCCGAAACCCTTCTTCTGTCTTTGGAGTGTGAGAGGAAACCAGAGCACCCGGAGAAAAATCGCGCAATTACAGGGAGAACGTACAAACTCCATACAGACAGCACCCATAGTTATCTACAGGCCCCCAAACAGTAGCCTGGAAAAAGGGTGCAAGTTGAATCAAGAGTTAAAATTGGCATGTCGCAAAGGTAATGCTACGGTGGTTATAGGAGATTTCAACTGGGAAAATCAGGTTGGTACTGGACCCCAAGAAAGGGAGTTTGTGGAGTGCCTCCAAGATGGATTCTTAGAGCAGCTTGTACTGGAGCCTACCAGAGAGAAGGCAATTCTGGATTTAGTGTTGTGTAATGAACTGGGTTTCACAAGGCAACTCAAGGTAAATGAGCCATTAGGAGGTAGTGACCATTACATGATACGTTTTAATCTACAATTTGAGAGGTAGAAGGGAAAATCGGAAGTATCAGTATTACAGTTGGGTAAAGGGGACTAGAGCCATGAGGGAGGAGCTGGCCAAAATGACTGGAAAGAGACCGTAACATGGATGATAGTGGAACAACAATGGCAGGTATTTCTGAGAATCAAGTTTGCATTTATTGTCTCTTAACCAATTAAGGTACGTTGAAATTTGAGTTACCATACAGCCATACTAAGTGAAAAGAACACAATACACACATAAAATAAAATTTAACATAAACATACACTGCAGTAGAATCGACATACCTAACTGATAATACAGAAGGTGCAGGATCAGTTCATTCCAAAGAGGAAGAAAGATTCTAAGGGGAGTAAGAGTGGCTGACAAGGGAAGTCAAGAACAGTGTAAAATTAAAAGAGAAGTATAACACAGCAAAGATGAGCGGGAAGCCATTGGGAAACTTTTAAAGAGCAACAGAAGATAACTAAAAAGACACTACGGGGAGAAAAGATGAGGTAACAAGGTAAACTAGTCAAGAATATAAAGGAGGATAGTGAAAGCTTCTTTAGGTATGTGAAGAGGAAAAAATTAGTTAAGACCAAAGTTGACCCCTTGAAGACAGAAACAGATGAATTTATTATGGGGAACAAGGAAATGGCAGATAAGTTGAACAGGTACTTTGTGTCTTCCTTAGTGAAGACAGATCCAATCTCCCAGATGTACCAGTGGCCAGAGGACCTAGGGATTGAAGGAAATTCACATTAGGCAGTAAATGGTGTTGGGTAGACTGATGGGACTGAAGGCTGATAAATCCACAGGGCTTGATGGTCTGCATCCCAGGGTACTTAAGGAAGTGGCACTAAAAATCGTGGGCGCATTGATGATCATTTTCCAATGTTCTATAGATTTAGGATCAGTTCCTGTGGATTAGAGGGTGGCTAATGTAATTCCACTTTTTAAGAAAGGAGGGGGAGAGAAAACGGAATTATAGACCAGTTAGCCTAACATCGGTGGTGGGGAAGATGCTGGTCAATTATAAAAGATTAAATAGCGGCACATTTGGATAGCAGTAACAGGTTCGGTAGAGTCAGCATGGATTTACGAAAGGGAAATCATACATGACTGATCTTCTGGAATTTTTTGAGAATGTAACAACCAGTGGATGTAGTGTACCTGGACTTTCAGAAAGCCTTTGATAAGGTCCCACATAGATTTGTGGGCAAAATTAGAGCACATGGTATTGGGGGTAGGGCACTGATATGGATAGAAAATTGGTTGGCAGACAGGAAAGTAGGGATTAACAGGTTCCTTTCAGAATGGCAGGCAGTGACTGATGGGGTACCGCAAGGCTCGGTGTTGGGATCCCAGCTATTTACAGTATGCATTAATGATTTTGATGAAGGGATTAAAAGTAACATCAACATTTGCAGATGACACAAAGCTGGGTGGCAGTGTGAACTGTGAGGAGGATGCAGGGCGACTTGGCCAGGTTGGGTGAGTGAGCAGATGCAGTCTAATGTGGATAAATGTGAGGTTATCCACTTTGGTAGCAAGAACAGGAGGGCAGATTATTGAATGGTGTCAAGTTAGGAAAAGGGGAAGTACAACAAGATCTGGGTGTCATTGTTCATCAGTCACTGAAAGTCAGCCTATTTCCTTCGCTCCATAGATGCTGCTGCACCCGCTGAGTTTCTCTAGCACTTTTGTCTACCTTTGATTTTCCAGCATCTGCAGTTCCTTCTTAAACACAAAGTAAGCATGCAGGTACAGCAGGCAGTGAAGAAAGCATGTTGGTCTTCATAACAAGAGTTGTACAGGGCCCTAGTGAGACCACACCTGGAGTATTGTGTGCCATTTTGGTCTCCAAATTTTTGGAAGGACATTCTTGCTATTGAGGAAGTGCACCGCAGGTTCACAAGGTTAATTCCCGGGATGGTGGGACTGTCATATGTTGAAGGAATGGAGCGGCTGGGCTTGTATACACTGGAATTTAGAAAGATGAGAGGGGATCTTATTGAAACATACAAGGTCATTAAGGGATTGGACACGCTAGAGGCAGGAAAGATGTTCCCGATGTTGGGGGAAGTCCAGTACCAAGGGCCACAGTTTAAGAATAAGGGGTAGGCCATTTAGAACAGAGATGAGGAAAAACTTTTTTCACCCAGATAGTTGTGAATCTGTGGAATTCTCTGCCTCAGAAGGCAATGGAGGCCAATTCTCTGGATGCTTTCAAAAGAGAGTTAGAGCGCTTAAAGATAGCGTAGTCAAGGTATATGGGGAGAGGGCGGGAACGGGGTACTGATTGGGGATGATCAGCCATGATCACAGTGAATGGCGGTGCTGACTCGAAGGGTCAAATGGCCTACACCTGCACCTATTGTCTTTAGTCAGGATCGAATGCAGGTCTCTGGCGCTGTATAGCAGCAACTCTACTGCTGTGCCACCGTGTTGCCCTTGGCTCAATATTCCTCCATGATATTGTGGAGCTTGCAAATAAAAAAAACTGGTTAGAGTGGATGACGAGAAGGATGCATCCTGAATTCCATAGACCAAGTTGGGGCCTCAGGGTTTGTGCACTGAAATGAAATTGGAACCTGGGGTAGGGTATAGGTTTGATGTTAGATCAGGACCCAGGGCGTTGGAAGGAGCAGTGTAGAGATTAGCAATAAAGAGAGGTTAGACAAACTGCTTTGTTTTCTCTAGAATGTTGGAGGTTGAGATAGAAGTATATACAATTATAAGAGGGTAGACATTCAGAGCCTTTTTCCACAAAGTGGAAAATGCCCAAGGGCATAGCTTTAAGGTGAGAGATGCAAGGCAGTGTTTGTTTACAAATGTATCTTGTATCCAAATGGGTGCCTGGAACACACTGCCATATGTGATGGTGGAGGCTGAAATGATCGTGGCATTGACAGGCTTTAGAAAGCACATGGATAGGCAGAGAATGGATTACATGCAGGAAGAGGAGGGTAGTTTAATTTGGCATTATTTTGTCTTGGACATCATGGACCACAGAACCTGTTCCTGTGTGGTACAATTCTACGTTCAAAAGCAGTAAAAATAAGTAATTTTTTAAAGATGTGGCACAAAAAAAAGGCAATTCAGCCCAGGCCAACAATCAATCATCGGTTCATACTAGTTCTGTTATCCCACCTCTTCATCCTACACATGAGAGGCAATTTACAGAGGCCAATTAACCTATAAACCAGCACATCTTTGGAATGCAGGAGGAAACTGGAGCATCCAGAGGAAACGCATGCAGTCACAGGTAAAACGTGCAAACTCCATACAGTCAATACCCTCAATCAGGATTGAACCCAGGTCTCTGGTGCTCTACCAGCGGCGCCACTGTGTCATCAGCTAATAGTCATGACCAACGCAAAGGAAGTTAAGAATTAATCAATTTAAATCTGATGCTGCCTCAGAATGCAACCAATGGATATTGGCACTATTTAATAGAACACAGAGAAAGCGAATCAGTGAAACTTTAATGCAAAAGCAGTAGAAATTTGATGGATGGTGGGGATTGGGGTCAAGATCAGTGGAGAGTATAATGGCTCTGGACTAGTGAGAGAACCCTCAGGGAAACTCACTCTCCATTTAATGTGGATAAATGTGAGGTTATCCACTTTGGTATCAAAAACAGGAAAGCAGATTACTATCTAAATGGCGTCAAGTTGGGAAAAGGGGAAGTACAATGGGATCTGGGGGTTCCTTGTTCATCAGTCTATGAAAGTAAGCATGCAGGTACAGCAGGCAGTGAAGAAAGCGAAAGGCATGTTGGCCTTTATAACAAGAGTCGAGTATATGAGCAAAAAGGTCCTTCTGCTGTTATACACGGCCCTAGTGAGCCAACACCTGGAGTATCGTGTGCAGTTTTGGTCCCCTAATTTGCAGAAGGACATTCTTGCTATTGAGGGAGTGCAGCTTAGGTTTACAAGGTTAATTTCCGGGACTGTCATATGCTGAGAGAATGGAGTGGCTGGGCTTGTACACTCTGCAGTTTAGAAGGATGAGAGGATATCTCATTGAAACATATAAGATTGTTAAGGGTTTGGACACGCTAGAGGCAGGAAACATGTTCCCTGTGTTGGGGGAGTCCAGAACCAGGGGCCACAGTTTAAGAATAAGGGGTAAGCCATTTAGAACGGAGATGAGGAAACACTTTTGCTGATAGAGAGTTGCAAGTCTGTGGAATTCTCGGCCTCAGAGGGCGGTGGAGGCCGGTTCTGTGGATACTTTCAAGAGAGCTAGATAGGGCTCTTAAAGATAGCGGAGTCTGGGGATATGGGGAGAAGGCAGGAACGGGGTACTGATTGGGGATGATCAGCCAAGATCACATTGAATGGGTGCTGGCACGAAGGGCCGAATGGCCTACTCTTGCACCTATTGTCTATTCCAGGTGCAGGTATGTGTAGGGTTTTTAAATATGTATGAGTTTGTTGATTATTAATTATGGAAGAGCAACCCATAAGAGTTGTTTCATCAGTGTCACATACACCATATCACTTAAAAAATGTTCAATTTTATTTGAGGTAACAAATACTTTTATTGTCATTACTTTAGCTGTTAATTTTTACATTATACACTTCAGAGATGTTTGAAATTGCCCATTTTAAACATGCACTGTAAACTAAAATATGAACCACTAAACGTATAGTATTGTTTGTAACATGAGGCTGCTCTACTTTCACCCTGCAAAACAAAGGCTGGACAAATGAATTTTCCACAGCAAATAAAATTTATAACAAACTAGATCATTACATGTTTTGTAACAGCATTCAGCATTTTTTAATTTAAATACAAAGCTTCACCACAGTTGAATTTCCTCAAATTAATGCAAAATATTGTGGTTGTTAGTCTGGCTCTAAGCAGCAGAAAGTAAGGGCATTGTAGACATCTGTCCTTATGCTGGAGGATTTCTTGGCTTTACTCTGTAAAAAATTGATAAAACGATAAATAAATTCACATTCCTCTATAGTCTTGTTTGATGACAAAATAATATGCACTTAATAGCAAACTTTGTATGCTGTTTCCATCTTTTTGATGTTTAATTATGGTTCAGGAGTTTACTCAGAAATTAAATAAAACAAAGGCGACAAACTATTCAAACATAAATATAGTTCTGCCATTTTTCTTCCATTCTCTGCCCTGGCCTCCTGGCCCAATTCTAAAACTTGGGGTATTTTGCTTGGCTGCATTCACGTGCAGGAACAAGAACTTCAGCACACAATGTCAGCCCAGGTCACGATTTCAAGTTGAATTAATCTCCTCATGATCCATTTCCTTGCATATTCATGTGCCACCATCATAACTGCCTCCACCAACAACCCCGGCAGCACATTACAAGCACCCACCAAAGTGCAACATGTTCTTTGGAAAAGATGAACAGGTGATATTTTTTTGTGGAATCCTTGCCAGTAGGGCATTAACTTGCCAATTGAACATATTCCACAGGAAAAATATTGAACAAACCAAGGCAGAGAATGGTGGTATATAGACCATATACAGGCAGATATGCAGTTTAAATTTGCATCATGTTGGCATAGACATCATGAGCCAAAGGGCCTGTTCATACACTATATTGTTCTATGCCCCAAGCCGTTAGATCATTAAGTCATCTGCCCAACTGTGTGAAAACATCGAGGATGCAGTTGAAGATGGTCAGAGCAGTGATGTTCGGAGCAGGTCCATTTGTCGTGCAGTTCTGATAAACTACATAAGCTGTTGCTGTAAGGAATAGTAAGTCTGACTCATATGGGCACATTTAATCATCCAATTAAAAGGAAAAATATTAAATAGTACAAATTAATTCTTAAATACAGAGAAGTGATGAAATGTAACACTCCTGCCTGATTGCATTAGCACAATCAAATAAGCTATAGTGAATTACAGGAAAGCTTAACCATTGTTTCACAATTGTTACCTTATAATCCTAAAGCATTGACCATTTCCATATAGGTGAATCTGTCATCGTCGTTTACATCAAACTTTTTAATTTCTTGTCCAGGTGGTGTCCTTTCCCCAAGGTTACTCACGAGGTCCTCATACGTCAGGTAACCACGCCCACTCCAGTCTGCTTCATAGAAGAAGGAACGGAGTGCTGGAAGAAGGAGTATTGATCAAAGATAGATACAAAAAGCTGGAGTAACTCAGTGGGACAGGCAGCATCTCTGGAGAGGAGGAATGGGTGACGTTTCGGGTCGAGACACTTCTTCAGACCAACAATTTTTACAGCGATATCCTTAAAAGAAAGGGGAGGGAGGTATCGGAGATGGTCTAAGCAAATTTGAGTGCAGGAAGAAAATTGGTGAAGTTGACGAGTCCATGAGTTCTGCATGGGTGCAGGAGGTAGTTTTGATGCAGTCATCAATGTAACAGAGATAGAGTTCAGGGATAGAGCCAGTGCCTGGAACAAGGATTGTTCAACCTATCAAAAATGTTTTGGGAAATTATGAATGGATAACAGGTAATGGAAAAAGTTCATGTGATGGGAGCAGAATTGGACCATTCGGCCCATCAAGTCTGCTCTGCTATTAAAGTATAGCTGATCTCTCCCTCCTAACACCATTCTGCCTTTCTCCCATAACCCCCGACACCCGTACTAATCACGAATCTATCAATCTGCCTCAAAAATATCCATATGGCCTTCATAGCCTTCTGTGGCAATGAATTCCACAGATTTCTGACTAAAGAAACTCCTCCGCTTCTCCTTCCTAAAGGAACTTCCTTTTATTCTGAAGCTATGGCCTCTAGTCATAGACTCTCCTACTAGTGGAAACATGTTCTCCACATCCATTCTATCCAGGCCATCCACTATTTGGTAAAGTAAAGAATTAAACAAGAAAATAAAATTTACAAAATCTGAAATGCAGATCTGGATATTCAATGGTTAAATCATAAACTGACCATATGCGATAATATGTATAATAAGAGGAAAATGCTACAGTTTAGGGGTACAGCACGGAAACAAGCCCTTCGGCCCACCGAGGCTATGCCGATCATTAATCACCCTTTCACATTAGTTTTATGTTATCCCACTTTCACATCCATTCCTTGCATCCCAGGGGCAATTTACAGATATCAATTAACCTACAAACCTGCACCACCTTGGGATGTGGAGGGAAACCTGAGCACAGAGGAAACCCACAGGAGGAACATGCAATCTGTGCAGGGAATGTGCAGTTTCTAGATACATGTGGCCAGGCTTCTGCTTATCAATGGAAGAATGTATAATAAAAACATTGGGATATTGTACTAAATTGAGAAGATCAACCATTATATTATTTGAAATTGGTGTTCATTAGATAGAATGTTAACAAATCACCTGACATGTTAGTCATTGTCAGAGCATTTTTAGAACTCTGGGTATACTTTATGCAACACACTCTAATCATTTCTCATGATTGGATACAAGACATTATCTTTTCATTACAAGGTACTGGGACTTTTTTAAGTTTCTTGAAAAATGATTTATAATTGCAGATATTTGCTGTTCTTTGTGACGTATCACAAGAGTAGGTTTGTAGGTTACCTCCTGATTCAGGGACAGTTACTTCCCAGCTGTATTCAGGCTACACAATCATCCTACCACCAAAAAGAGAGATGCCCTGAGCTATCATTTACCTCACTGGATACTCTCGGACTATCTTTAATTGGACTTTACTGACTTCATCTTGCACCGAACATTATTCCCGTTATCCTGTACTGTACACTGTGGGTTGCTTGATTGTAATATTTTTGCTGACTGGATAGCACGCAACAAAAGAGACTTTTAACAGGCCTGGGTACACGTGACAATGAACTAAACGAAAAAAATATTTGTGGTTTCTGGAAAGTTTAATCAGATCTCACACTCTTTGAATGGCTTAAAGCATAAAACAGACATCAGGTCTTTCAGATGTAACCAGCATCCTAGGTTTGTTATTTTTTTAATGAGCAAACCCTGCAGCAGATTAGCAAAGGAATGTGAACTCTAGTCCCCACTGTGACACCTAATAGTTTGCTTATTTTCCAAATGCTATCTCAGCATGATGATTGGTACAAATAACTGAACACATTGTATTACCATGACTATTTAGGAGGGAATGGGGGCGCTGTCCTGTACGGCTGCCTGTCCTGCAGCTGTCCGTTTTTTCCCCACTTTTTAAAAAATTTGTACGTTAAAAGAGTGTTAGTTGGGGGTCTAATCTTTTTATGTGTGGGAGAGGGGGAAACTGCTTTTCAGGGTCCCTACCTGGTCGGAGAGGCTGCCTTCGTCCGGGCAGCATCTTCGACCCGTCCTCGTGGTCTACCAGCGGGCCTGGAGCGGCGTTTCTTGTGGGGACCTGGCCAGAACATCGGCTTCGGCGGTGGCACAGCGCTGGAGTGCTATCGCGGAGCGGGCGATGCCTTGCCTGGGTCACTGCCCTGGAACTCCGGTATACTGGGATCTGCAGATTGAACATCGCGGAGCTGCGGGACTGTGGAGCAGCCAGCGACTCTGAACTTTACATCGGGAGCCTGGGATCTCGCCGAGATCGCCAGTGGTGGAGCTCCGTCCAGCGCGTCCTGTTGGCTTGGAAGCCACGGTCTCCGGCAAGGAAGCGGCCGTTCCAGGCACCCCATGCCGCTGAGAGGGTTCTCCCGATGCCGTAGCACCATCACCCGGCGAGAGGGCCTGAAACATCGGGCCGCCGTAGGGGCGACTGTGGGGGCCTCAAGTGGATGGGGACTGGACTTTGTGCCTTCCTTCACAGTGGGAACCATTGTGGGGGGATGTTTTTATGTTTTAATGTTAAACTTCTTTAATATTATTTTGTATTTTAATTAGTGTGCTGCAAGGACATCTGAATTTCCCCTGAAAAGGGGATTAATAAAGTATTTATTATTATTATTACTACATAGAAAATAGGTGCAGGAGGAGGCCATTCGGACCTTCGAGCCAGCACCGCTATTCATTGTGATCATGGCTGATCGTCCGCTATCAATAACCCGTGTCTGCCTTCTCCCCATATCCCTTGACTCCACTAGCTCCTAGAGCTCTATCTAACTCTCCATTCAGTTACTTGGCCTCCACTGCCCTCTGTGGCAGGGAATTCCATAAATTCACAACTCTCTGGGTGAAAAAGCTTTTTCACACCTCCGTCTTAAATGACCACTTTATTCTAAGTCTGTGGCCTCTGGTTCTGGACTCGCCCAACATTGGGAACATTTTTCCTGCATCTAGCTTGTCCAGTCATTTTATAATTTTATATGGTTCTATAAGATCGCCCCCCCCCCCCCCCCCCCCCTCCCCTCATCCTTCTAATCTCCAGTGAATACAAGCCTAGTCCCTAGTCGTTTCAATCTTTCCTCAAATGACAGTCCCGCCATCCCAGGGATCAATCTCGTGAACCTACGCTGCACCCAAATTAGGAGACCAAAACTGAACACAATACTCCAGATGTGGTCTCACCAGAGCCCTATACAACTGCAGAAGAACCTATACTGAAATCCTCGTGTTTTAAAGGCCAGGTGTTTTTAGCTTTCTTCACTGCCTGCTGTACCTGCACGCCAACTTTCAGTGACCGGTGTACAAGGACACCCAGGTCTCGCTGTACCTCCCCCTTACCTCACCTAACCCCATTGAGATAATAATCTGCCCCCTTGTTTTTGCCACCAAAGTGGATAACCTCACATTTCTCTATATTATACTGCATCTGCCACGCATCTGCCCACTCACTCAACCTGTCCAGGTCACCCTGCAACCTCCTAACATCCTCTTCACAGTTCACACTGCCACCCAGCTTTGTGTCATCCGCAAACTTGCTAGTGTTGCTCCTAATTCCCTCTTCCAAATCATTAATATATATATATGGTAAACAGTTGCGGCCCCAACACCGAGCCTTACGGCACTCCACTCGCCACTGCCTGCCATTCTGCGAAGGACCCATTCACTCCTACTCTTTGCTTCCGGTCGGCCAACCAATTTTCTATCCATGTCAACACCCAACCCCCAATACCATGTGCTCTAATTTTAGTCACCAGTCTCCCGTGCGGGACCTTATCAAAGGCTTTCTGAAAGTCTAGATACACTACATCCACTGCATGTCCCTTATTTGGGACATTTCTTGAGTGAAGTTTGTAGTAGACTAATGCCCAGTAAGGACTGCTGTGCTGCAAGTTCCACAGATATTCAAGCTTTTAGGCAAGGAAATGCACAATCTGAACTACTAGTTTAAATTAGTGCTGGAAAAAGTCAGGTGCTCAGAGAGAGGCCTGTCCCACCAGCATGCGGCAAGCGCGACCTAACGCGGTCGCTTGAGCCGTACGGCCTCGTGGGGCCGGTCCCACCTCGATCGCCGGAGCCGTATGGAGTTGTGCGGAGCTGGTCCCGACATCGCGCAGGGCTCCGAATAACTGACACTGTCCAAAAATTCCGCGCGGCAACGGCCTGTCGGCCCACAGCCGCATTGAGGCCGTACGCAGCGCCTCGACGGCCATATGAAGCGCCTCGGCGCCGTACGCAGCGTCTTGACTTGCCTAGCGCGTGGCGTTGCGCGATGACGTCACCGCCCGGCGTGCCGTTGCGTGATGACATAACCGCCCAACGCCGTGCGACGTCCAAATTCAGTCGTCCCACCTCCTGTCCAGCTGATTGGTGAGTATGATGTCGGGATCAGCCCCGCACAACTCCAGACGGCTCCGCGGTTGGAAGTGGGACCGGCCCCGCGAGGTCGTACGCCTCAAGCCACCACGTTTGGTCGCGCTAGGCGCATGCACTCACATTTATCTATATTGTACTGCATCTGCCCACTGGGACAGGCCCTTAAAGGGTTCTATTTACACTTTAGAGATACAGTGTGGAAACACCCTTCCGTCCACTGAGTCCATGCCGATCAGTGATCACCCCGTACACTAGCACTATCCTACACACTAGGGACAATTTACAGAAGCCAATTAACTTACAAACATGTACATCTTTCAAGTGTGGGAGGAAACCAGAGCACCAGGAGAAAACCCATGCGGTCACAGGGAGAACGTACAAACTCCATGTGTCCAGTATCCGTAGTCAGGGTCAAGCCTAGGTCTCTGCCACAGTAAGGCAGCAACTCTACTGCGTGCCACTCAATTAATTCAATTAAGTTATTTTAGATACTTCAAATAGATTTTAGTTTTTCTTGTGTGTGCTTGGAGAACATACTCTTTTTAATTTACCAAATAGGCTCTTACGGTGAATTGGATGACCAGCAAAGAATCATAGAATTAGGAATAATAATTTCAAGAAAGGAGCGAGAGAGAAAACGGTATATTACAGACCAGTTAGCCTGACTTCGGTGGTGGGAAAGATGCTGGAGTCAATTATTAATGAGGTAATAATGGGGCATTTGGATAGCAGTAAAAGGATTAGTCCAAGTCAACATGGATTTATGAAAGGGAAATCATGCTTGACTAATCTTCTGGAATTTTTTGAGGATGTAACAAGTAAAATGGATGAAGGGGTGCAGATCTATTAGTAGAAATGGAAGAATCTCAGCAGATTTGCCCAAGTGTTAAACTCCAATCGAGGAACTATTGCACATATTTTTCTGCAGTTTCAGACACTGCATATGGAAAATGCACTGGTTCCTGTAAGATTCCTTCAAGACAGTTTTATATGCTGCTATGTTGTCACAGAAATAAATTTTAATGTTTCTCACCTTTCAGATTTGTTATTGAAGGAATCAAAATTAAATTTCTTGCAGTAGTTGCAAGGATGGATTCCTCTGTGGTTGACGTTTGGTTATCTGCAAATAAATTAATAGATCTATAGTGTCTTCAAAATGCAAGTTCGGAAATCCAGACAGTAAAAATAAAACTAAGAAACGTGTACCATGATGTTATTTAGCACTGTACAATTATTCCTAATACTGCATAAAGCATTACTAACCTGGATAGTTTGTAAATATCATAAACCAAAATTATAAGACTTTCATGTTACTTATTGTTATCTGAAATACAATTGTAATAATCTGAGTCTAAAGTTCTCACAGAGCAGGTAACTGGTAAATTATCATATTTCGCAACCTTGTGATAATAAATAGCTTTCACGTTGGCAAGTTACAAACTGTGGGGTAGCATCGGGATCAGTGCAAGGCCTCAACTGTGGAAATATAATGTTAATAATGAAGATGAAAGGACTGAGTGCATTATAGCAAAATTTGCTGCTAATACCAAGTGAGGAATGCGCAGAATTTATGCAACGGTAAATAGATACTCTAAATGAATAGGTAAAAATTCGCTAGACCGGAGTGTAATGTGGTAAAATGGGAGTATCCACAGTGGTAGGAATATAGAAAAGCAGAACACTGTTTAAGTAAAGAATGAGTCTGAATACAGAGTGATCCAAGTGCCCTCCTATATGAAACATAGAAAGAAAGTGCAGACACAACGACTGAGTAATAAATGATGCAGTGCATTTTAGAGATGGCTTTGAGTACTGAATATCCTTATTTAAGGAATATTTGCTCTGGAGCCTTATTTGCTTCTGGAGGGCGGACGGAAAATATTAATGAGATTGATTTGGGAAGGAGGAACTGTCATGTATGGAAAGATTGAGCAAGTTTCGCCTACACTCAGAAGAATTTAGAAGAATGAGTGGTGATTTTATTGAAGATTGTGTGGGGATGTGATGGGTGGATACTGCATGGATATTTCTTGTTGTGGGGGAATATCCTTTCTTCTTTCTTTTATTTACTCTTATATATATATATAAATAAGAGTAAATAAAAGAAAGAAGGAATAGAGAAATAACAAGACAAAAAAAAAAAATGATAATATACCTGCCTCGCATCCCTCCCCACCCAACTCGTAATTAGATTTAACTCCAAAGTTGTGTTGTACCATGCTATCCTTGTAATAAATCAATGAATGGTGTCCATGTCTTCGAAAAATGATCTGGTTACTGTGGGGGAATCTAGAACAGAGAATTATCATTTCAGAATTAGGCTTACTCATTTAAGGTGAGACGAGAATGGATTTATCTTCTTAGAAGTTCGTGATTTTTGATTTAAGTGTACGATTCAGGCTGATTCACTGAATAAATTCCAGGTTGAGATTTATCTATGGGGAGCCAAGGTTACGTGTAACAGGAAGCAAGTGTGGTACCGATGAGAAGATCAAACCTATCATGACCTTATTGATTGTCAGAGAAACTTCCAGGGAACATTTGGTCTACTGCTCTTACATTCCTCATCCATTATAGTTCAGTTTAGAGATTATGTATAAACCACATCCAAGGAGTTACCTGGTTTTGCATCTTCCTCTTGGCTTATTAACCATGGGATTTTGCTGGTGTTCAGTTGCTGAGGCGATTCTGTGATATTTACCACTTGCAAATGGGCCATGATTGTTGCTGGCTGACCCGTCTGATTCAAAGCATCTTCAGATTGATAGATCAGATCCCTCAGCTGAGAGATCTGTCGGTAATTTCTGTCGAAGTTCTATGTGCAATTAAAAAAGTGGTAAGGATTTGAACGCCAAATAATGGACTTAAATTCCAATTGCAATCGGGTGACACAAAAATAATTCAAATATTTTCAGTCTAAGGTGCTTGACAGTACTCAGGACACGGACCATGTTATAGTTGAATAGCGGAGCAGGCTCAGGCATTGTGCCTCCCAATCCTGCTCCTATGTTCTCACATTCCTGAGGTAGTCCTCACCAGTTATACTGCTCTCCTTCATGGGCTATTTATCCCAGCAGGAAACATTATGGAGATAAATTGAATTATGATCATCACTAATCCCAGAGGAACATATTTTTTGATGTCCTGGATGAGTTCTTCTTCAGTAGCTCCATTTGAAAAATTAAAGCTGCATCAAGGGCAAGTCTGCTTTTATACATTGCAAGTACTCAGTTACCCCTTTCTCTCTAATAATAGAGGGAAGCAGTGAAGCTACTTAAAATTTGTCAAAACCTTTAAATTATAAAGAAGGTGACTCCTAACATTAATAATTATAATTTTGAAAGCAAGTCAATGCACCGGCGCAGAAATTTAAACCACACATTTGAACATGGGTCAATATGTATACAATACATATATTAAATTTATTACAATGAGAAAATACGCCGATGCAGAATAACAAATCCTTAAGAGTTGCAGTTTGGATGCTGTCATCTGGGGAATGTAAGATTTGTGGTTAGATTTACAGAAAGCAAGCAATTTCAAGAAATCTGGTTTTGCTTAGCTTTGTCGAATCCATTACTTTGAATTTATTTGTTTCTAAATTACAACACAGTGGATTTAATTGGCTGTAAAGCACTTTGAGATGTCTTGAGACTGGAGAGTGGAGCAGCAATTGGCTGGCAAGTGGTGGTGTGCTGCCACACAGCTTGCTTGCTGCTCCAATGACCCAGATTCAATCCTCCAGTGTTGTCTGGTAATCTAACAATATACTCATTGTGACAGTGTTACTGTGCACAATCCCCCTGGTAACCCCCCAGGTGATGCGATTTCCTCCCACATCCTAAAGACATGTTAATTGATAGGCCAACTGACTGCTGTAAGTGGGTGGTAGGAGAATCAAAGGCAGTTGATTCTGAGAGAATAAATTACAGGGAACTATGTAGGCAAAGGGGATTCAAGGCATTGCTCTCAGAGTCAACATAAAGTGGATGAACTGAGTGGCCTTACATATCTTGAGAAATGCATGTGAAGTATATGATTAGTACAAAGATCATAAGATTCTAAAACATGGGAGCAGAATTAGGTTATTCAGCCCATCGAATCAGCTCCGTCCTTCAATCATGGCTGATCCATTTTTACCCCTCAACCCCATTCTCCTGCCTTCTCCCCATAACCTTTGATGGGGAGGTTTTGAATGCACACCATTCTTTCCTCCTTTGAAAACTGTAGGCATATAAACATTTCATCAAATCGAAGATAGACACAAAAAGCTGGAGTAACTCAATGGGACAGGCAGCACCTCTGGAGAGAAGGAATGGGTGATGTTTCGGGTCGAAACCCTTCAGACCCGAAACGTCACCCATTCTTTCTCTCCAGAGATGCTGCCTGTCCCGCTGAGTTACTCCAGCTTTTTGTGTCTATCTTTGGTTTAAACAACCATCTGCAGTTTCTTCCTACACAGGCTCATCAAATCCTTGTTTTAACCAAATTAATCTCTAAAATCACATTTTAAAGGACATTCTTTCCACTTAAAGTTAACCTACATTGATTTTATTCATCTGAACAAGAGTTACAGAAAAATATGCAATATTTTAATCTCCATTTCAACTTTAAAAGCTTTGCTGATTGAACACTTTACATCTGTGTTAGAAAGAAAGCTAGAACACAATACTAACCCGTTCCAGCTGACCTTGGTGAGATTTCAATTTTACTGAAATGTTGATCAATCTTTCCAGTGATTCTTCAAATTGATCCAACTCAGTGGTCTAAAACAAAAAAACGAAACCTTAGAATTTACTGAATATGGCGGAGACACTGCACGACTTGAGTGTTAATAATGTTGTTTTCCATATGTTTATCCGTATATGTTGAAAATACCATCATATGACAAATTGGAAGTTTCCTGCAACACGCCTAAATCAATGCTGGAATAAAGGCTTCCGTGGAAAATATCCACAGTATAAAAAATATAACAGAGAAAAAACATATTGTAACTCATAAATAGAGCTAGTCAAGATAATGACTGGTCAGACAGACATCCAAGTATATTAACAATTAATGATTAAAAATATATTATTTGTTCCATTACTGGAAATAAGGTAAAGTCACAATACATTATGAATACAATGCAGGTATCAAATTTATCTTCCTCAATATTAAGGATTAATGCAATCAGTTTAATTATTTTTACTGCACAATGAAAATGGTCCTAATAATTTGGCTCTGACATGGACTAGATGTTGGGCTATGTACTCAACAGACAGGGAAAGTGGTCACTTTAAGGTCCAATGCCCTGTGCAATGTCTTTCCTTACATGTGTCAAAGCCAGTTTCCATCTTCCATTCAACACCATAAATGCAGCAGATGAAACAATCCTGTTATGACAGTTCTAATTATTTTTCCTTCCTGATTTCCTACATCACATCTTCTCAACGGCCACAGTCAAGGAATGTATCCAAGCACCAACAACTATTTCCACACTTGTACCTGTGCCTACTTAACATGCTGAATCAGCAGGTTTGTGCCTCATTCCTGCCCGGCCATGCAAGTAAAGTAGCCAGTGAGTAAGTACATGGACAGTTTGATATCAGACACAGTTACTAAAAATGTCAGAAAGCAATTGGAATCAATTTCACCCTAAATTATTCATCTTTGATTATGGCACCAGAGGCAGAAAATAGCAAAAGCAGGAAAGTATCCTTCAATGTACCTGAAAGTTAATAAAGAAAATTAGGAAGCATCTTAGTTTGAGAATAAAAAAACATGCAAGGTAGAATTTTAGCGGTCGTAAAAGAATGAGCAAATAGCTTTAAGAAGTCTGCCTATTTAGTGGAGCAATTGGTTCAGGTCTTTCAAAACTCAAAGTTTAAGGCAGGGATCAATGGAATGTAAAACTCCAAATGTTACATCTGTAATTTCCCCACATCTGCAGTCCCTTGTGCCTCCAAATGTGACACCATTGTTCAACAATGACAAGAAGCAAGTAACTGTTGACTTATTAGTTTAATTTCTGTCACTGGCATGATCCTGGAGTCTACAATCAAGTACAAAAGAAAAGCTTAATGTAATCGAACTGTCAATATGGTTTTATGAATGGTAAAAGCTGTTTGACAGATTTTCTTGAGTTTTTAAGGAACTTAAAGCAGAGTTGATAGAGCGTAAAGTGTATCTGGATTTGAGAAGGCATTTGACATAGGTATGTTGCAAAGCCTACCTAAAGATCGCTGAAAATCTGTCCCAGCCCGTGTGCGCGATTTTGGCGCCGTTTAGAGGGGGGCGGGTTTAAAACGCGATTTTCCCTAGGCTGTTCAAATCGAGGTTTTTCAGCCTAGTTAATTATTAATGAAAAATCGCTGGAAGATTCCATAGCTGGAGCTATTTTTAGTTTTAATGGCTTTCTTTACTTGTTATAGTAGGTTAAAAATTAACCTCTAAACCCACGACCGCCGACAACGGGTCGGATCTCATACAGGGGAAAACGGAAGGTAGGCTGTTTATTTTACGTTAAAAAGGGCTTCTTAAGATCCCTTTATACAAAGTTTAATGTTGCGAGTAGCTAATTTGGGCCCCATTATATCCCGCAGTATTTTTCTGGGCATTTGAGGGCACAAATCTACCGCAATGTGAACGTTCTAAACCAGCGCGTTCACAGGATCCCACTAGAAAGCTGATTTAAATGGACTTTAATTTACAGCAATTGAACACTAAATTCCTTCCATTTGGCCTATAAATTAATGTAAATGAGATTTTAAAATCATGTTTTATTGTGAATTATTTGTGAATATTATTTGGACACTTAGGCTATTTTAAAATGTTAATCATTTATTAAGAAATGGATAGATGTTTAGACGACAGATGGCACAATGGGCTAAGTGTTCGGCTGGCGACCGGAAGGTGGCCGGTTCGAATCCCGCTTCTAGTGCATACTGTCGTTGTGTCTTTGGGCAAGACACTTCACCCACCTTTGCCTGTGTGTGAATGTGTGTGAGTGATTGGTGGTGGTCGGAGGGGCCGTAGGCGCAGAATGGCAGCCACGCTTCCGTCAGTCTGCCCCAGGGCAGCTGTGGCTACAGAAGTAGCTTACCACCACCGAGTGTGACTGAGGAGTGAATGAATAATGCGATGTAAAGCGCCTTGAGTATTAGAAAGGCGCTATATAAATCCCATCCATTATTATTATTATTATCTAGTAATTGAAGTTTGAAATTAGCTACATTTGGGTAACTAACTAATTATATGCTTTAATTTCAGGTCATCCAAGTAAGATTATTTTATGGTACACAAAATTGCTGGGGAAACTCAGCGGGTGCAGCAGCATCTATGGAGCGAAGGAAATAGGCGACGTTTCGGGCCGAAACCCTTCTTCAGACTGATGGGGGGTGGGGGGGGGGGGGGGGGGGGTGGGGGGAAAGAAGGAAAAGGGGAGGAGGAGGAGGAGCCCGAGGGCGGGCGGATGGGAGGGTGGGAGGAGACAGCTAGAGGGTTAAGGAAGGGGAGGAGACAGCAAGGGCTAGCCAAATTGGGAGAATTCAATGTTAATGCCATAAGGACGCAAGGTCCCCAGTTTATTTTTATATTTGTTTCAGAATGCTTCAATCTATGATAACTGAAAATTTCATTCAGTTCTCTTAATTTTTAAGAAAGTTATGTGCTTTTGACTGTCCACGATCACAGCTTTTTTGTTATGTCCATAGAAAATCAATAGGGAACAAGATGCTAATTTCCGAGCATGAAAATGGCCATAACTTTTTAAATGCTTGAGATATGAAAGTGAATTAGGTGTCAAATTAAACTTCTTTTTATGCTTTATCTGATGGGATAAATTGCAGACCTGATTTTTAAAATCTCAAAATTTTGTAACATTGCTATTTGACAAGGTGCCACATGAAAGGCACGATAAGAGCCCATGAGGAGATGTGATGTCATGGACAGAAGGTTGGTTATTGCTCAGAAGACAAAGATGGAATAAATACCCATTTTTCAGCTAGAAGGACGTAACTGGTGGAATGCACAAGGATCAGTTCTTGATTCTCAATTCATTAAAAGGCAGGGGAAAGAGTTTGTGGTATCCAAGGTTGGCTCTGACCCAACAATCCGTGGGAGGGCCCACTGTGATGAGGATATTTGGATTCTGCAACATGGATTGATTGACTGAGCGAGTAACTGACAGAGCAAGTTAGCTGTGGGGAAAGCGAGAGAGTCTGCACTTTGGTAGGAGGAATCTAAGGGCAGAATATGATCAAATTAACGATCGCATTCAGATAAGAGATCATTGATACCCTGAACATATCAACATTATGAAGGAAGAGGTATTGGAGGTCTTTGGATTTTACTTTAGACTTTAGAGATACAGCACGGAAACACGCCCTTCAGCCCAACTAGTCAGTGCCGACCAGCGATCACCCCATACACCAACTAGTCCTACACACAGGGAACAATTTACAATTTAACCAAAGCCAATTGACCTACAAGTTGTACATCTTTGGAGCGTGTGAGGAAACCGGAGCACCCGGAGAAAACACACCAGGTCACAGAGAGAACGTACAAACACCGTACAGACAGCGCCGATAGTCGGGATCAAACTCGGGTTTCTGGCGCTGTAAGGCAGCAGTTCTACTGCTGCACCACTGTGCCGCCCTTGAGACACATAAAAGTGAATACATTCTCGCCGACCAGTACATTGTGGGAAGGAAGACAAGATATCGTTGGGGCCCTGGCAGAGGTTTATGTACCATTATAAGCCATGGGCAGATAGGGTATTTGACAACTGGAGGTTTGCTAATATTTTGCCTTTATTAAGAAGGGTAGTAAAGGCAAGCAGAGCCTTACATCAGTGGTGGTTATGTTACTGGAAGGGATTCAGAGGAATAGGATTTAATTGCATTTGGAAAAGCAAAGACTGATCAGGGACAGCCATGCCTTTGCTCTTGGAAATTATCCCACAAGTATGATTATGTTTATTAAAGAGGTAACCAAGAGGATTGACGAGGGCAGAATTGAGGATGTTGTCTGCCCACAGGCAGTGTTGCAATAGATCAAACTTTATTAAATGGTGCAGCAGACATGAAGGATCATGTAGTCTACTCCTGCCACCAATTCATTTTTGTGAATGCACTGAAGTTTTCCACGGAGCTGACTTGTCTTTCTTTACCTGCTAAATGTATTGAAGTTTGGGAAATTTGGCTAGCAGGTTAAAACCACTGAATTTGCTGGCTCATAGAAACATAGAAAATAGGTGCAGGAGAAGGCCATTCGGCCATTCGAGCCAGCAGCGCCATTCATTGTGATCTTTGCTGATCGTCCCGTATCAATAACCCGTGCCTGCCTTCTCTCCATATCCCTTGACTCCACTAGCCCCTAGAGCTCTATCTAACTCTCGCTTAAATCAATCCAGTGATTTGGCCTCCACTGCCCTCTGTGGCAGGGAATTCCATAAATTCACAACTCTCTGGTTGAAAACGTTTTTTTCTCACCTCAGTCTTAAATGACCTCCCCTTTATTCTAAGGCTGTGCCCCCTGGTTCTGGACTCGCCCAACATTGGGAACATTTTTCCTGCATCTAGCTTGTCCAGTCCTTTTATAATTTTATATGTTTATATAAGAACCCCTCCCCCCTTCTAAACACCAGTGAATACAAGCCTAGTCTTTTCAATCTTTCCTCATACGACAGTCCCGCCATCCCAGGGCCCTTTTGACCTTGGTGTAACATTGAAATGATCACCTCAGATCTGAATGTGGGTAGAATAACCAATTCTGCCACTGTCACTGATCCCTTTATAGACGTGGGCAGGTGGGAGTGAGGCTGAAAGGCTTTAGAATTGTTTTAATCATCTCATCTCACCAGATAAATCCTCAAACCTTCTGGAGATTCAGAATGACTTCCTACATTGGGCACAAACTCTACCTCAGTCATGGTGATTATTCTCAAAATAAGCAAAGAAACAAGAAAACAAATCAATCACAAATGACAGCGAAGTTTCTATAAGTCAAATAACAAATTGCTGGAAGAATTCAGTGAGTCAGACAGCATCTGTGGAGGTGAAATGGGCAGAGAACATTTCAGGTCACAAGCTTTTTTTCACCCACAGGTGTTTATAAGAACTGAAGCAAATGATCAAGAAGGACCAAGCATAACTGTGAGAGTGAAATTCCATATAACTTTGAATAAAGAAATCTGATACTAAACCTGTGAGTTTGTCAGCTCTGTTAGAGAATGCAGACTTATTTCCATTGTTCTGAACTTGTAAGTGAGATCAGATGTGAGGTTGCGAAACTCATGGATTTCATCCTTCATTGTGAGCAAGCTGGAGACAGTAGATCCATTCAGCTTGTGCATAAATCTATAAAGCCTCGACAGGTCCTGTGGAAAGTACAGAAATGTCAATATCAGTTGGGCTCAATCTGTTGTCAAACAAAACACTGAGGCAAGGTACATTTGGCATATGTACATTGGCAATCTCCATTTCAGTATGAATCATGAGGTGCACGAGTGAGGTTTGACAGGGTATTTTATATATGTTCATTAAACCGAAAACAAATGTGTTTTCATTCTGTACTTTTCAATCAATATCCACCTATGTTTACTCTAATTAGAAAACAAAATTATAAAGGAGACAAAATCCTGAGAACAATTAGAGAAGGGTACAAATTGCAAGCTACGGTGCATCTTTACCGCTATGCCACCCCAAGTTTGAAGCTGGTCTTTGCTGGAGATGCATTGGTTAATCCCATGTGTAAATGACTTAACAGACACAGGCCTGGAGTTTAAATCATCTTTAATCATAAGGTATAGTAGAGCAGTACAGTAGGTTGTTCGTTCATCGCTACTGCTAGTATAACTACGCAAAGTAGGAAATGGGTGTTAATATAAAGTACAGTAAGGTGGAGTTAGTGATGCTACACTACTCTGGTTCACATGCAATAACCAATCTACACCATGGTTTACGACTTCCTGGTGCAAGTAGAACTAGTCTGTCCATTCCCTACACAGATGCTGTTTGAGCCGCTGAGTTCCTTCAACATTGTGTTTTGCTCCAGATTCCAGCAATAACAGTTTCTTGTTTCTCCAGCCAAATATGACTCCTGTCTGATGTCATCAAAGATTTAATTGAAGTAAAAAGATTAACAGTATTTCTCTTGGCATTTTTCTGCAGTGAAGTTTTATGAATCTTCAAAATACACACGGACTGAAAATGGACAAAATCCACACTGTGATTTGGGGTAAGAGCTCTTCAGCTACTAGGCGTTGGTGGTTGAAGTGGACCCAGGTGATTAAATCACCCTTTTTTAAGATATCAGAGACTCCTGTAGCTATGATCTTTCCCCCTATCTTGAAGACAGTTAGATGTGGAGGATGAGGCTGTGAATATGTGACAAACTTCTCTGCAAAGGTTTAGACTTCAGCTGGAATATCATGTACTACTGGGACCTTGTTATTATATGGGATATGGCGTTCTTAACCTTTTGTTGGTCAGGAGTGGCAGCAAAGCTGGCCTGGAAAGGTTACAGTGAGATAGTGTCAAGTGCGCTTAGTCAAGTGCAGAGTCACGTTTGAGGAGATCTTTGAAACTTTGTTTAAGCAAGCTGCTCTTCCTTTAATGAATTCACCCCCATTCCTGGCTAGTCAGTGGGGAGGGGGGTCTTGATATTGGCGCTGAAGAACCTGCGTATGTCATTGCCATCAGTGAATTGAGGCTCCTGCCTCTCCCCATCCATTATCTGTTCTTACGATCCAAGGTTTTGTGCTGAACCACTGCCTTCAATTGCTTGCTTTACTGCTTCTCTGTATTAGTATAATTAACTTCTTATTCTGCTTGTCGTTCTCATCAAACCAATCTTGGTTATTCTTGGTGGAGAAACCTAGTGTCTCCCCCTGGGTACTAGTACGGTGGACACCAGCTGATAAGCTGTGAATACTTTGATATTCCTGCTAGTTGGAGGATGACTGCTTGTCTTGGAGATGCTGCCTGAGAAGAGCTGGGGTCCATAAGGGCTTCAATATTGATCAAATTTGTGGCAGCTCTTTTGTTGATGTTGATGCTTTGGAAGCAGGTTAATAGAACAGATTAGGTAGTTGTCAGTCCAGTAGTTATCAGTGCATGTTATGGAAGGATGGAGGCAGGTGTCATGGTTGTCCCTCATCCAGGTACTGATGTAGCCGTGTCAGTTCCTTGAATGGGGAGGGGGATGGGATGAAGTGAGTTTATGCTCCAGGTACTTTGTCAAGAGAAAGCCCTCACCGAACTTAGTCTTCTCCACTCTTATCTTGCTGATCATGTCTTGCCAAATGTTTGTGCTCTTTCCCACCCTGGCAACAAATTTGCCCAGGATGATCAGTTTGCCGCCCCCTGGTCAGAGTTGTGCCCTCCTTGGCCTCATGTGAAGCTTTCAGTGTTGCGGGCATACCTGCTGCAGCAGGACGTGTACCGCTGCCTTGATCTTAAAACTGGCTGTGTCCTTTCCAATATGCCTCATGCAGTGTGGTAATGTGAAAGTCAAAGCATCTGCATTTCCGAGCTACGATAGAAACCTAGTGCTCAGGTCTGATTCTATTGGGATTGTCCAAAAGGGTCTTGAACCTCATGCTGTGAAGTGGAAGATGACTGCACATGATTTATTTTAATGCGGGGTATTTGTTGCACACAGATGATACATGATAGCAGGAGACCAGGCTTGGTTGATGAGTAATAATGTTATACATTAATGGGCATATGTGTTGGTGCTGCTCAGCATGCTCACATTTGCTCGCAACAAACCATCCCTGACTCTAGTTCTATCCACATATGTAATTGCATTCCTGGTTCTAACCAATAATCTTAACACATCTGTCCTCAACTCTCATCTCTGAACACCCATCTAAACAAACTAGACTAGGGCAGCACAGTGGCACAAGAGTAGAGTTGCTGCCTTACCGCACCAAGGACCCAGGTTCGATCCTGACTTTGGGTGGCTATGTACAGAGTTTGTACCTTCTACATATGACCGTGTGGGTTTTCTCCGGGTGCACTGGTTTCCTCCCACATTCCAAAGACGTGCAGGTTTGTACATTAATTGGTCTCTGTAAATTGTCCCTAGTGTGTAGGATAGAACTGGTGTACGGGAGATCGCTGGTCGTTGCAGACTCAGTGGGCCGAAGGACCCGTTTCCATGCTGTATCTCTGAACTCAACTAAACAAGATTGATGGGTTTTTAAAATCTGGCTCATCAACATCACCCGATTACATTGTTCAAGCTTTTATGTTTGCTCCAGGATGGTCTCAGATGACAAAACCGGATCTGGAGTGGTGACGTTCCTGACAATGGGGATTATCAGGGTTGAATACAGTAAAATACGTGCCAATAATTTTCCCTGCTATTTGAAATGCAGCTACAAGTGCGTACTATGTATGTAAAGGGCCATGCCATCGCATAAGTCTGCTTTATCAAAAAGTAATTACCTTTAAATTTGTGAGGTAATATTCACAAACAAATATTTTATTTGGGAATTCTTTTAGGTTACAAGAAGGTTGTTCTGAAGGTGGTGAATAATGATGGCACAGACTTGCAGAAGCTTGGATGGTGCTGAATATATTTCATTTGATTAGATATTAAGTAACAATCACTTTTACCTCTAAAAATGTATCTCAGAGTTGAAGGTAAATTCCTTATGTATGCTGGATGCAGACTAAACGACAATGTACTGTGGTAGCTGATGCACAAAATACTGCCATCTTCCTTCGTTCATGGCAGACCATGGGTGACTCCAGGGTGCTATTCCCTATATGGAGGACACTTGTGCGTGACTTTGTATAACGTGGGGAGACTGGTGCACAGACAGCCACCCCACAGTCCTTGACAGATCTCGGTGAGAATCCAGTGGCATGGAGTCCAAGACGACCGGAGACCCTTTTCTGCTGCAGCCTTCATCCGCCTTCCCAGACGTTGTGATGCTCCACTAAGGTCAGCCACCGTCTCTGCCTGTTCCACTGTTGAGGTCTTGGTTGGATTGCTCTTTGTCAGAGACCTCCCCCCTCTACCTCACCGCCATGGGTGGCCCCACAAGGAGCATAGCTCCAGACGGCATCGCTTTCAGGATCTCAGGTCCAAACAAGCTTCTCCACCACGACAAGGTGACAATCCACAGAGAATCCACTGCCATCATAGCCACGTTTATCATCCAATTATACAAACATATTTGGCAATAATTTATTTTTGTCATTGTGAAATCTCTTCTTCAAAACATTTAAAAAATGTCTGTCAAAGTAGTTAAATAAAAAAAGAACTTTTTAATGAATGAGGGATTACCATTTTTCTCAGAACTGCATGTAATGATTATATAATGTAATGCTGAAACATGAGCTCATATCTTTGCATCAAAGTCTATTAATGCAGGGTTTTCTGTGCTTAACATTTATTCCATGACTACTGGTGATAAAATGAAGGGTGCAAAGATGATGGATAATTTCCTTACCTGATTACCAGTTGGCTTGATTTCCACCCCATCGTTTAATTTTTCACATCTAGCCTGCAGTGATTTTAGATTTTCTTCGAAGTAAATAATTCTCTCTTGTATGATGTTAATTCTCTAGAGATGGATTACGTTAAAAAAAATGGCAAAGAGAAATGAAAGCAAGACAAGATGCATTTAGTAAATGATTACTGATGCAGAATTTCACACGTAACTTCAATACATAACATTGTTTATAACAAGAGAGGAAATGAACCTAATATTCATTTCAGAAATAATCAACCCGTTCTACAGGGAAATAATTTGTAATCCAATTTAGAAATTCATTCTTTGATCTGATGGGCAATCATTTGAACCACAGACATCTTGTGACATCTATCAACAAACAGTTTCAGGGCCAGAAGAAACATAGAAACATAAAATATTGTTGGGGTATTGAATTATGCCCTTCAGACCTGCTCCATGTAATTATAGCTGAATCTTTATCAAATTATCATATTCCACTTTATTCGCATATCCCTTGATACCATTTATGCTTAGAAATCTATCTACCTTTTTCTTAATTAAACAGTGACTTGGTCTCCACTGCTATCGGTGGTAGAAAATATGCAGTTTGCCACCTTCTGAGTGAAGACATTTCACTTTATTTCAGTCTTTATAATCCTCTTCTAATTTCTAATACTGAGACTCCTAGTTCCAGACTCGCCAGCCAGGAAAAACATTCTCCCTACATCTGATCAGCCTAGCTCATAATTACGAATGTTTCCGTAAGATACCTTCTCATTCTTCCAAATTCTCATGTATAGTCAAATCAGATTCTAATTATAAAATAGAGCTGCCATCTCAGAAATCTGAGCGGCGACCACTAAACATTCTCTATGTCTCCTCACAGCAACCACACATCCATACGCAAACCCCATCAATAAGCTTGCTTCATCATGATCAGATTCTCCCCTAAAATCAGCAAATTCCCAACTCATCACCAATTGTCAATGTTTCCTAGGCTGTCCCCTTGATCGACTTCCCAAAACTCTCTAAACCACCACAGCAACCACGTTCTGAAGATTTCTATCTCAGCAGCTTCTTACTTGCTCTTCAATTAATATACACACTGCACTTTGCTTCTGAAATTCAGGTCCACATACTTCAATGAAATCATATTTCAGAAGCAAGTTTCATCATTCACGTAGAGAATGCTTTTAGTCCAAGGAATCTAGGAGAAATTTGTACCTCTTCTTGCCTTAGATCAATGCCACATAAGATGTGAAACAGGAACCCATTTGCCTAATTGAAAAAGTGTAACAAATCCTATGGCATTCTAGGTCATTCACTTAAACTGGTACAGCCATGAGGGCATGATGACATCTATCTACAATGTAGAATTTCTATGATTCAATAGATTAAAGACGAGGCCTGATTAAACTTTCATGCATAAAATATGTAGTTAATTTTGTTTTGATAATACATTTGCTCTTGCACACCAGATATCTCTGCCTCTAAATGTTTAACTTTTATTCCGTTTTCCATCTCTGGACAAGTGCACCCTTAATTGACTTTGTCAAAGTGATAGTGATCAAGCTTCCAGCATTGCTGCAGCCCTGCTGATGAAAGTACTGCACCAGTTCTGTTGGGTAGGGGTTTGCATGATACAAACCAGCAAAAATTTATGAACTGCCGATATATTTCCAAGTCAGGGTTCTAGGTGACTTGGGGGGAAACATATACATAGTGGGGTTCCCATGTAGCTACAGCTCCTACTGGCACTGTTCTAGGTCTTGAGAATGTGCTTTTGAAAAAGATGAGGTGTATAACCTGTTAATTTTAAAGAAGGTATACATAGTGCAGTCATGGTGGTGGGAGGAAAGAATGTTTGGGGTGATTGATGGGGTACAAATCAGGTGAGCTGCTTGCCTTGGAGTGCCCAACTTTATTGAAGTTTATTGGGCTACGCTCATCTGGGTGTGGGACAATCATTCCATCATATTCATAATCTCTGCCTTATAACTTTGAGGTGTTTGGAATTTAGTTTAGAAATACAGCGCAGAAACAGGCCCTTCGTCCCACCAAGTCCAGGCTGGCCAACGATCCCTGCACACTAGCGCTATCCTACACACACTCAGGACAGTTTACAATTAACCAAGCCAATTAACTTACAAAGCTGTACGTCCCTGGAGTGTGGGAGGAAACCGGAGATCCCGGGGAAAACACACGCAGGTCACGGTGAAGAACGTAATACTCCGTATAGACAAGCATCCATAGTCAGGATCGAACCCGGGTCTCTGGCGCCGTAAGAGAGCAACTCTACCGCTATGCCACTGTGCCAGCTACATGAGTCACTTGCTACAAAATGCTCAACTTGCAAGCAAAACTTGCTTTTGTAGTCAAACTATGTGATTGTCCCCTTGAATTTCTGATCAATGACGATCCCCAGGCTAATGATGGTAAAGCACCTAGTGATAGTAAGATTCAAGAGTTTATTGTCATGTGTCCCAGATAGGACAATGAAATTCTTGCTTTGCTTCAGCACAACAGAATATAGAAGGCATGAATACAGAACAGATCAGTGTGTCCATATACCATTGTATAAATATATACACACATGAATAAATAAAACAGATAAAGTGCAAATAAACAGATAATGGGCTATTAATGTTCAGAGTTTTGTTTGAGTTGAGTTCAATAGCCTGATGGCTGTTGAAGGTATTGAACCTGTTGAAGGTATTGAACCAATACCTTCAACAACCACTCTTGACATTGAAGGTAATGACCTTCAATGTCAAGAGTGGGTGAGTAGACTCGCCCGGATTGGAGATGGTCATTTTGTGACAGGAATGTCACATATCAGCATGTGCCTGAATTATATTGAGATCTCATTCACAAAGAAGCTGCAACTAGAATGGAGCATTGTGTAATTGGCAGTGAATATCCTCACTTCTGACCTTATGATACAAGGGAGGTAATTGGTGAAGCCGCTGAATATGGTTTATCATACAATGTAATCAGCCACAATATGCTACAATGATTCCCGCAGAATCCTTGATGGTGTAGTGTTTCTTTAACTCCTATTGAATGATGTAATTAATTAATAGGCAACTGTGACGCCATCCCCAGAGTGGTAAAGCCTGAGTGAAGATTCAACAAAACAGTGGATGTACAACTGAACAGCTGTTCCTTGGGCAAGTTGGCTCTTTTGTAGT
Organism: Amblyraja radiata; assembly: GCF_010909765.2. Classification (NCBI taxonomy): domain Eukaryota; kingdom Metazoa; phylum Chordata; class Chondrichthyes; order Rajiformes; family Rajidae; genus Amblyraja; species Amblyraja radiata. Next base: position 64,296,517 of record NC_045956.1, read on the forward strand.
CAATGAAAGATTTGGTTACTAGTTTAAATTTCTTGCAGTGAAGTAGTGAACCATGCCAGGATGCAGAGGGAGGTTTGGGTTGCATTCCATTAGGCCAGCAATAAGAGAATGCTGAAGGGAATGTGTGCACACTGCCTCTGCTGGTGATTTCCCTCAAGAAGGCCTCTCTGAGACTGATCCTTCATCACCCAGAGGCACGGCTGTGAAATAAACATGGTATTAAACCACACACGTGATCCAACATTTTTTTATGCCAAAATGCACAAATTTTTTATGCCAAAATGTTTAGAAACAAGTCAACACATAAAATTACTTCATTTGATTTGTTAGCTACAAAGTGGTTTTCCATTTCCATTTTGTTTTTGCAACAGCATTGATATGTAGTCGAGTTTTGTAACGACGTACCTGATCTAGCACCCGTATTTCCTGCAAATTGTGCTCTGGCCTTTCAGTTGGAGTCCCATTTTTGTCTTGAGAAACTAAGCCTCTAATCTCTTCAAACTGTAAAAGAGGGCATTGAAAAGTTCAATGGAAAGCAACGCAACCAGAATAATCACTTCTTATGAGGAAAAGAGTAATGGAACAACAAGTAAGAATTAGAACATACAGATTGGTTGAAAATGCAAAAGATATTCTGGACTCAAATATTTTGGGTGCTTTACTCACTTCAGAGTCATAAATATTGCCGAAACATCCAGTTAGGAAACAAAATGTGCATCCAGATGTCAAGCTCATAATGTGCTATCTACCATTTTGCTAAAGGCTCCTGGGCATTGTTCAGACCCACACCTGAAGTGGTCTCTCATGAAAATACTGGTGGCAAATGCCAGCTCAAGGTCTCCTTTCCCAAATTGTTTAACAACTGACCGCAAGTAAAGACCCTGCGTGCTCTGGTAAGTCTTTTCAAGCAGTTGACATTCACACTAGTCTTTGGACATGCAGGATTCTGCTTCAAATTAAAAAGAGTTGTTGATTCATCAATCAACTCCATTGTTGTTATATCATGCAACTATTGAAATGGCAGAAATTGGGGTAAGTAGACCCTGGACTTTATCCTGAATTCCTTTGATCCTCCAATGATGTTAAGCTTGTTTACTGTTTATTGGTATATGTCATCAAAACTAAGAAATTGAGCCAATCTGCAATTTGGCAACACACTGTCTCTTGTTTACCTTTCGTACGGACCAAGTCGCTAACTTCATTCCTTCGTATCAACTTCCGGAAGCTCCACAACGACCGTTACGGAGACATTTTACTTACTTTAAAAAATCATCCCAAATCAAACCTTCCTACGAATCATCAGCTCAAATCCATAAGGTAATGTACCTTTTAGATCACATTGGTGAAAATGTTTGGTTTTCGCTCATAATGTAACGTTCGTTTTCTGGGACACCAAACCTTTGAGTGTCCACCGCAACGTACGTTTGTGTGTATGATGTGTAATGCGCGTTGCGGTGTCAATGGTCTAAATGGTACATTACCTTATGGATTTGAGCTATATCGATGGTCGATGATTCGTCAGAAGGTTTGTAACGACAACCATTACACAAAATGTATTTGTGTATTCTGATGCCATTTTCGGAAGCTTGCCATCAATATGCTATCTTTTCTTATATTTTTTTGTTGATACTATGTTAGTCATGAACCCAATCAAGTGCTTGTCAACTTTTTTGAAGGAATTTAAAATTTGACCCCCTTTGTCACATTTTTGTGTGCAGTATTGTAAAAAGACACATGCATTTATTTCGAGAGGGCTTGTATACAAAAACAGGGATGTAATGCTGAGGCTCCATGAGGCACTGGTCAGGCCGCATTTGGGATATAGTGAGCAATTCTGGGCACCATATCTGAGGATGCGCTGGCTCTAGAAATGGTCCAGAGGAAGCTTAGAAGAATGATCCCAGGAATGAGTAGGTTAACATATGATGAGCGTTAGATGGCTCTGGGCCTGTACTCGCTGGAGTTTAGAAGAATGAGGGGGACCGCATTGAAACGTACAGAATAGTGAAAGGCTTGGATAGAGTGGATGTGGCGAGGATGTTTCCACTTGTTGGAGAGTCTAGGACTAGAGGTCATAGACTCAGAATTAAAGGAAGTACTTTTAGAAAGGAGATGAGGAGGATTTTCTTTAGTCAATGGATGGTGAATCAGTGGAATTCTTTGCCATGGAAGGTTGTGGAGGCTATGTCAGTGGATATTTATAAGGCAGTGATAGATTCTTGATTAGTACAGGTGTCAGAGGTTATGGGGAGAAAGTAGGAGAATGGCGTTAAGAGGGAGAGATAGATCAGCCATGACTAAATGGCAGAATAGATTGGATGGACCAAATGGCCTAATTCTGTTCCTATCACATGATCTATCCTTGTTCCAACCCACTCTTAAACACATCCAATAGCACTTTTGTCATGTTGACAATCTTGCTTTCTTTCCACCATCTAACATCCATTCTCTATTGTCCATTTACTCTCCACTGCTACCCAACTATCCCATCATGACATAAAACACAACTTTTTCAATGCAGCTCTGATGTTGCTAATGTTATAAAAAGTTAACTATTTCTCTCTTCACAAATGTTTGCTCTGCTTAGTATCTCCAGTTTTATTCAACATTTTGGCACATGCTTTGCTTCTGCTGGGAAGAGAGATTAGCTACTCCCTGATAACTATATCAAATATTTGGCGAGAAGAATTTAAATCTAGCCGTTAAAAACCTGTATCCAAATATATTTCAGCTGATTATGACACAACTAATGAGTTGTATCTTGCATGGTTTAAGGAGATTACCTTCTTAATTAGATCCTCAAGTTTGTGGTTCAGGTTTGCATTTCCGTCCACTCCAGTCCCTTCGCTGTGAAGCTGGTTGTCAATCCATTGACTAGGTTCTAATAAACAGCAACATAACAGACAAAACATGTTTAGAGACGCAAGGCACTGCAGATGCTGGTTTTAAAAATAAAACACGAAAAAGGCTGACGAGGGCAGAGTTGTAGAAGTTGTCTATGTGGATTTCAGCAAAGCATTTGACAAGGTTCCGCATGGTAGACTGCTCAAATGTGATCAAATGAGAACCAACAGACTGAATAAAATTTAGGCTTCATGAAGCCGAGGGCGATGGTGGAAGGTTGTTTTTTGGTCTGGATGCCTGTGACTAATGGTCTGCCTCAAGGATCAGTGCTTAGCCCATTGCAGTTTGTGGTTTATTTCAATGTACAAGGCATAATTAGTAAGCTTGCTGATGACACTAAAGTGAGAGGTCATGTAGATAGTGAAGATGGTTATCAAAGATTATAGAAGGATCTTCAGTTGGGTACGTGAGCAGAGGAATGGTTAATGGTGCATAATGCAGATTGTAGAAGCTATTCATATTTTTGTTGTTGTTTCTTCACAAAACAAACCTATATTTACTTTTCAGTTTTATTACAGCAAAACGCCCCCTAAATGCTTCACAACAGCATTGTAAATAGAAGCTTGAAGGAGGTAAGTTTCAAGGCATACATTAAAAGTTGGAAAATTAGGTAAAGAAATGGAGAAATAATGGAAAGCAATTCCTGCGCTTTGGGCCTTGGTAGTTAGAGGAAGATCAGGCGTAATGAAGGGATCATACTTGGGATGCACACAAGGTCGGAGATGGAACGTTGTCTCTGTACTGTACACTGCACAATGACAATAAAGTTGAATCTGAATCTGAATCTGAAAATAATGGCATTGGCAAAAATTGCAGTCATTAAGGAGGGTAAGACCATGGAATGACAAAATCAGTGATGTGAATTTTAAAACAAGGCATTGTTTAATTGGGAACTAAGAGAGCACAGGTCAATGAATAAGCTTGATCCAAAGTGGACATTTGATATGTAACCAAAGTTACTCAACATTAGCTGTAGGAATTGTTGAGTAGTGAAAGCCAATTCTCAAGGCTGAACCATCAAGGAGGCTTTGTTCAATGATCATTCATCCGCATTAATTAAAAGCGAATATTGTGGGAAATGCAAGAATTCAAGAAAATTAAAAGTTCAGACTGTTCAAGAAAGGGACGGAGTTAATGTTTCAAGCCTACAATCCAAAATGTGAATAGTTTCCTATTCCCAAATGCTACCATCATAAATCATTCCGCATTTTCTCCTTTTATTTCTTATTTCCAGTGTTCATGGTATTTTGGTTTTATTGCTTCAATTAAAAAGCACCGACAGGTACATAAATCTGGAAACTATAAGATTTCATTTCAACGGAGGTACAGTGCCCTCCATAATGTTTGGGACAGACCCATCATTTATTTCTTTGCCTCTGCACTCCTGAAATGGGGGGGGGGGGGGGACTATGTATAAACACAGCTGTAATTTCTACATGGTGAAACCAAAATGCATAAAAATGGCCTTCATTAAAATCTGACAATGTGCACTTTAACCATATATGATTTTTTAAATATTACAAATCTTAAATTGTGGAGTGTTACCATAGGCAATGTCCCAGTTCCCTTGTTCATACAGAGAATATCGGACAGAGGTAAGAGAGTTTAAAGTTAATCTCCCATAAATTGAAAGTTAGTGAACAAAACTACAATACAACTACATATCTGAACCAAGTAAGTAGGTGAGCAGGTCCACCAGTGGAGATTCTAGGTGAAATATAGACACAAAATGCTGGAGTAACTCAGCGGGTGACGCAGCGTCTATGGAGAGAAGGAATGGGCGACATTTCGATGACTTTCTTCAGACTGATGTCAGGGGAGGGAGTGGGACAAAGATAGAATGTAGGCAGAGAAAAGTAAGACTGGTGGGAGAACTGGGAAGGGGAAGGGGATGGAGGGGGAAAGCAAGGGCTATCTTGTTAGAGAAGTCAATGTTCATACCGCTGGGGCAGGGGTGTCAAACTCACGCCCCGCGGGCCAGATGCGGCCCACAATGGGGTCCGACCCGGCCCGCAGGAAGATTTCCCTGATGCCAGAGCGTGCTGCAGCTGTCCACGGTGCCGGATCAGACTGCGTTCACGCATATGCGCCGCGATCCAGCACACAGGAAGTCGCATTTTGCCCGTGACCTAAAATGAGTTACAATTAGTTTGACATCCCTGCGCTGGGGTGTAAACTACCCAAGCAAAATATGAGGTGCTGTTCCTCCAATTTGCGCTGTCCTAGGCCTCACTTTGACGATGGAGGAGGCCCAGGACAGAAAGGTCAGATTGGGAATGGGAAGGGGAGTTGAAGTGCTGAACCACCGGGAGATCAGGTAGGTTAAGATGGACTGAGCGAAGGTGTTCAGTGAAATGATCGCCGCGCCTGCACATGGTCTCGCCGATGTAGAGAAGTTGACAGCTGGAACAGTGGATACAGTAGATGAGGTTGGAGGAGTTGCAAGTGAACCTCTGCCTCACCTGGAAAGACTGTTTGGGTTCTTGGATGGAGTTGAGGGGGAAGTAAAGGGACAGGTGTTGCATCTCCTGCAGTTGTAGGGGAAAGTACCTGGGGAGGAGGTGGTTTGGGAGGGAAGGGACGAGTTGACCAGGGAGTTTGAGGGAATGGTCTCTGCGGAAAGCAGAAAGGGGTGGAGATGGGAAGATGTGGCGCATAGTGGGATCCCGTTGGAGGTGGCGAAAATGTTGGACGATTATATGCTGTATGCGACGGCTCATGGAGTGGAATGTGAGGACAAGGGGGACTCAGTCCTTGTTACGAATGGGGGAAGTGGGAAGAACTGGGGTTTGCAAGATCTGATCCAGCATCTAACATAGTGATTGCTCTTCTGAATGGAGCATAGTGAATGACAGGCGTCCCACTTGCTCTCTGCATTACACTGTTTACTTGTAGAAACAACATTTTTGTTATCTACAAAGTAAAACTGCTGGGTGGAAGTTCACATTCAACATTTAGTATAAACTGTTAATTAATTCTTTGATCCACTTACTAAGAATATAATGTTTAATCCGAGTACAAAGTTTGCACGACTTAAATCATCTCTTTTGCTTCATTTTAGGTGTCACACTGCTTGTCGCCAAGTTAATTGGTACTACATCCCATACTACCATTGGATGTGGCCCCCTCTTATTTAGTTGATCAATTATGTGTCCAGGTGCAGGTGCAGCTCCTCAATGACCGCGTTAGGGAACTGGAGCAGCAACTGGATGACCTGCAGTCCATCCGGGAAGACAAAACCTTCCTGGACATGACCTACAGTCAGTTCTTCACTCCAAGAGTACAGGAGTTGCGACGGATAGGGACGGAAAGAAAGAGGACAAAGTGGGTGCAAGAGACCTCGGTGGAAGTTCCTCTTGCAAACAGGTACGCCCTCTTGGGAGCTGTCGGGGCAGACGACGCTTCCAGTCCGAGTGGCGGACAGGTCGGTGGCTCCAATTCTATCGATGAGACTCGACCGGCGAGACCGATGTCAGGCAGAGCCATAGTGGTGGGTGACTCCATTGTCCAAGGTGCGGAAGGAGATTCTGTAGAGGCAGGCGAGCCTCGAGCATGGTGTCTTGCCTCCCTGGTGTCACGGTTCAAGATGTCTTGGACCGACTTCAGAACATCCTCGAGAGGGAAGGTGAGCGGCCGGGAGTGGTTTTGCATGTAGGCACAAATGACGTTGGGAAGAAGAGGAAGGAGGTTCTACAACGCGAGTTGAGATTTAGGAAGAAGGCTGACAAACAGGACTTCTAGGGTGGTTATCTCTGGATTGCTTCCAGTACCACTTGATGGTGAGGGTAGGAACAGGGAGATAGGGGATCTGAATATGTGGCTGAGGGGGTGGTGCAGGGAGCCGGGATTTAGATTTCTAGAACACTGGGATCTCTTCTGGGGTAGGGGTGACTTGTACAAAAGGGACGGGTTACACCTTAACTGGTGGGGGACTGACATTCTGGCAGGCAGGTTTGCTAGTGCTACACGGGTGGATTTAAACTAAATAGCAGGGGGAAGGGATTGCCAAATTGGGAATACAAGGATGGAGTTAAACGGGAAGATAGTACAGGAAAAGTTACGAAAGACACCCGAATTAATGGGAGGGAAAGTTCAAGAAGGGATAAGCGAATAAGGTCAGGTGAAATAGGAACTGGCGTGAGAGGAGTGGAGGTGAATACCGAATTAAAAGTGTTATATATGAATGCGCAAAGTATAATAAAGTGGATGAGCTTGAGGCTCAGTTAGAAATTGGCGAGTATGATGTGGGAATTACAGAGACATGGCTGCAAGAGGATCAGAGCTGGGAACTGAATATTCAGGGGTATACGTCCTATCGAAAAGAAGGGCAGAGGGGGTGGGGTAGCTCTGTTGATAAAGAATGAAATTCAGTCCCTTGCGAGGGGTGACATAGAATCAGATAATGTAGAGTCATTGTGGATAGAACTGAGAAATTGTAAGGGCACAAACCCTAATGGGAGTTATCTACAGGCCCCCAAACAGTAGCTTGGATATACAGTACAAGTTGCATCAGGGGGTAAATTTGGCATGTAACAAAGATAATGCTACAGTGGTTATGGGAGATCTCAACATGCAGATATACTGGGAAAATCAGGTTGGTACTGGACCCCAAGAAAGGGAGTTTGTGGAGTGCCTCCATGATGGATTCTTAGAGCAGCTTGTACTCGACCCTACCAGGGAGAGGGCAATTCTGGATTTAGTGTTATGTAATGAACCGGATTTGATAAGGGAACTCAAGGTAAAGGTACCATTAGGAGATAGTGACCATAATATGATGTTTTAATCTGCAATTTGAGAGGGAGAAGGTAAAATCGGAAGTGTCAGTGTTACAGTTGAACAAAGGGGACTATGGAGGCATGAGGGAGGAGCTGGCCAAAGTTGGCTGGAAAGGGATCCTGGCAGGGATGATGGTGGAACAGCAATGGCGGGTATTTCTGGGAATATTCCAGATGATGCAGGATCATTTCATTCCAAAGCGGAAGAAAGATTCTGAGGGGAATAAGAGGCAACCGTGGCTGACAAGGGAAGTCAAGGACAGTATACAAATAAAAGAGAAGACGTAGAACATAGTAAAGATGAGCGGGAAGCCAGAGGAATGGGTAACTTTTAAAGATCAACAGAAGGCAACTTAAAAGGCAATACGGGGAGAAAAGATGAAGTACGAAGGTAAACTAGCCAAGAATATAAAGGAGGATAGTAAAAGCTTCACTGGGTATGTGAAGAGGAAAAAAATTAGTTAAGACAAATGTGGGTCCCTTGAAGACAGAAAAAGGTGAATTTATTTTGTGGAACAAGGAAATGGTAGACGAGTTGAACAGATACTTTGGATCCATCTTCACTAAGGAAGACACAAACAATCTCCCAGATGTACTGGGGGACAGAGGGTGAAGGAGGAACTGAAGGAAATTCATATTAGTCAGGAAGGTGTTGGGTAGACTGATGGGACTGAAGGCTGATAAATCCCCAGTGCCTGATGGTCTGCATCCTAGGGTACTCAAGGAGGTAGCTCTAGAAAAAGTGAATGCATTGGTGATCATTTTCCAATGTTCTATAGATTCTGGATCAGTTCCTGTGGATTGGAGGGTAGCTAATGTTATCCCACTTTTTAAAGAAAGGAGGGAGAGAGAAAGCAGGGAATTGTAGACCAGTTAGCCTGACATCAGTGGTGGGCAGGGTGCTGGAGTTGATTATTAAAGATGTAATAGTGGCGCATTTGGATAGCAGTAACAGGATCGGTCCAAGTCAGCATGGATTTACAAAGGTGAAATCATGCTTGACAAATCTTCTGGAATTTGAGGATGTAACAAGTAAAATGGACAAGGGGAGAGCCAGTGGATGTAGTGTTTCAGAAAGCCTTTGATAGGGTCCCACACAGGAGATTAGTGGGCAAAATTAGAGCACATGGTATTGGGGGTAGGGTATTGACATGGATAAAAAATTGGTTGGCAGACAGGAAACAAAGAGTAGGGATTAACTGGTCCCTTTCAGACTGGCAGGCAGTGACTAGTGGGGTACCGTAAGGCTCGGTGCTGGGACCGCAACTATTTACAATATACTTTAATGATTTAGATGAAGGAATTAAAACATTAACAATTTTGCAGATGACACAAAGCTGGGTGGCAGTGTGAACTGTCAAGAGGATGCTACGAGGATGCAGGGTGACTTGGACAGGTTGGGTGAGTGGGCAGATGCATGGCAGATGCAGTATAATGTGGATAAATGTGAGGTTATCCACTGGTGGCTAGAACAGGAAGGCAGATTATTATCTGAATGGTGTCAAGTTAGGAAAAGGGGAAGTACAGCGAGACCTGGGTGTCCTTGTACATCAGTCACTGAAAGTAGGCATGCAGGTACAGCAGGCAATGAAGAAAGCTAATGGCATGTTGGCCTTCATAACGCGAGGAGTTTGGTATAGGAGCAAAGAGGACCTTCTGCAGTTGTACAGAGCCCTGGTGAGATCACACTTGGAGTATTGTGTGCAGTTTTGGTCTCCTAATTTGAGGAAGCACATTCTTGCTATTGAGGGTGCAGAGTAGGTTCAAGAGGTTTTGCCTGGGATGGCGGGACTGTCATATGATGAAAGATTGGAAAGACTGGGCTTGTAGTCACTGGAATTCGGAAGGATGAGAGGAAATTTTATAGAAATATATAAAATTATTAAGGGATTGGACATGCTGGATGCAGGAAACATGTTCCCGATGTTGGGGGAGTCCACGAACCAGAGGCCACAGTTTAAGAATAAGGGATAGGCCATTTAGAACTGAGATGAGGAAATACATTTTCCACACAGAGTTGTGAATTTGTGGAATTCTCTGCCTCAGAAGGCAGTGGAGGAAGATTCACTGGATGCATTCAAAACAGAGTTAGATAGAGCTCTTAGGGCTAACATCATCAAGGGATATGGGGAGAAGGCAGGAACGGGGTAATGATTGTGGATGATCAGCCACGATCACATTGAATGGCGGTGCTGGCTCATTGATCACATTGAAGGGCTGAATGGCCTACTCCTGCACCTATTGTTTATGTATTATATGTGTGTGAGAGACAATAAACATTATTCACATAGAAATCAAACTGAACCTTTAACATCCACAAAGTACATGGCAGTTAAATAGTTCAGCATTGGTTACAGCTGCATATAAAAGTATAATTACCATATTCACTAAAGTCCAACAATCTCAACAGCAGAATATTACTTATGCATTCTTTTGAAATAGATAGCCACCTCTAACTCAATGAGTTGTCTGTCTTCAATTCGTTATCTTGTAATTTAATCGTCGTCATCTTGTGTTTTCCCTGCAAGCTATCTCATAAAAAACTCTTTACTTTGCCTACTTGGCTAATAAAGCTCTATTGATTAATCCAGTACCAGGGAACAAAAGTTCCCTTCTACTTAAAGCAGGTCTCAGATATCACCATTTCCAACACCGGCTGAGCTTTGTGGGGCTGCAGAACAAATGATCCCACCTGAATCCAATCTTTTCTTTGTAGCCAAATAATAACAGACCTAAAGTCATGGTTTCTGTAATAGATCCTTACAAAGATATTGGAATAGAAACACGAGTATCTTCTCAATTAGGTCAATATTCAGTTCCAGACTTGCTCCTTTCCTCATAATAGTTTAACTACACTATTGCTGTTAAGTGGGTTTCTCCAATGACTACATGAGTTGTTGTAGATCTTGTATTTTATTAATTGAAAAGCTAAAAACAACTCCAAATGCTGGAAATCTGAAATCCTGAAAGTACTCAAGTCAGGCATTATCTGCAGTGGAACAAAACAGAGTTGGTGTTTCATGTTGACCCACTGCAAATATGGAGAGATATTGAATATTAACTTTATTCTTGCCCATCCATAAATGTTGCCTCACCTGAGTATATCCAGCATTCTCTTTTATTTCAGATTTTCAAATACCAAACATAAAAAAGAATGCAGATCCAAAGAATCTGATGCAGAACAGAAAATATTAAACACACAGTAATGATGAAGGGTCTTCTACCTAAATATTAGCACTTGTTTCTCTCTCCATAGAAAGGGATATCTCTCTCTATGGATATTGTCATGTGCTCAACATTTATAGCATTTTCTGATTTTACTGCAAACAGAAGTTCAAACAGTCATAGAATTGCGATATGCAAACAACCTCTTTGGCCCAATTTGTCCAGTTGGCATCCTGGGCTAGGCCCGATTGCTCATATTTAGCCCATATCCCTCTAGTAATCTATATGGTCTCACGCATCTGCAGCTATACAATATAATCCAGCATTTGTAACATTACTTTAACATTTTTGTTGTCTTTGTTCTTTTCCCTCTATCGACATACATCCAGGCAGGTTAGTTATGATTAATAAGTAATCATCACCCACTTTTGATTCATGGAGCCATACAGCATGGACCGTTTGGCCCACCATTTCCAAACTGACCAGTGGGCACCCATCCACATAAATCCCATCTTCCAGCATTTTCCCCATTGGTTTTGTGTTGAGACGGGTAGATTTATCCATTTTATATTGTATCTGTAGTATGTTTGTCACTCGTTCCATCGGTCCAAGTCGCCAGGTGCTGGCTTAAGATGGGTACAGAGTACTCTGAATGTGACACTGGAGGTAGATAGGTGGTCAAGAGGCTTTTGGTACATTGGCCACCATCAGTCAGGGTACTGAGTATAGAGGTTGGGACATTATATTGGAGATGTCCAAGACCTTGGCAAATCTGCATTTGGAGTATTGTGTTCCTCTAGATGTCATTACGCTGGAAAGAGCACAGAGATGATTTCTGTGGACGTTGCCAGGACTTGAGGCCCTGAAATACAGGGAAAGATTGGGCAAGCTAGGACTTTATTCCTTGGAATGCAGGAAGCTAGGGGATGATTTTAGTCATAGAGTCATACAGCATAGAACCAGGCCCTGCGGTTCAACTCGTCTATGCCAACCAAGATGCCTCTGTAAACTGGTTCAATTTGCCTGCGTTTGGCCCAGATCCCTTTGAACCATCATTAAAATCATGAGCAGAACTAAAGGGGTGAATGCAGAGTCTTTTACCTAGAATAGGAGGCTTAAGAACCATAGATTAAAGGTGAGAGGGGATTTAATTGGAACCTGCAGGGCAGTGTTTTCACACAGAGAGTGGTGTGTACGTGGAACAAGCTAATAGAGGAGGTAGTTGAGATATGGACTATAACAGCATTTAAAAGACACTTGATAGGTTCATGGATAGGAAAGATTGAGAGAGATATGGACCAAACATGGGCAAATGGGACTATCTTAGATAGGGTATCTTGGTCAGCGTAGATAAGTGGGGTCAAGGTGCTTGTTTCCTTGCTGTATGACACTAGGAAGTTTCTTTGCAATTCTCCTCCTTGCAATTCTCAGTCCCACCAGTTTACTGTCACCTGCAAACTTTAAAATACTGCATTCTGTTCTCCTTTGCAAATCATTGATATATCATTGAGAGGGGATCTTATAGAAATATATAAAATTCTTAAGAGATTGGACAAGCTAGATGCAGGAAAAATGTTCGCGATGTTAGGGGAGTCCAGAACCAGGGGTCACAGTTTAAGAATAAGGGGTAGGCCATTTAGGACTGAGATGAGGACAAACATTTTCACCTAGAGAGTTGTGAATCTATGGAATTCTCTGCCACAGAAGGCAGTGGAGATACATTTACTGGATGTATTCAGGAGAGAGTTAGATATAGTTCTTGGGGCTAACAGAATCAAGGGATATGGGGGGAAAAGCAGGAACATGGTACTGATTTTGGATGATCAGCTATGATCAGATTGAATGGCGGTTCCTGCTCGAAGGGTCAAATTGCCAACTCCTGCACCTATTTTCTATGTTAGGAATGGCTGAGGCCCAAGCACGGATGCTCTGCTACTCTGCTAGTTAGTATCTGGCACCCAAGAGAAACCTGTTTATTCCTCGTCTGTTTCATTTCTGTCAATCAGTTGTCAATCCACAGACATACATTACCTCCAATAACATGCATTTAAATTCTAAACACTAACCTTTTATGTGGGACATTATGAAAGGCTTTTTGTTCTCAGCATTGAGAAGTGTTTAGAAGATTGAGGAGATACTAGGATAGGGATCATACCCCCAAGCAGAAAAAGTAATATAGCACAGGCAAAATTTCAGAAAACTAATTTGGGAAAAAAACATTCAGTTGACGTCTTGGCTGTTGAGCGAAGCAGAGGCTTTGATTACGAATAGGCATGGAACTAAATATTTTGAACAGATGAAATGATATCGACTTATTCTATTGGTTCATTTGGTTCTATTTCTCTATTAACTTTAATGAATGCTGCTGAACCAATTTGCATTTTAGCTGGTAAACAATGGACTGCAGCTTGTGTAATTTCTCTCAATGGGAGACCAAGCATATTAAGGAATCTCTACATTGGTGTGTACAACTGCATAGTGTGGATAATGGTAAAGACGAAAAGGCTGGGAAGGGAAATTAGGCATTGCCATGAAGGCTCAAGCACAAACAAAAGTGATTAAGTAGGTAAGGAGAATATTTTAATGTAACATCATAAAATATGGATCACATTGAACACAAGGTTAGTAAAACATCTGCTGCAATTAATTCTGATGCTTTCAATTCCAAGTCACAATTTCAATGGGAACAGTCTAAGGCATCTAATCATAACATTCAAAGCAAATCTTTCCTTTTAAAAACATCTGAAAAACATATGTACTTTTAATTTTCTTTATAAATCTTTTCTTCTACTCATATAGATGTTGATGTCAGATTCTATCTGGACTGATTACTATTTGCCACTTTTAAAAACATTGGGATCAGTTGTTTTTAGCCTAAAAATTCCTATTCCGTGTAAAATGATATTATGCAAATTGATATCATCAATTTGAACATTTCTGAAAATCCTCATTCAGAATAAGTTAATTCTCTTCACTCTGGATCTCAAAGTTCTATCATATTCGTCAACTACTAGACAAATTAATTGCTATCTAGAATTTGCATAAAGCAATACAAATGGATTTCACAAATTTTAATGTTACATAGGTTCTGTTTTTCTCACTAATGAAGAAAAATCCTCCAGAAGTTGGCCCAGAAGATGTTTGAAGTAAAGTTAGGATGACTTGCCTGCAGAGGCATGCACTAAAACAGAATCCCAATGTCTAAATTCCCAATGGCAATGGTTTCAACTCAAAGTGATCACTAGTACAATCTATCTTATGTTAGATCTCCCATTGCACAATATACTCATGAAAAATGGGCACTAACCAATCCAGTTGCTTTGCATCTTCGACAATTTAAATTTAAATGTATGGAAGTACTTTTTAAATGTAAGATTGCACGATTTGGGTTATAAATATGGAAAGTATGAGTGCTAATGTCAAACGAGACAACTGTCGCTATATTTCAAGCAACTCTACAGTGATTCTAATTACATTGCAGAATAATTACACTGCTCAACAGGCATTTAGATAAAATAATTCTGCGTTACAAACTCATTTATTGGGTGAGTAATAGAGGAATATGCACAGAAATAGAGTATTCAGTCCTTCGGGTCCAGACCAACCATCAATTCACACTAATGCTCCATTTACAGTCATACAACACAGTACAGATCCTTCAGCTCAACTTGCCCATGCTAACCAACATGCCCCATCAACACTAGTTCACCTGACTGCGTTTGGCCCATATCTCTCTAAACCACATATCTGTCAAAATGTTTCTGAAACGTTGTGATAGTACCTGCCTCAATTACCTCCTCCAACAGCTCATTTCATACGCCTACCACTCACTTTATGTAAAAAAGTGACCAGTCAGGTTCCAATTAAATCTTTCCATCCTCACCTTAAACCTGTGTCCTCTAGTTCTTGATTCCCCTATTCTTGGCAAAATACTGCAATTTTTCCTCTCATGATTTTGTACAACTCCATATGATCACCCCTCATCCTGCAGCACTCCAAGGAATAAAATCCTAACTTGCTCAACCTTTCCCTATTGCTCAGGCCCTCGAGACCTGGCAACATCCTCGTAATTTTCTCTGCACCCATTCCAGCTTGACAACATATTTCCTATAACATGGTGACCAAAACTTAACATAATACTCTTAATGTGGCCTCACCAATGTCTTAATTAACTAAACCATGCCCTCCCAACTTCTATACTTAATTATCTGACTGATGAAGGCAAATGTGCCAAAAGCCTTTTTGACCACCCTGTCTACCTGTGATTGCCACTTCCAAGAAACTATGTACCTGCACTCCAAGATCCCTCTGCTCTTGTCCCATTTGTTTTATTTTCCACACATTCCTATCAAGTCCCCCAGATTCTACTGGTCACCATGTGCCAATTTACAATGCTCAATTGACTCCTAACCTATATGACCTTTGGGATGTGGGGGGGGGGGGGGGGGCGCAACTAGAGCACTGTGAGAAAACCCCAAGTGGACCGAGGGAGAACCTGCAAACTCCACACTGACAGCACCCAAGGTCAGGATTGGGTTTGGGTCTCTGGGCTGTGACTCTACTAGCTGCACCAGTGTGCCATGCAATCACACTTCCTTTCTGAATTTACAGACAAAAATGACCATTGTTACTTTCAGAAATCCCTCATGTTTGTATGCCGGAGTGAGAAAGGAGCCTCCAGTTTGAAGCCTTAGCCTTTACAAAATTCCACAAATAAATTAAAATGTCTCTCATGTAATACACATTGAGGCAGCACAATGAGGCAGCTAGCAGAGGCACTGTTTCACAATCCTAATCTTGAGTGCTGGCTGTGCAGTTTGCACATTCTCGCTGTAAACCCGTAGATTTCTTCCAGGTTTTCTAGTTTCCTCCCACATCACAAAGTGGTGCTGGTTGGTAGATTAATAAGTCACTGTAGCTTGCCTCTAATGTAGGTGTGTGGTAGAATTCTGATGAAATTGAGGGGGAATCAGCATAAAATAGGATAAGTATAGATGGCTGATGATCAGCATAGACTCAGTGGGCTGAAAGGCCTATCGCATGGCTCACTGACTTGATATTACATCACATGGACAATTCGTATGAAAAACCTTTGAACAATATTTGCCAAAAGCTGTGCATGGTTATTTAGAACTGCTTTCCAAATAACCCAACCCAATCCAAGTAAATACATGGCAATCATACAATAAAAATATTTTAATCATTAACATGTCTGAACTGACAAAACTTTGTATCTAGAATATTTTTATGCTTAAGGTATGTACAGCGCAAGTTTAAAAAAAGTTTTTTAAAATGCAGTGATGGTAATGACATTTGCAGTAGAATCTATCTATCTCTGCCTTAAAAATATCCACTGACTTAGCTCCACAGCCTTCTGTGACAAAAAATTCTACCACCCTCAGACAAAATAAATTTCTCCTCACCTCCTTCCTAAAAGAACATCCTTTAATTCTGAAGAATGTTCTTTAATTCTGAATTATGCAGTTTAATGTTGGCATCATGGTTGACAGATACCGTGGGGCAAATGGCCTATTCCTGCCCTGTGCTATGCTTTATTTTGGGTTCTATGTTAAGCAGCTAGCTGATAAACTTTCATTGCTTGTAGCTGTAATTTATCAATCAACATTTCATCTGTAAAGCCAGCAAGACTTTTCATACACAATTGCAGTTCTGTTTCGTTAGTTTTAACAGCCTTCTTTAGATTAAATGTAGAAAATAACTAATGAGAAGTCACTTTTCTTTGTTGGAAAAAGATATATATTTTTTCCCCAGAAAAAACCTCAAACAGAAACAAGAAACCAAAGCTTTTTTTTGGAGTTCTACTTTGCTAAATTTGCAGGCAACAAACTTAGGTACGGGTGATCGAATGCAATTACTTCTTAACATTAAAGATCAAAGCATGCCTTGAACATCATTCAAACGCTGAAACATAACGCAAGAGACTGATGTTATTAGAGATCATACAGAACATCAATGAATGGGCAATCAGTTGACCCATTGAATCACTGTCCCTTTGCTCACATCCCTTTGAAATCAATGGTTGAAAAGTGGCTTAGTTTCTCAGTGGGCAGATTGTTCTTTCTGGAACATCACTCATTGAAAATTGCCCCACATCTGTGTATTGATGCTTTTAGACAATAAAAATACCCTGCACGTTTAATAATGTTTTGATGTAAAATCGAGCTCCGCAAATGTAAATGAAACCAGGAAAATAAATGAACGAGTGTTGCATTAGAAAGGTTTAATTAATTCTGCAAGTTACCATGACATTATTCATTACCTTAATTTCTGAATTTATCAAAAGTGCAGCAAAAATTGCTCAATGGTTGTCAAATTTTCAGACTGAAGAATGGAAGGTTATGTTTACATAACTTTTCCCAATATTTTGCCTGACATTGTTTGTAGGAGACTGAAGATAATTACATGTAATTGTACTTTCAGAAAAGGACCTCCGTTGAAGCTCCGATATAGTCTGTGCCAATATAGCATATTCCTGCTTTCTCGCCAAAAACTAAAGATGTTGCCATGACATGTGGTTTAATTCTGCTTTTATCAGACATTTCACCCTTAGTTTCAGGATCAATGCATTCCAGAGTGGAAATTGGAATTGATCTACTAAAGCCAACCTTCAAGGTCAGCCGCAAGAGTGACTAATGTCCTGAATTGAAGGGCTGGCCCCATCAGTGGCACACCTGTCTGTCACATGTAGTGAGAGCACATTCAATTGAATTAGGTCACTGACTTGATTGTAAAGATGAGAGCAGATATGTGGTTTATTTTAACCTTTGTATTAATTGATGGTATCTAAGGTGTTTCAAAGAAAATTATCATTTCAATTAAAAAAGTATATTTTTGCTTGATGCGTTAATTTGGTTTAAGCAGTTTTGAATTCTCCTGTTTTCAGCATTCATCCACCCCCCCCTCCCCCACTCCCCTCAACAGCACATGGCCAATCCCATGGCCTGATTGGTCCATAAGTGAAAGGAGCAGAATTAGGCCATTCGGCCCATCAAATCTACTCCGCCATTCAACCATGGCTGATCTATCTCTCCCTCCTAACCCCAGTCTCCTGCTTTCTCCCCTTTACCCGCTGACACCCATACTAATCAAGAATCTATCTATCTCTGCCTTCAAAATATCCATTGATATTGTGTGTTTTATTGTGTTGCATATAATTGGTTCTGTATAGGCCCACATGTAAGAGCAGCAGGGCAAGGTGGAGAGGTCGAGTTTGGGTCACAGGCTGGATAGAGTACAATCAAGCCAACTAACAGCAATACAGGCAAGTATGGATAATGGATAATATTACAAATCACATCCAGAGGTTAACATTGTTACTGAATAGTAAAAAGTCTTTAAAACAAGATTAAGTGTGTCATAGATTTCAGGCTGCAAGAAAGCTGCCAACAAGGGTCCACTGGATGGACCCTTGTTATTTTCAATTCACCAGATGATCTCCCATGGTGCAGATCAGGAATGAGCCAGAGGCGATCCATTTTTTATAACAGTGGGGAAGTAATCTATTGCTGGGCTCTCAAAGGTCTCTCATTTAACAGTCCCAACATGCTTTATCCTCATAATTACAAGAATAAACTGCAATGAGATTTATGATGTGTAATATTGGTAGTTGCCAAACAAAGTAGCCTAAAATAAAAAGGCAAAGTGAAAAGACAATGAGCGAAATATAGAATTAATGACCTTTGGGAAATACATGATCATCAGGCTAATTTGATTTTGCTTATTTGGAATGGTCAAAATTTTGAGATGAGTTAATTTAGATGGAGTTCAAATATTACAGAACTAATTGATAAAACTGACCAATGGAAATGTTTGAGTTTAGTTTATGGAATTAGGTGGAAAAGCAGCTGTAGAATTTGGCTTTTTAAACCAAAATGATTGTAGTATCAGTAAAGCTAAAGCTGTATGTTCAACAGAAAGTTGCATGCTTTCATTTTGAATAGTTACAAAATTTAATGAAATAAAGAACATCAGGAGGTGGGACAGAAAAATGTAGGTAGCAATTATTTGAGTTTGATGGTCCCTTCTCTGTACATGTTATATCATACATTCTCAGAATTGCACAATCCAAGATGCTATATTAGCTCTTTCAAAGAGCTATCCTATTCCCCTGAACCTTCTCCACAATTCTGCATTTAATTTGCTTTTGAATGAGATTTGTAAAAACCTCTATTTCATTATCAGTTTTGTTCAAATCTAAGGCTGGAAAATTGTAATTAAGATAATTGTGTATATTTTTATACCCCAACTTGAACTTGAATCAAGCAATGGTAAAATAAGTTAATTTATTTGCATAGCAGTTTGAAGTGATTGGCTTGTATCTCTACGTTTTGCTTACCGATGGTTTGCTCCGTCTTTATCATCTGTATTTCCTGGCGCAGCTTCAGTATACAGAGAAACAAAAATACTTGAGTTGTGAGGAGGACAAAGATGAAAAAACTGTGACAAACCCACTGTGGCTGACACCAAGCAGAACGTCTGCCAGCTTTACTTGCAGTATATTTTCTCCTACAATAGAAAGAAAAAATGTAATTACTATCACAATGTCATCACACTTTTGCTCCAGTTATATTGCACTAATGTGTTCCACACACCTGACGCATTAATCAAGATACAATCCAACAGTTTGCGAGTTTTATTAAGTTTTGTGTTCTTAGTATTACAGGTAAAATGCTGACGGCACTGAAGTGGATTGATATATTTCACCGCTATAGCTATGTGCAATAATACACTGTACTACAATCAGCCTTCAGAAGCATTGCCAATGCAAGCATAATAGCTGAGACATACAAGATTCCACAATTGTCCTGGTCAGCTTTCCATCTTGGACATTTCATGCACTTGAGTTCATCCATTGTCTGTTGTGTCCCCCACCATCAAACTGATTTTAAGACTTCTACCCTTGTATTTAAAATTCTCCATGGCATGCTTCCTTCCTAGTCCTACAGCATTCTCCAGTCCTGCAGCCTTCTAATAACGTTCTACTCACCCAACTCTTGTCTCTTGTGTGTACACAGCCATCATCATTCATGGTTGTGTCATCACTTAGCTTGCCCTAATTTTCTTTGTTCCTACTACTTCTTTCTTTAAAACTCTCCTGAATAGTCATTTACTTGACAAAGCTTTTAGTAACCAGTTTTAATAGTTTTCTTTGGTTCAGTGCCAAGGTGTTGTTCTAATGTGAATGTTTGGAATTGCGTAATATTGCTTCTAAACTTTTAATTTCTAAAATTGGTCATTTAAAATGGGCTCAGATGACAAGATAGGCAGCAAGAAGGTTAAAATTTCAGGCCATTATCAGAACATTGATGTGAAACATTAATTCTGCTTCTCTTTCCTCAGAATGCCCGACTTTCTGAATTCTTCCTGTTTTTCTGACTAAAAGCTGGTAATAAGCAAGAGGGGTGATATTTGGAGGGTAAAAGTATGCATGTGCATATTGGGGCAGAACAATTATTGATGGAAAACGCATAGTAACTTGTTTTGGAGGGGTTTCAGCATTGTTATGATCGTCACATATGGAACTGATCAAGGAGGTCCATTACTTAAGGAACTTGTGAATGGGAAAAGGCTTGCAGTATTGTTTAACACAATCCTGACTGTTCTAAAATCTTACCTCCAGTTGTCAGTCATGGATCTGTTTCACTTGCATAAAATCACTCTATTAATGACCTCATTTTGAAATTTTAATGCCTCTAGCGATAAATTGTTCCCAATGTGAGTCATCCTCCGTGTGAAGAAGCATTGCCCAACATGATCCTGAATGGCCACATTGCAATTCTAAACCCTGGATTATGTATGGGCTCAATTTCTGAGAACTATCTGCAAGTTGATTTCTCTGTCGAAGTGCCGATTTGCTATGTTGCCAATATCCTATCGCTCCCCATATACTTACTGTAATTCTTTCATTTCATTGAAGTCACTAACACACTATCCATAATTAAACTAATGAAACGTATACTGTTACCAGCCATGTACAAATACCATGAAACATTTTATTAGTCATAAGAAAGGTCTCAACCCGAAAACGTCACCTATTCCTTTTCTCCAGAGATGCTGTCTATACCGCTGAGTTACTCCAGCTTTTTTGTGTCTATGGTTTAAACCAGCAACTGTAGTTCCTTCCTACACATTATTAGTCATTACTAGCTTGAAAATGCTCTGGGATGTGTATGGGAATTTTATTTGGGAGTGTATGGGAATTTTATTTGGGAGTGTATGGGAATTTTATTTGGAAGGTACATGGTTAAGAAGGAGCGATGTGGGACAAACGTGGGGAGGTGGGACTAGTGTAGATGATTGGCATGGGCAAGTTGGGCCGAAGGGCCTGTTTCCATGCTGTATGACTATCTGAGTCAGGTCATTCTATCCTAGGGATTCATACAAGGATCCAGACCAAAGGGAATGGTTGTTCTGGGTTACGAATCCCCTATCTATGTACAGCCCTTACATACGAACATGCCTTTGAGAGGCGGGTGGGTGGATGTACTGGCCGACGCGCCTGTAGCATCTTATGCCGCTGGAAACTCTGTTGGCGACCGCAATTCTGACTTGTAAACAATTACAGTTCAGAGGGATGGAGTCCTGCCTTAACCTGGACACACACACACCATAATCACCTTCAACGTCCATGACAGAATGGCCTCAAAACTTCAATATTCAAAGGATATTTAAAATATTTGTACTTTTGTGGGATTCTTAACTATCATACAAACAAGACCTTGCAATATGTGCAAGTTACCACGAATCACTAAATAATAATGGCTCATGATATTGACTGCAGAACAGCTATTGGTGAAGGCAGTGAGGATAATTTGTTTGCTCTTCTGTGAAACAAGACCAAAGTTTCTTCAAGGTTCCCAAGAAAGAACAACACCCAACAGGGCTGCAATATCGCAGTAACCTTTGAAGATACAAAAAACCGGCAGATGCTGGAATTCTGAGCAAAACACAGAGGACTGGTTGTACTCAGCGGACCTGGAGGAGGGTCCCACCGCGAAACTTCGCCCGTCTATTCCCTTCCCAGATGCTGCTCGGCCCGCTGAGTCCACCCAGTATTTCGTGTTGGAGAAAGAGCCGCAAGTCTGTGTCTCCACCCAGGTGGAGCCGCAACTCCACCTAGTTTGCCCGTTCTGTGTGTAAAACACTACCAGAGCAAAATGAAGTCTCGATCCGAAACGTCGCCTATTCCTTCCCTCCAGAGACGCTACCTGTCCCGCTGAGTTACTCCAGCATTTTGTGTCTATTCTCGGCGTAAACCAGCATCTGCGGCTCCTTCCTACACATGGTTTCTTTTTGTTTGGGAAAGCAGTTACTAACTAGTGTGCCGCTGGTCACGACTTGTCCTTACCCGTCCTTCTCCGATCCACCGTCCATCAGGGACATGTTCATCTTGTTGAACTCCTCCGTCTCAGAGTCGTCGTTCAGCAGCACGTACTTCTCCGTTTTCTTTGACTCCGGCATGGTGTTCACGGTCGGAAATCGCTCACAAATCAGCGCTCAACCAGCGCCCGCTCTCACTCTCTTCAGGCAAGTGTGACCCGTGGAGTTCCGGGGAGGGTTACTTTAGTTTAGTTTGGAGATAACAAACTAGTAACAAGTAACAAACTAGTAATAGTAACAAGATTTACTTTAGTTTAGTTTCGAGATACAGCGCGGAAACAGGCCCGCCGATCCCACACGACTCGTGATCCCCGCACACTTACACTATTCCTACACACGGAACAATTTACAATCTTTACCGAAGCCAATTAACCTACAAACCGAATGTGGGAGGAAACCGGCGGTGAGGCGGGAACCTACCAGCTCCCAGACGCCTGGTAAGTTTCAGCATCAATTACCTACAGACCCCACCCAGTCGGTCAGGACGGGACCTCTTGCAGCCCGCACTCAATGACTCACTGTTTGCGCGATACATTTGGGTGTTTTGTTAGCCTATATAATGTAGAAATCCCATTTCAGTAGTGCACCAAATAGTAACAAGGTTTTTACTTGATCTGAAAGGCGCCTGCTTCAAAGACAAGTAATAACGCCTTTTATTTATTACTCAGTATACGCGGACTTTCAGGATTTAAACATATACCGTGCCCAATGTACTTCAAAATATAAAATAAATTGTGTAATTCATCATAACAACTTGAGACAGAAGAAACTGCAGATACTGAAATCTTGAGCAATAATACTGGATTAGCTCAGCGAGTCAGGCAGCATCTGTGGATATAGTGGACTGTTTGGGGTCAGGACACTTCTTCAGTCTGAGTTCCTCCAACAGTTTGTTTTTATGCTCATCATAACGACTGTTTGCATTCCTAAAAAGAAAGCGCTGAATCATCAAACAACATCGAATGCGGATTGATTTTAGCTTTCTTGTTAACCTCGAGAAAACAGAATGAATTATTGCAATGTTGGAATTCTGAAATAAAAACAAAAAACTGTCGATGTTTTGCAGCCAGGCATAAATTGTGGCGAGAGAAAAAGCATATTAGGAAAATTACCTTAATGAGAATAGAAGATGTAAGGAAACATTTTAATTCACCGAGCATGCTGACACAAGGAAATGTGTGGCAGTAACTTTCTCTCCATTGATGTAGCAATGTTACAAAATTTTGAGATTTTAAAAATCAAGTCTGTAATTTATCCCATCAGATAAAGCATACAAATAAGTTTAATTTGACACCTAATTCACTTTCATATCTCAAGTATTTAAAAAGTTATGGCCATTTTCATACTCGGAAATTAGCATCTTGTTCCCTATTGATTTTCTATGGACATAACAAAAAAGCTGTGATCGTGAACAGTCAAAAGCCCATAACTTTCTTAAAAATTAAGAGAACTGAATGAAATTTTCAGTTATCATAGATTGAAGCATTCTGAAACAAATATAAAATAATCTTACTTGGATGACCTGAAATTAAAGCATATAATTAGTTAGTTACCTAATTGTAGCTAATTTCAGACTTCAATTACTAGATCTAAACATCTATCCATTTCTTAATAAATGATTAACATTTTTAAATAGCCTAAATGTCCAAATAATATTCACAAATAATTCACAATAAAACATGATTTTTAAATCTCATTTACATTAATTTATAGGCCAAATGGAAGGAATTCAGTGTTCAATTGCTGTAAATAAATGCCCATTTAAATCAGCTTTCCAGTGGGTCCCCGTGGAACGCGCTGGTTTAGAACGTTCACATTGCGGTAGATTTGTGCCCCAAATGCCGAGAAAAATACTGCGGGATATAATGGGCCCAAAATGAGCTACTCGCAATATTAAACTTTGTATAAAGGGATCTTTAGAAGCCCTTTTTAATGTAAAAATATACAGCATACCTTCTGTGGTTTGCTTTATGAGACCCTGCGGTTGCTGGCGGTCGCGGGTTTAGAGATTGATTTTTAAACTACTATAACTATTATACGAGGCCTTTAAAACTAATAATAGCTTTTGCGACGGGGTCTTTCAGCGATTTTTCGTTAATAATTAACTAGGCTGAACATCTTCGATTTGAACAGCCTAGAGAAAATCGCGTTTTAAACCTGCCCCCCTCTAAACAGCGCCAAAATCGCGCACACCGCAGCGGCAGATTTTCAACGACGCTTCAGGTAGGCTTTGCAACATACCTAATTGATGGTTCCTGACCAATGGCTATACCCCCAAAATCCCTTTTATTTCAGATTGTTAGCAGTTGCTGTGATCTGCACCCCTCCCAGTTGGAGATGATTTTCTTTACAAAGGCCTCGTTTATTTGCCTCTATCAACCCTGTCCTAATAGATTAGCACTAAAAACAAATGTGTCAAGCCTAGGGCTCAACTCTCTGTTCTCATATTTCTCAGGACACAGGGGGCCATTCAACTTTGGACGGCAGTGGCGAATTGCATGGTTGCTGCTTTTCAGCGCCAGAGACCCAGGTTCGATCCTGACTACGGATGCTCTCTGTATGGAGTTTGAACATGCTCCCCGTGACCTGCGTGGGTTTTTTTTCCGGTTTCCTCCTACACTCCAAAGGCGTACAAGTTTGTAGGTTAATTGGCTCGATATAATTGTAAAATTAGTGTGTGTAGGATAGTGCTAGTGTAAGTGTGCAAGGATTGCTGGTCGGTGCAGACTCAGTGGGCCGAAAGGCCTATTTCCACACCGAATCTCTAAACTAAACTAAACCCATACTGACTCTCAGAACAATTCTATCAGTCTAAATCCTCCAGTAATTTCCCATAATCTGTTTTATTTCACACATGGGTTTGGAAAGGGTGTAGAGGAGGTTTACTAGAACGATGCCTGGTCTGGGGGATATTAGCTACAGGGAGAGGTTGCACGGACGGATTATTTTCTCTGGAAGTCCGGAGCTTGCAGGGAGACCTGATAGAAATATATAAAATTATCAGAGACAGCCCGAACCTTTTTCCAAAGGTCGAAAAATCAAATATTAGACGGTATAGTTTTAAGGGGTTAAGCTTAAAGGAGTTGTGCAGGGCAAGTTTTTTACACAGAGGGTGGTGAGTGCCTGGCTGAGGATCAGCTGCTGGGGGTGGTGGTTGAGGCAGATACGATAGTGGCATTTTAAGAGATTTACGGATTGGCATATGGAAACACAGGGAATGGAGGGATATGGATTACAAGCAGGCAGATAAGAGATGGATAGGAAGGAACTGCAGATGCTGGTTTAAACCGAAGATAGACACAAAATATTGGAGTAACTCAGCGGGACAGGCAGCATCTCTGGAATGAAGGAATGTCTGAAGAAGGGTCTCAACCCAAAACGTCACCCATTCCTTCTCTCCAGCAATGCTGTCTGTCCTGCTGAATTACTCCAGCATTTTGTGTCTATTTTAGATAAGAATTGGTCTTGGCATCATGTTCAGCAGACATTGTGGGCCGATGGGCCTGATCTTGTGCTGTTGTTTTACTCCATCCTCAATCTGCTACCACCTGGATTGCTCAATGGACTGGACTATGTTCATACTTGCCGCACATTCTTGTAGTCATGGACTGCGCAGTTTCCAGATAAAACTGTGATGCATCCAGATAGAATGCCTTCGATGGTGCCCCTTTAAAAATTGGTAAGAAGATCTGTGGAAGTAGCAATGTTGGTATGATTTTTTGGCTGTGGTGTTAATGTGGTCAGATTAGCAGAAATTGTTGGTGATATTCGCAGCTAGGAACTTAAAGTTCTCAACTATCTCCACTTCATCACCACTGATAGGGACTGGGAGGTGTACTCCACCTCCCTTCCTGAAGTGGGTGACAAGTTCCTTCATGTTATTGACATTGAGGGAGTGCTTGTTGTTTTTGACACCCTGCTACTAACCTCTGTTTCTGCTTTTCTCTTCTATCTCATTATTGTTTGTGATCCAGGCCATTATTGTGGTGTCATCTATCAAATTGTAAATGGAGCAGAATGCCACTTAGCCGGAGTGTAAATAGGGTATAGGAAAGGATTGTAAACACAGTCTTTTAAGGTGCTGGTGTCAATATTATCACAAGGGAGGTATTGTTTGCTGTTTGTAGTCTATCCGTCAGGAAGGGAAGGGAAATGCTGAGAGAGGTACTGAATCATCGGTCCAGGAGTTTGGAGATGAAAGTACACAAAGTGCTGGAGTAACCCTGCGGGTCAGGCAGCATCTCCGGAGAACATGGGTAGGTGACGTTTTGGGTCGAGACCTTTTTCAGACTGGGTTTAGAGATGTATTGGTTTGCAATTATTGAAAGCAGGTTATAGTGGATAAATAAGTGTCTGACATAAGTGTCTTTGTTATCTGGATGTTCCAGGGATGATTGTAGTGCCAGGGAGTTGATCTCTGCTGTGGACCCATTGTGGCAGTAGGCAAATTGCAGTGAACCAAGACTGTCTTGGAGGATGGAATTGATGAATGCAGGAGCTGGCCATTCAGCCCTTTGAACCAATCATATCTTTCAATCCAATCATAGCTGATCTATTATCTGAACAACATATTCTTCCTGTCTTCCTATAGCTTTTGATGCCATGGTGCCTGGAAATCCCTGTATCTCCTTCATAAGTATATTGAACTGTGGCTACCACGGCCTTCTGTGCTAAAGCATTCCAGAGGTTCGCCAATCTTCAGTTGTACAAATTTCTCTTTATCTGATTCCTAAATATCTTATACCATCTAGCCAAATGCAAGACTTTTAAGGTCCCGGAGGAGCAAAGGAGCTAACAGATTCTACCAACCCACACCATGGAAGTCATAGAGCCATGCAGAATGAAAACAGGATCTTTGAACCAACTGTCCAATTTGACTACCTAAGCTAGTCATTTTGGCCCATTTTCCTCTGAAATTACAGACCAAGATGCCCCACCTACACTAGTCCCACCTGCCTGAGTTTGTCTCCTGTCCCTGTAAATCTTTCCTATCCATGTACCTGTCCAAATGACTTTTAAATATTGTTGTAGTACCTGCCTCAACTACTTCCTCTGGCAGCTCATTCCATATACCCACTATTCTCTGTGTGAAAACATGAAAAAAAAAACAAATTGGTAACTGTGAGAAGTTAGGGAAGAAATTCTGGGGCCTTTGCTGAGATATCTTTATCATCGTTAGCTATGGGGGAGGTATCAGAAGACTCAAGGCTGGCTAATGTTGTACCATTATTTAAGAAGGACTGTAAAGAAAAGCCAATGAGATCTCCAATTTTTCAGTGAAGAAGGTATTTAGTATAGGTTGCAGAGCTGTAGATACATATATGAATGTATATTCAGCAAGGCATTTGACAAGTTTCTGCATGGTTGGCTGCTCTGGAAGGTTGGATCACATGGGATCCAAGGAGAGCTAGCTGAATGCATAGAAAATATACACAAAACATTGGAGTAACTTAGCGGGTCAGGCAGCATCTCTGGAGAGGAGGAGAACTTCCTCAAAGTAGGCATACCTTGAGGAGATTTTACAGTGGAGTTAGACAAAATGAGGAAGGAAAGTCGGCTTCATGGAAGAAAGCAGAGGGTGATGGTGGAATGTTATTTTTCAGACTGGAGGACGGTGACTAGTGATGTGCCTCAGGGTTCAGTTCTGGGCCCATTGCTGTTTGTCATCTATATCAATGATTTGGATGAGAAGATATATGGCTTAATTAGCAACTTTGCTGATGACACTGAAGTGGGTGGCATTGCAGTAAGTGAAGATGGTTGTTAAAAATTGCAGCAGGATCTTGATTAGTTGGGCAGGTGGGCTGAAGAATGTTTGATGATACAGAGAAATGTGAGGTGTTGCATTTTGGTAAGACTAGCATGGGCAGGACCCACACAGTGAATGGTAGGGCTCTGGGGAGTGTTGGAGACCAGAGGAATCTAGGAGTGCAGGTACATTGTTCCTTGAAAGTTGTGTCACAGGTAGCTATGGTGGTCAAAAAAGCTTTAGGCACATTGGGTTTCATCAGAATACTGAGTATAAGACGTTGGTGAGGACACATCTAGAGTATTGTGTTCAGTTCTGGGCACAATGTTATAGGAGAGATGTTATCAAGCTGGAAAGGGTGCACAAAAGATTCACAAGACTGTTGCCACTTGCAAGGATGTACAAAATCATGAAAAGAATAGATCGGGTAAAAACACAGAACCTGTTGCACAGAGTAGGGGAATTGAGATCCTAGGTTTAAGGTGAGGGGAGACATAGGTTTAAGGTGAGGAGGGAAAGATTTAATAGGCGCCTGAGTGGTAACTTTTTCATGCAAAGGATGGTGGGAGTATGAAACGAGCTGTCAGAGGAGTTGAAGCAGGTAGTATTGCAAAAACATTCAAGTTTGTAGGTTAATTAGGTTCAGTAAATTTCCTCCAGTGTATAGGTTGTGAAACTGGGATAACATAGAACTCGTGCACGAGTGGGGTGGAAGATTGCAACCTTCACGTGGTCTACCCTGTTTCGACTAATGCAATCAACTCGACGTGCACAAACGGAAGATCAAATAGAACAAGTTGTCCAACAACTTTAGGCTGTGCACGCCACACGAAAGAAGAAGTGCACGAGTGATTGATGATCAGCATAGACACGGTGGGCCGAAGGGCCTGTCTCCACGCTGTATCTCTAAACTAAACTGAATCTTTAATCTCTGTCTGTAGTGGATATTGACTCTCAATCAGCTTTTCCTTTTTAATACCTGCAGGAAGTTCTGTTCCTATGGTCCCTGCTGGTTTATTTTCATATTGAAATTTCCTGTTCTTTGTCAATTTCTTCTGTTCCAAAATGCTCTCTGTCTTCAGGCTTATTGCTTTTCCTGACACTTATAAATGATTTTCTCCTGTTATCCATGTTTGGACCACTTCTCCTGTTGTGGTTTATGTTTTGTGCCTTAATGCCACTTTTATTCCATTAATGAACAGCAGTTTATTTCATTCATTGCTGGTGTGACCATTGTTTGCCCACTATCAAACCTTTTAAAATGGTTTAGTAATCTACCATATCTAATCTGTCCCTCATTCCTTCATTGATTCATTCTGATTCAATTGGAAAAGTTTCAGATATTACTTCTAAACAATGTAAAATTCTATCATATTTTATTGGTATTTTACTAGGGGCCCCTTTACCCAAAATTATTGATTTGCTCTTTTTCAGTGTGCAATTTGAGAACTCTCACTTCTTCAAGATTTGAGGCACAGTGGCACAGCGGTAGAGTTGCCCCTTACAGTGCCAGAGCCCTGGGTTGGATCCTGACTACGGGTGCTTGTCTGTACGGAGTTTGTACATTCTCCCCGTGACCTGCCTGGATTTTCTCCAGGATCTCCGGTCTTCGGTGCAGGTTTGTAGGTTAATTGGCTTGGTATAATTGTAAATTTTCCCTAGCGTATGTAGGATAGTGTAAATGTGTGGGGATTGCTAGTCGGCGCGGACCTGGTGATGCTGAAGGGCCTGTTTCCGCGCTGTATCTCTAAACTCTAACATCTATTCTGGAATACTATACTACTCTACTACTCCAAATACTATTCTGGAGATTCATCTTGTGTACATTTTGGAAATTCATCCTCTATATTGAGATTAGAAATTCGATCTACCAAGTGTATATGTAGATCAAAATACTTAATGAATACTGTAATACCATCTTATATTCATTTCACGTTACCTTATTTATACCACACCCACCTTTATAGCTACTATTCGGAGATTATGAACCATTCCCATTAATATCTTTTGCCTCTTGCTGCCTAATGAGCTCTACTCAAGTTGATTCCATTATAGGTTATCCATGATTTGAGCCAAGATCAACACCCACCACCTCCCCACCCCCCTCCGCCCCCCTCCGCCCCCTCCCCACCCCCCTCCGCCCCCTCCCCTTGCATCAAAATGGGTGGTGGGTATTTAGACTCAGTGGCCAGAGCAGGTGGGTGGCACTTGGTACATTGACAACATTGTCTGTTCCCAGTTGAAAAGCCCCCTGCATCTGGGGGTTTGGAGAGACCATTGGAAGAGAGATCTGCCTCTGGGACAACTCGTGGCCAACAGTTTAGTTCCCATGAGGAGCAAGCAGAACATTGGGGGTTCGAGTCCAACTCCTGGGGCCCCTGCGTCACGTTTAGTTCAGAGATACAGTGCCCTTCGGCCCATCGGGTTACGGTTACGGCTACGGTTACGGTTACAGTTAGGGTTTGGGTTTCCTCCCGCATTCCACAGGCGCATAGGTTTGTATAAATTGTCCCTAGCGTGTGTGGGATAGTGTGCGGGGGGATCGCTGGTCGCAGGCTGGGTCTATAAATGGGGGGGCTTCAGGGAAAGTGGGGGTGGGGTGGGGTGGGGGTGGAGAATGGGTGAAGGGAGGGAGAGGGGTAGAAGGGGATGTGAAGGGAGGGGGTAGTGGATAAGGGGGAGAGGAGTGGAGCGGGGAGAAGGGAGGAAGGGGGGGGGGGGAGAGGGGAGGGGAGAAGGGTATGGGGGAGGGGAGAAGGAGGGATGGAAGCAGACAAATACATCTATAAATAAAACTGAACTACTCAGACATCTTTTCATTTGCACAATTAATTTTATTGTATTAATTTTAATATATTAATGTTTATAATCCATGCATTGAAGGAAGGATATTTTGCAGCCTCAACCCTAACAGGGCACCACCCGCATGACAGCATACGTCAGCGTGTATGTCATGCAACTTGACGGTTTTACAGCCGTCAGTCACTGACGCTCCGCAGTCGCCCAAATGGGACAGGCCCACTTTTTACTTTGTTTCCTACCTTTTCAACATCTCATCCAGATTTGTTTTTGTCTCTCTCCTTTCGGTTTCATTCTCTGCCCAGCAAGTTTAAACTCTCCTCAAAATTACAAGCCATTGTGAGTAATGAGTGCAGAAAAGTAAAGTAATTATTTGGGTGGGTCTAACTACTCTGAAAGCATAACTGGAAAGGGTTCAGACCTGTAGGCAAAAATTGACTTAAAGCATTCATGTTCAAACATGCATTTGTGATATGGAAACACAAGAGACAGCAGATACTGGAATCTTATGCAAAACACAGGGATTAGTGAATTAAGGGGTGCAGAGAATGTAGTCTCTGTGGAAAATGGAAAGGGGCGGGGGTATGGGAAGATGGTGGTGGGATCCCATTGAAGATGGCGGAAATGTCACCGAATTATATGTTGGATGCAAAGAGCAGCATGGTGACGTGTCTGTAGAGCTACTGCCTTACAGTGCCAGAGACCCGGCTTTGATCCTGACTATCATAAGGTCATAGGAAATAGGAGTAGAATTAGGCTATTCGGCCCATCAACTCTACTCTGCCATTCAATCATGGCTGATCTATCTCTCCCTCCTAACCTCATTCTCCTGCCTTCTTCCCATAACCTCTGACACCTGTACTGATCAAGCTCAAGGACTATGGATGCTTGCTTTATGGAGTTTGTATGTTCTCCCCGTGACCTGCATGGGCTTTCTCCAAGATCTTCGGTTTCCTCCCATACTCCAAAAGTGTATAGGTTTGTAGGTTAATTGGCTTGGTATAAAAATGTAAATTGCTCCTAGTGTGTATAGGATAATGTTAGTGTGCGGGGATCGCTGGTTGGTGCGGACTTGGTGGGCCGAAGGGCCTGTTTCTGCGCTGTATCTCTAAACTAAACTAAATTAAGAGTAAGCCATGGCATTAAACAAAACCACAGACTACAATACAATACAATACTGTTTATTGTCATTTGAACCTCAAATGAAGTTCAAATGAAATTTGGTTTCTGTAGTCCTACAACAAGAAAAGAACCAAGACACACACTAACACAATTTACACAAACATCCATCACAGTTAATCTCCTTCTCACTGTGATGGAAGGCAAAGTCTTGTCTCTTCCCTGCTCTCCATTCTTCTCCCGATGTCAAAGTCCCGGTGGGCTATGGCAAGTCCCGCGGACATTTAGGCCGCGCCAGGTGATGTAAGGCCCCGCTCCGGGTCGCCTTCAACCCCGCAACTCTGGTGGGAGAAGTTGCCGTTGCGGGAGGTCCGAACAGCGGTCTCCCACCAGGGACCCGCGAGCTCCCGATGTTACCATCCACCGGGCCTGCAGCTGGAGCCTCCGAAGCTCTGGAGTCGGGCCGCAGCCGCGCGCCACCACAGCTCTCCACGCTCTGAAGCTGGCCAGCCCCACAATGGTGAGTCCGCAGGCTCCGCGACTGGAGCCCCCAGGTCGTTCCGGTTGGAGGCCGCTCCACGGTGCTAGGCCCCAACCACAACGGAGACAATGGAGGTCGGGTCTCCGGTGCAGGGAAGCGATTTAAAAGTTTCCCCGCCCGCACACATACACAGTTAAAAACAATAAAAAAAACACTACAAACTATACACTCAACGGGACAACAAAATAAAAAAAGACAGAAGGACTGCAGAGGCCGCTGCAAAGTCGGTCGCGCCACCTCACACGTGTGGTAGGGAGTTAATATATTTTTTAAATGTTCATTTTTAACAGCTTTTTATTAATTTTTTTATTCTCCAGAGTATTCAAAATTTCCCTTCCTGGTCTGGGAAAGAGTTTTGTATTAACAGAAGTTCATCAATTCTCACAAATGATTTATTTTTATTAGGCAAGAAGGCTGTGACCTGGTCTTCTGACTCCACAGGGGATGTTTTATTCAGTATATATTTTTTACGTTCTACTGCCATGGATGAAGCACGTACATGGGAGAATAATATTTTCATAGGACATAAACCACAATAATGCCAGGTTGATGTGCACCCAACCACGAGTTCATGAAGTAGTTTATCCAAATAAACCAACATCTCCTACTCGTACATCACACGTGTAAGTCTTAACCAAGTAGGTTTTATTTTATCAGACCATTATTACACAGGAACACTGGAACAGAACAGAAATAGGACGTTTAGTCCCTAAACCCTGTCTACCCCTTCAGTGAGGTCCTGATTAATCTGTGTGCTAATCTGTTCCTCCATTGCCCAACATCTTTATATAAAGGGTCAGGGTCAAATTATTTATTTCATTTATACAATTAGTTGAACCTCGGTCTACTCTTTTATGTTGGAAAAAGTTCCACACTTCTCTCATTTTCATCTGTAGGAAGTATTTACTTGTGAGTTGAATAGCCTGCCTTCGAATCTTACCCTCTCAACTCCTGACTTGTGGAGAAAGTTTGTATTTAACTGATTGCATCCTCTAAAACTAACAGAGACCTCAATGTAATCACCTCTTAGCAATTTATATTGAAGAGAAAGAAAACCTACATGAGATAACCTTGACCTTTGAATACTGGTAAAACAAGTGAATCTGGACCGCGCCACACTGCTTCTCAGATCCTTTTTATTTTATTCTAATATCATTTCTAAGGTTAAGATGCTCAGAGTATGTGGTACATTAAATGTGATATACACAGGGCTTTGTAGAGCTACAGCAATACTTCCCTCAGCCTATAGAGTTATACAGCATGAAAGCTGGATTTGGGCTGCTGAGTCAGTGCAAACCATTAAACACCCATGAACACTAAATTATTTCATTTACAATCTATTCGAATTATTTTGTTTCTAACCTATTTTATTCCCACACCCAGAATCTCTCCCACACAGAAGAGTCACCCGGAGAACTCATCCCTGATTCTGTCACTTACCTACACATTGGGAGCAATTTAGTGTAGCTTATTTACCCACCAGGTCTTTGGGATGTGGGAAGTAACCAGCAA
This sequence comes from Amblyraja radiata, assembly GCF_010909765.2. NCBI lineage: Eukaryota > Metazoa > Chordata > Chondrichthyes > Rajiformes > Rajidae > Amblyraja > Amblyraja radiata. The sequence continues at coordinate 64,330,481 of NC_045956.1, forward strand.
ACCCAAGTGGTCACAGGGAGAAAGTGAAAACTTCACACTGACATTACCCAAGGAACCTCCCCTGGAGCTGTGAGGCAGCACCACCAGCTGCTATGTCACGATGCCATCTACCCAATGGTTATAAAAACCCTATATGTTATTATTTAATATTAATAATTAGTTACTTTAAAAAAAATCTGGCTACTTCATTGCAATTATCTGTGTACATTATCACTTTCTTGGACAACTGTTTCTAGATTTGAGTTTATCTTTGGTTTAAAACAGTATCTGCAGTTCCTTCCGACATATTGTTTCTAGATTTGCTCCATTTAATGAAAAAATCAGCCTTGCCTTTCATCCAGAGTAAATAACTGCAGACATAACTACATTAAAGTCGATATGCCGCAGCTTTTCCTACAGCTCCACCCATATAGCCTCACTAGACAAACTGTCCGTAATGTCAACTCTGAACACAGCCGTGACATCCTCCTTAACCAGCAATGCAACCCCCCCCCCCCCCCTCCTCCTTTCCCCTCACCCGTCTCTCTTGAAGCTCCTGTACCCCGGAACATTGAGCTGCCAGTCCTGCCCCTCCCTTAACGTAGTTTCAGTCATGGCTACAGTGTCCCAGTCACTCGTACCTATCCATGCCCTAAGCTCATCTGCCTCACCCGTCAGGCCCCTTGCATTAAAATATGTGCAGTTTAAACCAACCCTCCTTCCTCACTCTCCGCCTTTCACCTGCCTATCCTGTCCACTAACATATCGCACACTAGCCTCCATACCAACTTCCAGTCTCTCACATGCCTCTGTCCTGTACGAGATCCCACCCCCCTGCCAAACTAGTTTAAACCCACCTGTGTATCCTTCTCAAAATGTGGAGGCAAGGAGGGTCATCTGCATATGGTTAGATTTTACAATGGTAAACTTGGTGATAGGACATTGAAAATGAGGAGATCTAATGTGGCAGACCATGTGACACAGATTCAAATCTCTTCAGTGTACTGTTAGTGCCTACACAGCCAGTCTGGCTATTGATGCCATCTGGAGGGTTGGATCTATTAGATGACTCACTATAGCATTAACAAACCAATAATACGATAGGGAACATCTGGTGAAACATTCCTTTGTCTGGAAGAATCTCATGGCTTGTTTTTAGTTAACATTTCAACAGAAACTGAAAATATCCGTAATAAACTCACAGTTCGGTGGCGGACTGGGTCTAAAAATATTGGTTGCCAGGTGACAAAGGGGGCCCACTTCATCAGGGGCCCACTTGCCATCGGGCAAGCTGACACCCTGGCCAGTCCGCCACTGCTCACAGTCCATCATAGAATCAGAGAGTTGTATGTTACAGTAACAATTTATTAGCGTGAATAGATTAGTGGATAAAACAATTTTTATTTGTGTGATTTGAAGTATTTGGGAGTAATTTTAACTCATCCTGCTCAGAAGGAACAAGACACTGGGGCACCCAAAATGGTGCAGGGAATCTCAGGATATACTTGTAGGCACTTCAGTGTGTGCGCAGTGACTGTGGTGAGGGGAATTGGGGTGTTGACGTCAAGGAGAGGTAACAGTGTTACTGGAGAATATGCCCTCTTTATTCAATGAACATAAAGCTGGTCGTGTACGAGTTATGTTGTAACTCAAGTCCAAAAACTGTAATATTTGGCTGTTTTCCATCCCATCAAACAGAATGTAGACAAAAGTGCTGGAGAAACTCAGCAGGTGTAGCAGCATCTATGGAGCGAAGGAAATAGGCAACGTTTCGGGCCGAAACCCTTCTTCAGACTAAGAAGGGTTTCGGCCTGAAACGTTACCTATTTCCTTCGCTCCATAGATGCTGCTGCACCCACTGCGTTTCCCCAGCACTTTTGTCTACCTTCGATTTTCCAGCATCTGCAGTTCCTTCTTAAACACTTTGTCTACTCCATCGGTACAAGAACTGTTCCAGAGCCGCTGTCTGAAAAAAGCTCTGAGAATAACTAAGGACAAACTGCACCCCCTCCACACACACCTGGATCTCCTGCCATCAGGCAAGAGACACCGTAGCATCAAAGCCCGGACTACCAGACTGCTAAACAGCTTCCTGCCACAGGCTGTGAGGCTGCTAAACAGTCACTCTGTACTCACAGTCACCTGATTCTGCGGCTTTGCACTGACATTTTAATAACTCTGGCACTGGCCATTCAAATCGGCTGCCCTGGACATTTTAATGATTGGTTTTACTGTATTTTAATGTTGCAGTTTTACCTGCTTTTAACTATTTATACTGTTTCATCAGGGACTGGATTGTTTTTATTGTTATTATGTGTGAAATGTTTTAAGTTTCATGTGCGATGCTCCGGTATTCCCTGGGAAACGTCTTCTCATTTTAACCCTGTACAACTGTTGCTTTGCAAGATGACAATAAAGGTTGATTGATTGAAATGGAATCATGAAATTAAGTATACTTTATATCCATTATTCCCCCATTTTGTGCAAGTAAGATTACATAGTTTAATTTGGTTTGTCAGTGCAAATTAGTTATAAATAGTAAGACATTTAAGCTTTGTTTTGCAAGAAAGCACACTGTAGGTTCTTAAGTTCATAAGTTATAAGAGCAGTACTAGGACATTTGGCCCATCGTCCACTCTGCCATTCAATCTTGACCGATTTATCTTTCCCTCTCAATCCCGTTCTCCTGTCTTCTCCCCATAACCTTTGACATCCTTTGTGAGGGTCAATCTGTCAATGACTTGGCCTCCACAGCCATCTGTGACAATAAATTCCACAGGTTCACCACCCTCTGACTATAGATATTTCTCTTCTCCTTTTCAAAGGTATGTCCTTTTAGCCTGAGGATGTGCCCTCTGGTCCTAGCTCTTCCACTCGTGGAAACATACTTTCCATGTCCATTCTATCCAGGCTTTTCACTGTTCGGTAAGTTTCAATGAATCCCCCCTTATCCTTCGAAACTCCAGTGAGCACAGGCCCAGTGCGACCAAATGCTCAGCATACGTTAACTCAATCATCACTAGGATAACTCTCGTAAACCTCCTCTGGGCCCACTAAAACGCCAGCACATCCTTCCTCAGATATGGAACCAATAACTGCTATCAGCGTAGGCCAGTGAGTCATGCCAGAGGAGGGGTGCTAAAACATTTTTGTGTGGCGCGCCAATGATCATCTTGGATGTGGGCCTGTTGCAACAAGATTCAGAAGTGCTGGAGGGCCATTTGGTGCTCTCACAGTGAAGTTGTTTTCACTGTGGAAAAAAATCATAAGCAGACTAACAATACACACACTGAGTGCTGAACATTCATAGCCTGGTGTGATTGTTTAGTACATGAATATTGTGAGCCACCATGTCTGTTCCTGTGTTCAAAAGGAAACTGCAGATGCTGGAATATCGAAGGTACACACAATTGCTGGGGAAACTCAGCGGGTGCAGCAGCATCTATGGAGCGAAGGAAATAGGCGACGTTTCGGGCCGAAACCCTTCTTCAGACTGATGGGGGGTGGGGAAAGAAAGAAGGAAAAGGGGAGGAGGAGGAGCCCGAGGGCGGGCGGATGGGAGGGTGGGAGGAGACAGCTAGAGGGTTAAGGAAGGGGAGGAGACAGCACGGGCTAGCCAAATTGGGAGAATTCAATGTTAATGCCATAAGGACGCAAGGACCCCAGACGGAATATGAGGTGCTGTTCCTCCAATTTCCGCTGTTGCTCACTCTGGCAATGGAGGAGACCCAGGACAGAGAGGTTGGATTGGGAATGGGAGGGGGAGTTGAAGTGCTGAGCCACCGGGAGGTCAGGTAGGTTATTGCGGACTGAGCGGAGGTGTTCGGCGAAACGATCGCCCAACCTACGCTTGGTCTCACCGATGTAAATCAGCTGACATCTACCATGTCTGTTCCTGTGCTGTATTGTTCTATGTATATGAAGAAAATCTGTCAGCACCAAGAGTTTCGGTGCGATCTTTTGGTGCTCACAGAATTTTCTAATGTTAAACTAATCTCCTCTGCATGCATGTCATAGAGTCATACAGCATGGAAACTGATCCTTTGGCCCAACTTGCCCATGGTGACCAACATGCCCAACTACACTAGCCCCACTGCCTTTGGCTTTGGCCCATACCCCTCTAAACTTATCCTATCCATGTACCGATCCAAATGTTTTTTAAATGTTGTGACAGGAACTAGTTGAACTCTGTCCCCTGGCAGTTGTTCCGTTTACCTACCACCCTTTGTGTGAAAATGTTGCGTTCAACATTCTGGTAAATCTTCTCCACACCTTTTCCAGCATGACAACTTCATCTTTCATATAACAGGTGGTTTAAAACCAAACACAATACTCCAAATGTGGCCTCGCCAATGTTCTGTCCAACTCTAACGTAGTCTCCCAGCTTCTATATGTGATCTATATTCCTCCATTCCTTGTTTATTCATGTTTCTATCCAATGCCTGTTTAATAATCCACTATCTTGTCTGCCTCCATCACCATCCATTGCAGCACGTTCCAGGCACTCACCACTCTGCAAAAAAATCGTGCCCTGCATATCTCACAGAAAATGTTGAACATGAAGCCAAGTCAAACTGATCTTATCTGCCTGTACATGATCCGTAACCCCCCCCCCCCCCCCCCCCCAATTCCCTGGACTTCCATGTAACTATTTAAAAACCTCTTAAATGCCACTATCGTATCTACCTCTACCACCACTCTGACAGTGCTTTCCAGGTTCCCAGTACTCTGTGTAAAATCAATTGGCCCATACATCTCCATTAAACGTTCCCCCCATCACCTAACAGCTATGCCCTCTAATGTTGGAACTCTGACGTTCCAGAGAAAAACAATTCAAGTCTAACCTCATCTATTGCATCCGCTGCTCTAGATGTCAGCAGATCTACAGTATATCGGTGAGACCAAGCGGAGGTTGGGCGATCGTTTCGCCGAACACCTCCGCTCGGTCCGCAATAACCAACCTGGTGGCTCAGCACTTCAACGCCCCCTCCCACTCCGTATCCGACCTCTCTGTCCTGGGTCTCCTCCATGGCCAGAGCGAGCACCACCGGAAATTGGAGGAACAGCACCTCATATTCCGCTTGGGGTCTGCATCCTGGGGGCATAAACATTGAATTCTCCCAATTTTGTTAGTCCTTGCTGTCTCCTCCCCTTCCTCAGCCCTCCTGCTGTCTCCTCCCATCCCCCAGCCTTCAGGCCCCTCCTCCTTTTTCCTTTCTTCTCCCCGCCCCCCAACCCCCCCATCAGTCTGAAGAAGGGTTTTGGCCCGAAATGTTGCCTATTTCCTTCGCTCCATAGATGCTGTTGCACCCGCTGAGTTTCTCCAGCTTTTTTGTGTACCTTCCAAGTCTATCCAACCTCTCTGTGAAAGAAAATATTAATATTCTTTCTTACTTAATTTTGATTGGAATGAACAAGGTAACGATAGGGTGTTTGGATGTGACAATTGGCATCTCTCATTGGCCAGGTGTAGAAGAGGTTTTGGGAATTGGCAAAGTAAGATTAGACGTATTACCTCTTGTCTAGGAATGTGTTGAAGGGTGGATGGTAAATGTAAACATGAAATAGTAGACGGAGATAAAGAAGCTTGTTTTTCTCAGCAGTGTGTTACAGTAGACCACCCTCGCCCCCTACCGCAAGTAGCGTAGATACGTTACAGTAAATGGGGGGGGCTTATAATTGGCTCAGAGAGGGGATGATGAGCGGTCCATCTAAAAGGTGAGATAGAATAATGTCAAGATGCCCTTGTATTGTGTTTGACTCGTATTAACCATCTGGTGTTGACTAAGATTGACATAAACAAAACGTATTTAATGACTAATGAAATAATTGGTACCCATGTAGTAGATAGTATATTTTCATATAGTTGAATCTAATTAAAAAAAAGTTGTTTACTGCACAATATAACTGTTGGCTAATTCTGCAATGAAGTCAGAGAACTGGTGAGCAGTTTACTGCTGCCATCTCTCCATGACATCATGCAATAAAGTCTCTTGAAGCAAATCTGTGAAGTCTCCGCTTTTCATTTTCGTTTAATTTCCCTCTAAATTAATTCCTTCCACACTCTCTCTGTAACTGGATCCCTCTAATCCAGGCAGCATTCTGATAAATCATCCTCTAAAAAGACTCCACATCTATCCAGTAATGGGGCGACCAGAACTGCAAGCAATACACCAAATGTGACCTAACCAAAGTCTTATACAGCTACATCATGATTTCCTGACTCTTATATTCAATACCCCTAGCAATGAAGGCAAGCGTACCATACAACCTTTTTTTTAAAAAATCACCCGAGCTACTTGTGCTGCCACCTTCAATGAGCTATGAACTTGGACTCCAATATCCCTCTGCACTTCAATTCTGTTTAAGGAGTTCTTGCCATTAATTGTATACTCTCTCCATTGGCCCGCTCCCTGCCATGGCTGCCCTCCACCGCACACGGTGTCTGAGATGGGCTGGGAAAATCATTAAGGACCCCTCACACCCCAACCATGGACTATTTGCCCTCCTCCCATCAGGGAGGCGGTACAGGAGCCTCAGGTCTCGCACCAGCAGGCTGAGGAACAGCTTCTTCCAAAATACCATTACCCTGCTGAACTCACAGGCCCGACGCTAGCTATCTTTTATACCCTTTTATCTGTATATATTTATTTGCCTATGTACTAGATCAATTATATCCACATTGTACATATTGTTTTAACCAGTATTTTACTACTTTGCAATCTGATTAGATGCTAAACTGCATTTTGTTGTACCTGTACGCGTATTTGTGCAATGACAATAAAGTTGAATCTAATCTAATCTAATCTAATCTTATATTCAACCTCCCAAACTGCAACACTTGCATGGGTTAAACTCCATCTGCCAGTTCTCTGCTCATTTCTGCATCTGATCTATATTTCATGTATCTGACAGCATTCATCACTATCTGCATCTCCTCCAATTTTAGTGTCATCAGCAAACTTACTCACCAACACTTCTACATTTACATCTAGGTCATTTATATACTGTACATCTCAAACAGCAGAGGTCCCAGCACAGATACTAAAGGTACTCCATTGATCACAGACCTCCAGCCAGAATATCCAAGTTCCATCACAACCCTCTGCCTTCTATGAATAAGCCAGTTTGAAATCCATACGACCAAGTCACCGTGTATCCTGTAATCTTAATCTTCTGGATCAGCCTACAATGTGGGACCTTATAAAAAGCTTTACTAAAATCCATGTATGCACCAACCACCGCCCTACCTTCATCAATATCTTTTGTCACCTCATCAAAAAGACAATTGACTCGGTTAGTAATACACGACCTAGTAAGATACAAAGCCAAGCTGGCTGTCCCTAATTAGCCCATTCTCTTACAAAGATCTCCTCTAAATTAAAACAATGCACTGAATGTTTTGACATTTCCACCTCTGGCTGTCTACCCTAAAGGGCCTGTCCCACTTAGGCGACTTTTTAGGCGTGTGCAGGAGACTGCGCTCGCGAGGAGTTCCCGCATTCTGGGAACTAGTCGCGGCCTCAGTATGGTCGCCGCTAATTTTTCAACATTGGTCGCCATGGAGAAAATCGATAATCCTGTAGTCGTAGGTGCAGTTGTAGTGGGGTCGCTATGTAGTTATACGTAGTCGAGGTAGTCATAGGTTGTTTTAGTTAATCGCCTTGCTGTCCGGTCATTTTCATTGACTCATTGAGGAAAAAAAACGTAAGCACGAGTTTTCAGAACCAAGGATAGCCGACCGGTAATGTTAAATGCCCGCCAAACTTCACAGCTGTGTATCTCTGGCTTATTAAAAGTTGTCTGGCTTCTTAAAAGTGTCTCCTTCTCCCCTCCCCCCCTCTTTTAAAGGACTTACCGTACACTGTGCTAGCCATCTTAACCTTCCTGTTCATCGCGGCGTGTGTCTATATCACCTTGGCTTTGCACCGTGTGAATTTCATACAGCGCTCCTCTGCTTGCCCTGGCCCCCGCCTTTGCGATGTGTGTGTGTGTGTGTGTGTGTTCCACATTGACTGTCGCCGTTCCAGTTCCCGGTTTTTCAGGCAAGTGCCGTGAACTTGGCAGTCGCAGGCAGTCTGCCTAAGTGGGACAGGCCCTTTACTATGCCTCATCTATCTATCTATATTACTAAAAGTCTGTTCTTGACCGGTTTTGGCCATCTGTGCTGCGATTTCCGAGAGAACGCCGCCACCTACGGCCGTCATTTTGGCCACCTTGCTCAGAGCCCCCCTCCGCCGCATGTGTGCTGAGGATTTTTCCCGTTGATTAAAAATGACAGAGATATTAATGTTTTTACAAAATTCCCCATTCTCTCTGCTGCCCCCGCTGGCGGCAGGGGGGAGGGACTATAAAACCAGGAAGTGGTGTGCCACACAGTCTCTTCAAGATGGAGGAAGGGAGAGGGTCACGTTTCTCTGAGCTGTGAATAACACTGAACACATGTCTACTCAAATGTAAGTGCCCTTAGTGGTTCTAAAATGGTTGCAGAATGTGTCTGTTGTTTTTAAAGCTTGCAAAAAAAGTGTCTATTGGTTCTAAATCTTGCAAAAAAAGTGTCTATTGGTTCTAAAGCTTGCAAAAAATGTCTATTGGTTCTAAAGCTTGCAAAAAATGTCTATTGGTTCTAAAGCTTGCAAAAAGTGTCTCTATTGGTTCTAAAGCTTGCAAAAAATGTCTATTGGTTCTAAAGCTTGCAAAAAAATGTCTATTGGTTCTAAAGCTTGCAACAAGTGTCTCTATTGGTTCTAAAGCTGGCAAAAAAATGTCTCTATTGGTTCTAAAGCTGGCAAAAAAATGACTCTATTGGTTCTAAAGCTTGCAAAAAAAATGTCTATTGGTTCTAAAGCTTGCAAAAAATGTCTATTGGTTCTAAAGCTTGCAAAACATGTCTATTGGTTCTAAAGCTTGCAAAAAAAATGACTATTGGTTCTAAAGCTTGCAAAAAATGTCTATTGGTTCTAAAGCTTGCAAAAAATGTCTATTGGTTCTAAAGCTTGCAAAAAATGTCTATTGGTTCTAAACTTGCAAAAAAATGACTATTGGTTATAAAGCTTGCAAAAAAAATGACTATTGGTTCTAAAGCTTGCAAAAAATGTCTATTGGTTCTAAAGCTGGCAAAAAAATGTCTATTGGTTCTAAAGCTTGCATAAAAAAGTGTCTATTGGTTCTAAAGCTGGCAAAAAAATGTCTATTGGTTCTAAAGCTTGCAAAAAATATCTATTGGTTCTAAAATAGTTCAGAAAGCCACTCCCCCCCCCTCCCCTCCCTCCCCCCCTCCCTCCCCTGGTTGAAAAATCCTTGTTCGAGGCGTACCAGGGCCCCATCCCCGACCTCTACCTCCGCTACATTGACGACTGCTTTGGTGCCACCTCCTGCACCCACACACAACTGACTGACTTCATCCACTTCACCACCAACTTCCATCCGGCACTCCAATACACCTGGACGATTTCCGACACTTCCCTACCATTCCTTGACCTCACCATCTCCATCGCAGGGGACAGACTCCTGACCGACATACATTACAAACCCACTGACTCACATGGCTATCTGGACTACACGTCTTCCCACCCTGCCCCCTGTAAAGACTCCATCCCCTACTCCCAATTCCTCCGCCTACGCCGCATCTGTTCCCAGGACGAGACATTTCATACCAGGGCATCGGAAATGTCCTCGTTCTTCAGGGAACGGGGATTCCCCTCCGCCACCATAGATGAGGCTCACACCAGGGTCTCATCCATACCCCGTAACACTGCTCTCTCTCCCCATCCCCGCACACGCAACAAGGGCAGAGTCCCTTTGGTCCTCACCTTTCACCCCACCAGCCGGCAAATACAACACATAATCCTCCGCCATTTCCGCCACCTCCAACGTGACCCCACCACTCGCCACATCTTCCCATCTCCCCCAATGTCTGCCTTCCGCAAAGACCGCTCCCTCCGCAACTCCCTCATCAATTCTTCCCTTCCCTCCCGCACCACCCCCTCCCCGGGCACTTTCCGTTGCAACCGCAAGAAATGCAACACTTGTCCCTTCACCTCCCCCCTCGACTCCAGTCAAGGTCCCAAGCAGTCGTTCCAGGTGCGACAAAGGTTCACCTGTATCTCCTCCAACCTCATCTACTGCATCCGCTGCTCTAGATGTCAGCTCATTTACATCGGTGAGACCAAGCGTAGGTTGGGCGATCGTTTCGCCGAACACCTCCGCTCAGTCCGCAATAACCTACCTGACCTCCCGGTGGCTCAGCACTTCAACTCCTCCTCCCATTCCCAATCCGACCTCTCTGTCCTGGGTCTCCTCCATTGCCAGAGTGAGCAACAGCGGAAATTGGAGGAACAGCACCTCATATTCCGTCTGGGGTCCTTGCGTCCTTATGGCATTAACATTGAATTCTCCCAATTTGGCTAGCCCGTGCTGTCTCCTCCCCTTCCTTAACCCTCTAGCTGTCTCCTCCCACCCTCCCATCCGCCCGCCCTCGGGCTCCTCCCCCTCCTCCCCTTTTCCTTCTTTCTTTCCCCACCCCCCATCAGTCTGAAGAAGGGTTTCGGCCCGAAACGTCGCCTATTTCCTTCGCTCCATAGATGCTGCTGCACCCGCTGAGTTTCCCCAGCAATTGTGTGTACCTTCGATATTCCAGCATCTGCAGTTCACCCTGGTTGGCTTGGCTTGGCTTGGATGTGTCTTGTAATTGAAAGGCACTACTTACTGCAAATGGTGGCATTAAGTTGAAAGGCACTACTTTCTGCAAATGGTGGCTTGGGAGCTTTGGCTTGAAGTTGAAAGGCACTATTACTGCAAATGGTGGCTTGGTTGCTTTGGCTTGAAGTTGAAAGGCACTACTTACTGCAAATGGTGGCTTGGGTGTGGCTTGAAGTTGAAAGACACCACTTACTGCAAATGGTGGCATGAAGTTGAAAGGCACTACTTACTGCAAATGGTGGATTGGTTGCTTTGGCTTGAAGTTGAAAGGCACTATTACTGCAAACGGTGGCTTGGGAGCTTTGACTTGAAGTTGAAAGGCACTACTTCCTGCAAATGATGGCTTGGGTGTGGCTTGAAGTTGAAAGGCACTACTTACTGCAAATGGGGGGGGGGGTGCATTGGCTTGAAGTTGAAAGGCACTACTTACTGCAAATTGTGGCTTGGGTGCAATGGCTTGCAGTTGAAAGGCAGTACTTACTGCAAATGGTGGCTTGAAGTTGAAAGCACTACTTACTGCAAATGGTGGCTTGGGTGCAATGGCTTGAAGTTAAAATGCATTACTTAATGCAAATGGGGGCGTGGGTGCATTGGCTTGAAGTTGAAAGGCACTACTTACTGCAAATTGTAGCTTGGGTGCTTTGGCATTAAGTTGAAAGGCACTGCAAATGGTAGCATGAAGTTGAAAGGCACTACATACTGGAAGTGGTGGCTTGGGAGCTTTGGTTTGAAGTTGAAAGGCACTACTTACTGCAAATGGTGGCTTGGGAGCTTTGGTTTGAAGTTGAAAGGCACTACTTACTGCAAATGGTGGCTTGGGTGTTTTGGCTTGAAGTTAAAAGGCACTACTGTAAATGCACTTACTTTCTGTTTGCACTGTATATTGATTTTAGATAAAACGCTACCACTTACGGCTGTCATTTTTGGCCATCTTACTCAGTCCCCCTCCGCTGAGCAGATGCAGAGAATTCTTCCCATCAATGAAAAATAAAAGTGTTATTAGTTTTTTTTTTTAATGTTGAGAATCTCTCTCCTGTCAATCACTCCATGAAAGCCACACCTTTTCCGGTGGGGGGGGGGAGGGATTATAAAACCCGGAAATGTGGGTGTGGCTCAGTCTCTGCTAGATGGACGAGGAAGAGGTCACGACTCGCTGTCTTTAGTGGCTTTGCACCCTACTTCAAATGGTTAGAAACTGCACTTGAATTTGGTGGCCTTATACCCTGCTTGAAGTGGTAAGAAACTGCACTTGAATTTGGTGGCCTTATACCCTGCTTGAAATAGAATTTCATGGATTAGCCGTGAGTCAACTACCAGCCCACCAGCCGTGCGTGAGTGAGTTGCCAGCACAACAGGCTTGATTGACTGAGACAATTTGCATACTAGCCCTCTGGAAACCCACAACACCCATACTAGCGCTCCAGAAAGCCAACTGGCCACCAATATTAGAATTGGTGGAGAGGTGAAATATTGCGTTGGATGACTAGCCCTCCTGTGTGATGCTGGGACCCAACGGGTCCCACTTAGTCTAGTAATTTTATATATTTCTCTTTCTCTCGGCTCTCCACCCATCCACGCACTCACCTTTGACGGTCAAGAGAAAACAATCCAGGGTTATTCTGGTAAATCTCATCTGCACACTCTACACTATTGCAAAGGCAGTACAGAGGAAAGAATCATCTAAGTCTGGGGCCAAGTTTTTGCTGTGAGGTGGGGGTTGTTGAGGTCTAAGGGGAGTTGGTGGAGTCTAGGGCGAGTTGCAGAGGAGGGAGGATTAGTGGTCAGAGATGGGGATAGGTCACAATAGTCTAGGGAAATACAAGAAAATAACTTTCTGCAGGATTATCATTTGTATATAGTATTAGAAATACTAATTTGTCTCCAAGAGTAAATACACTAGAAAAGAGTATGGAGAGTATTTGTTGTCTCTTCCCACCTTTTGGGAGCATCTGAATATTAATCACATGTATGTTTCCCATGATTCACTGTACATTTATTTTAAAATAACCTAATAAATTAATCAAATGCCGTATAAAAATATTCAATAAATATTTAATGGTGTTTATTTTTAAGATTCACTGCTTGGTTTGTAAACCGTCGAAGTGGATCAACTGCCTTTTGCCGATCACTCGATTTAATTTAGGGAAAATTAGCCCCAAGTGTTCCACCATGTTAAAAAAACTTCAATAATTGGTGACTATATTAACATTTAAATTTAAACTAAGGTAGCATTAAATAATGTATATTTAAGTACTGTATAATAAGGCAAAAAATATGCTCATTCTTAATAGTTCCCAGTGCAACAAAATATGAACATCACTTCGGGCTATATTTTCACCCCTTCTGTAATACCTGTATAAGCAAAAATGTATTTGTGACTGCAGGCATATAACTGACCTTCATTTTTAATTGTTTTGCTAACATAAGTTTGAAGGAAAATGTAACGTTGATATTTTATGTTTTTAACTGATACAATAATCTTAATCTGTTATAGCAATCTGTACACTGGGTCTAAAATACTTAATAATAATGACTTGGGGGTAGAACCGGCAATGGATAAGTTGGCAATTAACCTGAAACCCATGGGACCCCCCCTTGCTTAGCTTAGTCTGCATTTATCCATTTGTATCCAGAATATTTCAAAGATCGGCTTTTCTCCTCCATCCAATCCATCATTCCTACAACATTACCTCCGGGGTTCCCCAAGTATTATCCTTCCTAGATCCTCCCCTGTAGGGGATAAACAGTAACTTGCTGCAGTTAACACTTTCTCAGGCTTAAGGAGACCACTTGTAAGCACATTGGATTTTCTGAACCTGTATGAGTTTCTTCTCCCTATCGGGACTGTCCCACTGCGGCGACCTAATCCGCGAGTTCTAGCGAGTTTGCTCTCGACTCATACACGCAGCATGGTTGACATGATGTCCTCGGTCTTTGTTACTCTCCTTCATGCTCGAGAGTAGTCCTCGCGGGCCTCAGCTAGGTTGCGGCGTATTTTTCAACATGTTGAAAAATGCCTGCGAGGAAAAAAGGTCACCATGGAAAAAATCGATACTTTTTTACTCGTAGGTTTAGTCGAAGTAGGTTGTAGTAGGTTGGCAATTTATTCGTAGGTAATCGAGGGTAGTCGAAGGTAGTCATAAATAGTCTTCAACATAGTCGAAGGGAGGTCGAAGGAGATCGAATGAGGTCGTCTTCACTCTCCACTATTCGGTGTCCAATTTTCCCAAAGCTAGTCGAAGGAGGTCGAAGGAGGTCGAAGGAGGTCTTCATCATGTCATTTTTTCAAACTCTCATAAATTCTTCTAAACTCGCCAATTAGTTCACTGCAGTGGGACAGCCCCTTTACAAAGATCACTTTTCCATCATGTCTCACACTTCTATCCTTTACATTGAAACTTTTCCGCCTTTGTTAACTCCAGATGTGACTACTCCACTGTTTTCCTGCTTTCTATGATTTGCACTCATGAAATTTACCTTATTCAAAGTCTGCTGTCCACATATTGCACAAGTCCTGCTTGGCCATTGTATTTCCCTTGTTGGTTTAGGTCATCTGTTTACCCAGTGCTCAAATGTCATCTTGTTTCCCCTCATTTAAATCCATTTGTGATTACTGCCTTCCTGTAATCCTGCTCTGATGTAATTTTTATTTTTTCCTCCCTTGCTTCACCAGTGACAGTCAACAATGCTTCACTTTCTGAAGCTTACCCCCTTGCTTCTTGTAACTCTCTGATTGCCTTGTTGGCACTTATTCAAACCCACCACTTTTTTGTTCCAGTATTTTATTTTCTTAGATTTAAAGCGCAAAGGGATGCCCTTCAAAACAAATGCATGGAAACAGGCCCTTCATCCCTGCATGTTCACCCTGAACAACCAACACTCACCAACACCAAATGTGCAGGAAGGAACTGCAGCTGCTGGTTTACACCGAAGGTTGACACAAAATGATGGAGTAACTCAGTGGGACAGGCAGCAGTTCTGGATAGAAGGAATAATGGGTAATGTTTTGGGTCGAGACCTTTCTTCAGACTGAGCATCAGGGGAGAGGGAGTTACAGAGATAAGGAAGTGTAAGATCAAAAGAGATCAAGTTCAAGGAAAATTATGAATAGATAATTGTTAGCTGGGGGAGGTTGACAACAAAGCAAACAGAACGCTAGTTTTTTCTGAGTATTTTGAAGAATGGTGGGGGGAGAGTGGTAATGTACCTCGTGGAAAACTGCGCATGCGGTTTGACAGCAGCTGCATTATTCCAGAGTGGGTGGGGGTGGGGGGGGGGCCAAGCGGTCAGCATCTGGGCAACGGTAAAAAAAAATTTTAAGTGTCTGTTTGGTGATGCATTTTAGTAAATATCTCGGGAAATAATTGACCAAATTTATAAAGGAGTGGATTTTTGAAATCATAAGGAAAATTTCTACAAGAACATGTAAAAATGTCACTGTTATTGTAACGTCAGCAGCTGAGCAGCGGTCAGATGAAAAAAAAAGGTCAGATTGGTCAACAAATTTAATAATAAATTAGGGAAAATAATGTACCAAATGTATGGAGGAGTGGATTTCTAAAATCACATGGAAAATCTCAACTGAAATATGTAAAAATGTTCCCGTTTCGGTGCTTGGTTTTCGAAGAGATACGTTTCAAAGGCAAAATGACACACACACACACACACACACACACACACACACACACACACACACACACACACACACACACACACACACAGTTTTAAAAGTATACTAGACCAAGTGCAGACCCGTTGGGTCTGTTTCCCCAACGGGGGGGGGGGGGGGGGGGGGCTGCGGCATCACACTCACACTAACCACCCCCCAAACACACAGGTGGGGAGAGGGAGACGGTGTGGGGAGAGGGGAGGATGAGAAGAGGGGAGGGAGGGGAGAGGGGGGTGAGGAAACGGGAGAGATTTGGGAGGGAGAGGAGAGCGGGGTAAGGGGAGAGAGAGGGGGATGGGGAGGGGGAGGAGAGTGGGGAGTGGGAGGAGAGCAGGGAGAGCAGGAAGGGGGGGAGAGGGGTAGGGGGGTGGGAGAGGGGTAGCGGGGAGTGGTGCAAGAGAGAGGGTAATGGGGTGGGGGGGAGATGGGGGAGGGAGTGGGAGGGGAGGATGGAGAGGGGTGAGGAGGGAGATGGAGAGGGGGGAGAGTGGGGTGGGGGAGGGGATGAGAGAGGGGTGGGGGAAGGGGATAGGGGGAGTGGTGGGAGAGGGAGAGAGGGGTAGGGGAAGGGGGTGGGGGGAGAGAGGGAAGGTGAGAGAGAGGGTGGGGGAGGGAGGAAGAGGGGTGGGGGAAGGGAGGAGAGGTGGAAGAGTGGGGAGGGAGGGGGAGCGGGGTAGGGGGAGTGGTGGAAGAGGGACAGAGGGGTAGGGGGAAGGGGTGGGGGAGAGAGGGGAGGGAGGGGGAAGGGAGGGGGCGAGAGAGGGGAGGGGAGGGAGAGGGAGAGGGGTGGGGGAAGGGAGGAGAGAAGTGGAAAAGTGGGGAGGGAGATGTAGGAGGAGTGGTGGAAGAGGGACAGAGGGGGAGGGGAGGATGGAGATGGGGTAGGGGGTGGGGGGAGAGGGGAGGGGATTGGAGAGAGAGGGATGGGGGTGGGAGGAGGAGGGAGAGGGAGAGGGGTGAGAGGGAGATGGAGAGGTGGAGGAGAGAGGGGTGGGGGAGGGGAGGGGAGAGGGGAGGGATAGGGGGAGGAGAGAGGGAAGGGGAGGGGGAGAGAGTTGTGGGGGAGGGGGGAGGGGAGGAGGGAGATGGAGTAGGGGAGGGAGGGGGAAGTGCGTGGAGTGAGGGGAGAGAGGGGAAAGAGTGGGGAGGGAGAGTGGGAGGGGGAGAGGTGGAAGAGTTGAGAAGGAGAGGGGTAGGGGGAGTGGTGGAAGAGGGTCAGAGGGGTAGGGGGAAGGGGTGGGGGAGGGAGGGGAGGGAGGGGGAAGGGAGGGGGAGAGAGGGGTGGGGAGGGAGATGGGGGGGGTAAGGGGGAGAGAGTTGAAGAGTGGGGAGAGAGGGGTAAGGGCAGTGGTGGAAGAGGGATAGAGGGGTTGGGGAAGGGGGCTGGGGAAAGAGGGAAGGGGGTGGGGGGAGAGAGGGATGGGGGTGGGAGGGGGAGGAGAGGGAGAGGGGTGAGGAGAGGGAGATGGAGAGGGGGAGGAGAGAGGGGTGGGGGAGAGAGTGGAAAGGGATGGGGGAGAGAGGGGTGGGCGAGGGGGGGTGGATAGTGGGGGGAGGGAGATGGGGTAGGGGAGGGAGGGGAATAGTGTGGAGGGAGGGGGTGAGGGGTGGGGGGAGAGAGGGGAAATAGTGGGGAGGGAGAATGGAAGGGGAGGGGTAGGGGCAGTCCATCTGTTCCCCATTTCCCTATCACCCCCAATCCTCTTTCTCTATTCCCACACACGTGATGACGCGCTTCGACACAGGCTGCGGGGGCGGGGGGGTTGCTGCGGCTGGTGCAGGTGCAAGGGCATATGTAAATGGATCCATTCCGATTGGACATCTGTGAGCATTGGGCATTGTGACATCACACGATGGAACGTTCATCAACATTTTATGGGTGAGCTGTTTTTTTTTTAACATTTTGAAATTTTGGGGGGGGGGGGGGAGAAGGATTTTATTAAAAATGTGTACATAAATACGACAAAATTTAATCAGGAGTGGATATTTGGAGTGAAAAGTTAAATCTCTACCGAAATGGAAAAAATGTCGGCGTTTCTGCGTGTGGTGTTGGCGTAGCAATGAATCAAAGGCTGGCACCCACAAGACAGGCAGAAACACACACAGCCAGACACACACACACACACAGAGTTTTAAATATAGATAGAATAGATAGATATGATAGATATAATATTGGATATATAGGAGTCCACACCTGGAACAGCGGATACAGTAGATGAGTTTGGAGGAGGTGCAAGTGAACCTCTGCCTCACCTGAAAAGACTGTCGGGGTCTTTGGATGGAGTCAAGGGAGTAGGTATAGGGACAGGTGTTGCAGGGGAAAGTACCTGGTTCCCTCCACAACTCCTTGGTTAACTCATCCCTTCCCACCCAAACCCAGGTACTTTCCCCTGAAAACTGCAGAGATGCAACACCTGTCCCTCTACCTCCGCCCTCATCTATACCATTACTAAAATTATCATCTTGACCACTTCTGATCTGCATTGTAATTAAATTTGTGCAAAAAGCAACGATGTGCAACGATGTTTGTCAGCGCCGCCCGCGTTGGGAGCACCGCGAACCACAGCTCCAGGATGTCGGTGCCGCAGGCCCAGCACTCCGGGCTCCAGACGGCGATCCCCGGTAAGGCATCGCCAGCCCCGCGATGTATCAGCGCTGTCCCGCCGCTGCTGGAGCTCTGGTCGGTCCAGGCAGGAAAGGCCGCGCCAATCCAGTAGGTAGGCCGCTGGGGGGGGTGAGGACGCGACTCGAATAATAGTCGCGTCCTCTCCAGGAAGTGACTGAAGGACGGTATCCCCCTTACCGTACCTTCTTCCCCCACATTAAAACATTAAAAAAAACATAAAAAACACACTTCAACATAACAAAAAAACCAAAAAAAACAAAATGATACCGGGCTGAAGGTGGAGGCAGCTGGCACCAGCGCCACCAGAAGTACAATACTAAGGAAGTAAAGATGCACTGCTAATGAAGTAAAAATGCACTGTCAATGAAGTAAAAATGCACTGCTAATGAAGTATAAATGCACTGCTAGTGAAGTATAAATGCTCTGCTAATGAAGTATAAATGCACTGCTAATGAAGTAAAAAATGCACTGCTAATGAAGTAAAAAATGCACTGCTAATGAAGTAAAAAATGCACTGCTAATGAAGTAAAAAATGCACTGCTAATGAAGTATAAATGCACTGCTAATGAAGTACAAATGCACTGCTAATGAAGTAAAAATGCACTGCTAATGAAGTAAAAATGCACTGCTAATGAAGTAAAAATGCACTGCTAATGAAGTATAAATGCACTGCTAATGAAGTAAAAATGCACTGCTAATGGTTATTTGGGTTGAAGTAAAAATGCACTGCAAATGAAGTAAAGGCACTGCTAATGAACTAAAAATACACTGCTAATGAAGTAAAAATGCACTGCGAATGAAGTAAAATTGCACTGCTAATGAAGTAAAAATGCACTGCTAATGAAGTAAAAATGCACTGCTAATGAAGTGAAAATGCACTGCTAATGTTTGTTTGGGTTGAAGTAAAAATGCACTGTTAATGGTTGTTTGGGTTGAAGTAAAAATGCACTGCTAATGGTTGTTTAGGTTGAAGTAAAAATGCACTGCTAATGGTTGTTAGTGTTTAAAAAATGTTGAGAATCTCTCTCCTGTCAATCACACCATGAAGGCCACACCTTTTCCGGTAAAAAAAAACGGAAGTGTGGGTATGGCTCAGTCTCTGTATGATGGGGGAGGGAGAGGTCACAATTCTGTCCGAGCTGTGAATCAACTGAACAAACTGAATGTCGACTGAACTGTGTGTGGTGTTTTGTGTGGTTTTATGGTGGTTTTATGGTGGATTTATGGTGATTTCACCTTGCTTGAAATGGTATGAAACTGCATTTGAATATGGTGGCCTTGCACCCTACATGAAATGGTATGAAACTGCATTTGAATATGGTGGCCTTGCACCCTGCATGAAATGGTATGAAACTGCATTTGAATGTGGTGTTGTTGCACCCTGCATGAAATGGTATGAAACTGCATTTGAATTTGGTGGCCTTGCACCCTCCTTGAATGGTATGAAACTGCACTTGAATTTGGTGGCCTTGCACCCTGCTTGAAGTGGGTTGAAACTGCACTTGAATTTGGTAGTCTTGCACCCTGATTGAAGTGGTTGGAAACTGCACTTGAATTTGGTGGCCTTGCACCCTGCTTGAAGTGGTTGGAAACTGAACCTGAATTTGGTGCCCTTGCACCCTGCTTGAAGTGGTATGAAACTGCACTTGAATTTTGTGGCCTTGCACGCTGCTCGAAGAGGTAAGAAACTGCACTTGAATTTGGTGGCCTTGCACCCTGCTTGAAATGGAATTTCAAGGAATAGCCGTGAGTCAACTGCCAGCCCACCAGCCGTGAGTGAGCTGCCAGCACATCAGGCTTGAGGGACTGAGCTGCCACCCCAAGAATCCATTTGGCCCACAATGTCCATACTAGCCCTCTGGAGACCAGTAGTCCCTGCAGCCAACAACACCCATACCAGCGCTCCAGAAAGCCCCCCCCCCCCCCCCCCCCATTGGCCACTAATATTGGAATTGGTGGAGAGGTGGAATATTGCGTAGGGGGGCCAGCCCTCCCGTGTGAACATGGGACCCAACGGGTCCCACTTAGTCTAGTATAAATTAAAAATAGATGTTTAAGTTATGTCTATTGAAGCATTCCAACCATTTAAAGCAGTAATTAATTGCAGACTATCGTTAAAACATTTTTTTTTGAGGATTTGTGGATTAAAAATACACATGCAGTGAAGCTAGGGTTTGCAAAGATACCGCTTTAAACAAAGAATGCTTCCTGCCTGGACATCTGTCACCCCTTATATTTCAGTCATTAACCTTTCATTAACTAATCCTTGGCTCAATTGAAATGAATAAAAAAGTACAGGAATTATCAGCACACTATTTGTTGCTTTAACCTGGAGTCTTCCACGAGAGTCTAATTGGAAAGGAATTATTTTACCCACAAATTTGATCCTTTCCTTCCTTGAAAGGTTGTGCCTAGAAATTTGTACTGGTTGCGTCTCAAATGTGTTCGAAAGTGGGGGCATCACATTCTGATCTGCCTTTGAAATTTAGTTCTGTTCACTTCACTGTTGGTCATTCTGCTTGTACGTTGCAGTCAACATCCTTACATGTATGATTTTCTGTGGGAGCCATTACATTACTAAATACAGACACTGGTGAACTTCATAGATCTTAATTTGTTACTATTTGAATACCTGGGAATGCATTGAATGAATAGAATTGAATTGATTTTATTAGGGACAGTGCATATTAATAAACATTTGCATGTAATATGCAAGATTGTAGCCAGTAGCTAATTTCCATCTTTAGTCCCACACAAGGTAAACACATCCCAAACAAGGTAAAAACAAAAGACAAAAACAAAAACAAAACAAACAATATGGTTTAGCCTGCAGTCATAACATAGAATAAATAACAAACACTCAACACAGTTTAAAGTCCCAAAGTCATTGTCTCTTCCCTCCTTGCTCTCCCTCTGCGCTGAGGCAATCCAAGCCTCCGATGTTATGACCCCGCCGGGTGATGGTAGGTAAGTCCCGCAGGCTGAATCCGAGCTCCGCAAACGGGCCGGTTCAAACTCCGCGGCCCGGGGCGGTCGAAGCTGCCGAAGCTGCCGTCCTCCAGTCCAGCGGACGCAGCTGTAGTTGCGGGAGCTCCGGAAAACAGAACTCGAGCTCCCGATGATGTCGTCCACTGGCCCCTGCCGGCCGAGCCTCCGAGGCTCCAAAGTCAGGTCGGAAGTTGTGCCGCACCGCAACCACAGCCCCGAAGTCGGCCAGGCTCGCGTTGGTAAGTCCTGGCTCTGCTCCACAGCCTCCACAGCCTCGAGGTCGGTCGCAGTTGGAGGCCGCCAGCTCCGCGATAGGCCTCAGCGCAGACGGACACGGAGACGGGGATACGGCAGGAAAAGTCGCATCCCCCAGAAGGAAGAGCCAAAAAACACACCACACCCACCCCCCCACACACACAGCCAAACAAACCGAAACAAACCGCAAAAAACGGACAAAAGAAAACAAAAAACAGAAAAGACAAACGGACTGCAGGCGAGCCGCAGCTGCAAGGCAGCGCATCCACTCCCATTGAAACTAATCTTAATTAATTTAGAGAAACAGCATGAAAACAGGGCCTTTGGCCCACTGAGCACCCCTCTCCATCGATCACCCATTCATACTAGTTCTATGTTATCCCACTTTCTCACCACTCCCTGCACCATACAGGCAATTTAGATTAGATTAGATTAGATTAGATAGCCTTTATTGTCATTCAGACCGAAGTCTGAACGAAATTGAAGCAGTCATACATACAATACAATACAATAAAAAACAACAATAAACACATATTAACATCCACCACAGTGAGTCCACCCAACATCTCCTCACTGTGATGGAGGCAAAAGTCTTAGGTCTCCAGTCTCTTCCCTCCTCTTCTCCCTCTGCGCTGAGGCGATACCCCCCGGGCGATGTTACAACTGTCCCGCGGCTCAAACACCGCGGCCCAGGGTGGTCGAAGCTGCCGCCCATCAGTCCTGCTGACGCAGCCGCTGGCCCGCGGCCGACCCCGGACTCAGGCCACCGCCGCCAGAACACCGTCCCAGCCACCGGAGCACGGTTCCAGCCCCGAGCCGGATCGCCTCACGTGAAGTACGTTACCGTTCAGACTCGCGCAAGGCTGCCCCGACATGTGCGCCGCTCCTACCTCGGTGGGCCGCCAGACTGGGCACCGTTCCCCTCGGGCTGGGCCGCCCTGACATGGGCGCGATCTCCTCGGGATGGGAGCCCCCTCCCGACCTTGGGCGCCGCTCCTCCCCAGGGTGGGAACGCAGTAACTCCCCGAGCTCGGCCACTCCGACGGGAGCACCGTTCCTTCCTCGGGCCGGCCATCCTCACGGGAGCGTCACAGCCCCTCACGGAAGCCCTGTTCCAGCCCCGAGCCGGGCCGTCCTCACGGGAGCGAGCCCAGTGCGAGTCCTGGCGGGCTCTGCCTCCTGAGCCTCGAGGTCGCCAGCTCCGCCATTAGGCCTCAGCGCAGACGGAGGCAGAGAAGGGGAATACGACAAAAAAGTCGCATTCCCCCGCAGGGAGAGACAGCAAGCCCCGTTTTCAACCCCCCCCCCCCCAAAACAGAAACTAAAAACCAAAACTAGACTAACCAAAACGAAAATAAACAACACAAAAAACACAAAACAAACAGGAATGCCGGAGAGCCGCTGCAGCCAGAGCCGCGCCTACAAACCTGCATGTCTTTGGGATATGGCAGGAAACTGGAGCACTCTATGAAAACCCATGCAGCAACAGGGAGAACATGCAAACTGCGCAGACAGCATAAGTTCAGGATCAAATCCAGGCCTCTGGATTTATGAGGCAGCAGCTTTACCAATTGTGCCACTGTACCGCCCTTGTGATCTTTGCAAACTGAGACTAAAGTCAAGAGTTCTCTCCGGTCAAAAGAGACCTTGACGGATGCAACTATCAATAGAACTGAGAAACCTCTCAGGCGATTAGACAAGACCCTACTCTCTGGCCTTAATGGCGAGTTCTCACGGTGCGACCTGAAGCAAGATGTCACCCGAGTGAAGTGGTCGTGGTCCAGCACGAGTTCCGCACGATAAAGTGTTCCCACGATAAAGAGTTCCCACGGTACTCGGCAATTCTGTCATTTGTGCGACTGACTTGTCCGTCTCCCGATCTTTCCCGTTAATCGTGAATGAACATCGTGGACTGTAGTGTAGTTAATCACGTGGCACAAATGATGTCACTTTTTTTTCACACGCTATATAAATTTCCTCCGTTCGTAGAATTGTCTCATTTGCAGACATGCCTATACAAAGTTGGTTCGAGTACAGGCTGGTTGTTATTTTCATTGACGTGCTGTATGCATTAGCGCAACATGAGCATCGAAAACGCTTGCGTGAAGGCAGAAGGGTGAGATTAATTAAAAAGATAATTAAGAGGAAGTCTCACTGGGTTAAGCCCATGTTTCAACGGAGACCTCAATTAGGACAATATGAGCAACTGCTTAATGTGCTGTGCGAAGAGGATAAAAGTGCATTCAAAAACTTTGTCAGAATTTCACCCGAGCTCTTTAATGAGTTAAAGAATAATTTGGGACCTCTGCTGAAGAAGACTGACACTGTAATGAGAAAGGCACTGGAACCAGGGTTGCGCATAGCAATCACCCTCCGCTACTTGGCCTCAGGCGATTCTTATAAAAGTCTGTCTTACAACTTTCTTGTCGCCACCAACAGCATCTGTGGTATTGTCAGAGAAACCTGTGAGGCGATCATCCAATTTTATTCAGCTGAAGTGATGGAATGCCCCAGTACACCAGATGCGTGGAAGAGAGTTGCACTGGGGTTTGAAAACAGGTGGAACTTTGCTCACACATGTGGGGCTTTGGATGGCAAGCATGTGGCAATTCATAAACCACCCGGAGGTGGCTCAAATTATTTCAATTACAAGAAATTCCACTCAATTGTACTCATGGCGGTGGTTGATTATAACTACAACTTCCTGTATGTGGATGTGGGCACACCTGGAAGTGTTGGTGATGGCCGGATTTGGAAAGAAACCTGGCTTGGAAATAAAATGGAAGGTGGAACAGCAGGCATGCCTGATCCAGAACCACTGTCAGGAGAAGACAGCCCGGACATCCCATATGCGATGGTTGCTGACGAAGCCTTTGCATTACGGCCCTGGATTATGAAGCCATATCCACAGAGGAATCTAACTAGGGAACAGAGGATCTTCAATTACAGGCTGTCAAGGGCCAGGAGGGTAGTAGAAAATTCTTTTGGCATCTTGGCAAACAGATTTAGATGCTTGCTCAAGACAATGGAGCAGAAGCCCAAGAATGTGGAGAGTATAGTATATGCAGCATGTGTTCTGCACAACCTGATCCGAATGAGAGGTGCAGCTGCTGGATCAGCAACATCCATCCAGGACGGTGACCTAGTGGACAGTGACACAGGGGAAGTAACACTAGGTGCTTGGAGAAGTGGTGCGAACAAGTTGAAAATGGTCTCACTGCAGCGTTTGAAAGGTAACTCGGGCATATCCTGTGTGAAAGAGCAAAGAAACCATCTCTGCGCTTACTACAATTCACAATTGGGGAGTGTGCCGTGGCAGGACAGCATTATTGATGGGTAGCCGACCATGGGAACACTACTGCATGTTATAAGCTGACTTCCTAGTGTTGTCCTCTGAAAAGTGCTTCCTCTAAGATGTCCGTCCGCAAAACCTGCCGTTTAGAACATTGCATTGTCCCTTTAAATGCCTGAGTTGACGCTTGTTGCGGAGGTTGATGGATATAATGTGTTTTAAATAATCTGGCGTGCCTCATTTGTTGTATTTCGTGTTTGCGAGGCCCTTTTACAGACAAATGTTTTGTGTGATGCATCTCCTCTCAATATGTGACAGAAGTCGTCTTCTTATATTTTCAAATAGGAATAAAGACTTTGTATCACATTTACCGTGCTGATTGTCTTATTTTATTTTCTACCAAGAGGTGAAGAACACGTTTAAAAAGCTGGACATTTCAGTGTCCTGCACACTCAGAAATGTTAATGAGTCAAAATGTGAGAATATCACCTCCATTAAGGTCTTTTGTGTTTCAGCATGAGAGGGATTATAACATTAGAGACATTCGTCTTGTAGTGATGAATTAATGACGATTTGCAGACATCAAGCTGATAGTAAAAGATAAGTTTATTTTAAACAAGCAATGGCAATGACAATCAAAATGCAGAGGTAAAAGCTTTATCACACTTCAGGATATAATAAAATGTGTAGCCACCAACAAAAAGAAAATGCACAAGAGTAAAGGGCACATATATTAACATACAGACATTTACAAAGGACTACAGATGTAACACCAAATGGTGAGTGGCCAACAAATTAAATAAACGAAAACTCAAACTGTCATTTGAAACACCACAAAAAAAATCTACACACACAGATTTTTCACAGCTTCCGAGGGTTAACTGGGGTAGTTGACGTCAGCGCAGCCTGCTGCACTTTCTTGAAAAGGACTTTTTGCACGGACCTCTCCGTAAACAACAGGCAAAGGTGTATTTCGAGCAGGCTGCAGCTCTGCAAACATCAGAGGTGATGTTGAGTGTCTCTAGAAGGAAATTAAGAGGTTACATGTCAAAAATTTCTCACGGACCTTACAATTGCAGGACCTTTCATTAAAGTACCCTTTGAAGATCAGAGTTCTTATTTTGAATCTCATTAACACAACTCATGAATAAGTTGTTGTCCATATGCGCATGGTAATGTTTATTTTTTAATTTATATTGCACAAAACACAATAGTTTACCTGTTCAGCACGGAATGGTGGATGTCCCCCCATTGCACGGGCCACTATTGTGGAGGCAACAGCTACTGGGGAGGCAATCTCAAATACACCCTGATCACCTTCTCCCTGCTCCAAGGAGCCCACAGGCAGTGGTATCTCTGGCATCTCCTCTTGCCTCTCCACCTGTCTCTCTTGCTGAGTTTCCTCCTCATTTACCTGCATGGCTAAAAACTTTCCGACTTTCTTTGACCCCTTTCTTTGCGATTTTCTGAGAGGCACCTCTGCAAGTCTTACTGTGAAAAAGATTCTCAAACAATGACAATTAGGTGGGACGTCCTCGATGGACACATGGTCCATTGGCGATATTGAGACCACCTCTTTTACTCACCTTATGTCCCTTCTGTCAAGCTTCCGGGTTTACCGTTCGCAGGAGTTCCCACGGTATTCGCAAGTGTCATTACGGATATCGCACGGATATCGCACAGGCATCTGCGTCCATACAATGTTGCAACGCTGCTCAAGACACTCTTGGAGAAATTCGAAAATGTTTGAATTTTCTCCCGACCTTACCAAGTCACACGACTACCTGCCGTGTGCGCCACGGAGGTCCTCGGTGGTCCACGAATGCCGTACTGCTATCGCAGAAGGTTCCCACGATGTTAAATCTTGTTAGGTCTTGCTTCAGGTCGCACAATGAGAAAGCCCTTTAACTGTAAAAGCAACTGCACACACTTGCTGATGTTGCATGCTCTAATGTGTGCCTAAACTTTGACTTCTGCCCACTTGTTTACAGGTTATCTGATTTGCTGTAGGAAGAGCACATTCCTAATGATGCAAACTGAACATTCTGGGTTGAATTGTAATCCAAGCCACCAAAGGGATTGTGCCTCAAAACAGATTGGCAATCAGTTTTACAGTTTGCCAGCAGTCATAGCAGTTTGCTGTTGCTGTAGATTTTTCAGTAGTTATTTGGCCATTTCTAAACAAAGTGATGTTCACATGTCTCGAGCCAAATATTCAGCTGACTATCAAATGGAATTTCTTGCATTCCCTTCACTGTGAACATACTAATCAAGAACTTTTTACGTCATGAATATGAATACAAGAACATGCTGCTGTCATTTTTTTCTTGGGGCTATAATTCTGTCGTGTATTATTTTACATTTTTTTCTGTTAACTGGTCTATTTGCTGGGTTGCTGTTGGTTACTAAAATAAATAAATCTTTTTATTTTAATTACATTAATGACA
Source organism: Amblyraja radiata (assembly GCF_010909765.2). NCBI lineage: Eukaryota > Metazoa > Chordata > Chondrichthyes > Rajiformes > Rajidae > Amblyraja > Amblyraja radiata. The sequence goes on from NC_045956.1 coordinate 64,357,438, forward strand.
ACACATAAAGGCTTCCAAATGAATGCATGTGTTTGAGTGTTGCAGAACTGCAGAATTATGAGTACATTCATTAGTACCAGCCTCTGTATCAATTGTTTCATGGTCTGAGCTGAATTATCAGCGTGCAGTTTTTTGGAGGGAATGGATGAGAAATATTCAAGTGAAACCATGATTGCGGTTTCTTTCAGTGTACACTGGAAAAGTAGTCACAGTGCATGTCAAAATCTGCCAACAAGCCTTCACGGGGAATGCATTTATCTCTCTATTGAACTGAGTTTAAAATAACTCTACATCAATAACGCTACAATATTTATTCTCTGAATTAGACAAGTAAAGTCGTTAAAGATGTATATGGAACTATTATGTCCCTGAAGGAAGCATAAGGGTCGTAGTGAACAAAGGGCTCACTTGTTTGTGTAGTTTTATTACAATATTTAATTTTTAATTGGCTTCTGAGTAAACCCAGAAATTTGCAAAATTGGAAGAAGGATGGTGCAAGTGATGAGTGTACAGGTGGAATGTGTGTTCAGGCATGGGTCAGGGAGATCAGCAAACATAGAAACATAGAAACATAGAAAGTAGGTGCGAGAGTAGACCACCAGGTCCGTCGAGCCCGCACCGCCATTCGCTCATGGCTGAACACTAAACAGACACACTTACCCACAAACAGTAGACACAAGACACAGAACACAAGACACTACCCTCCCCTTTATACCGCTATCACCCCTCTCCACCCCAAGAACCGCGTGATCTCCTGGGGGAGGCAAAAAACCGGATAAAAACCCAGGTCCAATTCGGGAAAAAAATCCGGGAAATTCCTCTCCGACCCCAATCCAGGCGATCGACACTTGTCCAGGAGATCACTCAGGTCTTACTATACTAACCATACCTAGGTCCATATCCCTGCCCTCTCCCCGTAGCCCCTTATCCCCTTGGCAGCTAAAAAACCATCTATTTTAGACTTAAATATATTTAACGTTTCTGCTTCCACTGCTCCCTGGGGCAGTGAATTCCATAAATTAACCACCCTCTGGGTGAAGAAGTTCTTCCTCATCTCAGTTTTAAAAGAGCCCCCCCTTATTCTGCAACTATGTCCCCTAGTTCTAGTTTCCCCGATCATTGGGAACATCCTCGGTGCATCCACCCGATCAAGGCCCCTCACGATCTTATATGTTTCAATGAGATCGCCTCTCATTCTTCTAAACTCCAAAGAGTAGAGTTCCAGCTTACTTAACCTTTCCTCATATGTCAATCCCCTCATCGCAGGAATTAATCTTGTAAACCTTCGCTGCACTGCCTCCAGGGCTAGTACATCCTTTCTTAAGTATGGACCCCAGAACTGTACACAGTATTCCAAATGTGGTCTCACTAATACTGAGTACAGCTGCAGCAAGACCTCCGTGTTTTTATACTCAATCCCCCTAGCAATAAAGGCCAAAACTCCATTGGCCTTCCTGATCGCTTGCTGCACCTGCATACTGACTTTTAGTGATTCATGTACTACTACCCCTAGATCCCTTTGCGTTGCATTACAACGCAGCTCCTCCTCATTTAGAAAATAACTTGCCCTATCATTTTTTTTCCCAAAGTGAATGACTTCACATTTATTAGTATTAAATTTCATCTGCCAAGTTGTTGCCCACTCACCTAGCTTATCTATATCCTTTTGCAGACTCTTCCTATCCTCCTCATCCCCTACTTTTCCTCCCATTTTTGTATCGTCCGCAAATTTTGATATATTACACTTGGTTCCCTCCTCCAAATCATTTATATAAATTGTGAACAACTGGGGTCCCAGCACCGACCCTTGCGGAACCCCGCTAGTTACCGGTTGCCATCCCGAGTATGAACCATTTATCCCCACTCTCTGCTTCCTATTTGTTAGCCAATCCTCTACCCATGCTAATATATTACCCCTAATCCCATAATTTTTTATTTTTAGCAATAGTCTCTTATGTGGCACCTTGTCAAAAGCCTTTTGGAAGTCCAAGTATACCACATCCACCGGTTCCCCTTTATCCACCCGGGTTGTTACTTCCTCAAAGAATTCGAGCAGATTCGTTAAACAGGATTTCCCCTTCACAAAACCATGCTGGTTCTGTCCGATGAAGTCATGTTTATCCAAGTGCCCCGTTAGTGTTTCTTTAATAATTGTCTCTAACATTTTACCCACCACCGATGTTAGACTAACCGGTCTATAGTTACCCGCCTTCTGTTTACTTCCTTTTTTAAATATAGGTGTTACATTGGCCATTTTCCAATCCACTGGGACCGTTCCTGCCTCCAGGGAGTTTTGGAAAATTATCACCAATGCATCCACAATCCCCACCGCTATCTCCCTCAAGACCCTTGGATGTAATCCATCAGGCCCAGGGGATTTATCCTCCTTCAGTCTCATTAATTTCCCTAATACCACCTCCTTGGTGATCTTAATAGTATTTAGCTCCTCCATTCCTACCGCCCCCTGTTTATCCAGCGTTGGAATATTTTTTGTGTCTTCTATGGTGAAGACTGATACAAAATACTCGTTTAATGCCTTTGCCATTTCCATGTTCCCCACCAACAACTCTCCAGTCTCACCCTCCAATGGACCAACGTTCACCTTAGCCACCCTTTTTCTTTTTATATGCTATAAAAACTCTTACTATTAGTTTTTATGTTGTTCGCTAAATTCCTTTCATAGTCTATTTTCCCCGTCTTAATTAATCTCTTAGTTATTATTTGCTGACCTTTAAATGCTTCCCAATCCTCTACCCTCCCACTATCTCTGGCTACCTTATATGCCCTTGCCTTCAGCCGAATACTATCCTTTATAGTGTCAGAGAACAGGAAGATAGACACAAAATGCTTGACTAACTCAGCGGGGCATGCAGCATCTCTGGAGAAAAGGAGTAAGTGATGTTTTGGGTCAGAACCCTTTTTCAGACTTTAAGTAGAACAGTGTGGCGGGGACTGGCAGGAGTCCAGCCAAAAAACTAGTCGGACACAGGTTGTGTGCTCTAGACGTGTTTAATCTTCTGCATACAGCTCCCTACTCCTCACTGACACGGGCGTTGCCCGACCTTAAATAACAACTCAGATAACGACCCCGTGACTCACGCCTCCCCCATCAAGACGCCGCCCTCTAGAGCCGATGGTTCGTCGTAACCTTGGGTTGCTGTCAGGTGCCGCCACAACAGGAACATTGGCAGAATATTTGAGAATCAAACTGCACTCCCTCCCTCCCTCCCTCCCTCCCTCCCTCCCTCCCTCCCTCCCTCCCTCCCTCCCTCCCTCCCTCCCTCCCTCTCTCTTTGGGGGTTAGTTATTGGTTTGATGGGACTGGCTCTTGGGGATACATTGAGCTGACTATTAGGATCATACTTCCTCCATCCTGGGTACAAGTATGACCAGCTCCCAACAACCCAATTCCCTTCTCAGACTTGCAATACTGAGTGCTGTCCTTTCACTCCCTGATGCAGGAACAACATGAGTCGAGAGTGTTTTATTGTCATACACCCCCAAAATGGAATAATGAAATTCTTACTAGCACAGCACAGCAGATTGTAAACATATTACTCTGTAAACACCATAATAAACAACAAAAATAGAAGTTCAGTACATATGAGCTAATAACAAACAATAGTGGTGCAAAGACAATAACAATGCCTCAAAATCTATGTCATTGACAGCTTATTTGCTTGTAGTAGGGTTTCATAACCTGAAGGTTACTAGGAAGAAGTTGCTCCCAAACCTGGACGTTACAGTCTTCAGGCTCCTATAACTTCTTCCAAATGGCAGGAGTGAAATGAAAGTGTGGCCAGGGTGGTGTAGGTCTTTGATCATGCTGGCTGCCTTTTTGAGGCACCGACTCCTATAGATCTCTTCGGTGGTGGGGAGGTCAGTACCTGTGATGGACTGGGCAGTGTTCACCCCTTTTTGCAATCTTTTTCATTCCTGGGCATTCGAGTTTCCGAACCAGGCCATGATGCAAGCAATCAATATGGTCTCTACTGTGAACCTGTAGAATTTCAAGGGATTATTCATTGACATAACAAATCTCAACAAAGGAAGTAGAGTCATTGATGGGCTTTCTTTACAATTGCACCAATGCGCTAGGTCCAGGACAGATCTTCAGAGATATGCACATCCCAGAATTTGAATTTTTTAACTCTTTCCACCACTGTCCTGTCGATGAAGACAGGTTCGTGGATCCCCATTTTTCCTCTTCCAAAGTCAACAATTAGTTCCTTGCTTCTACTGACGTTTGGAGCAACGTTGTCATTCTGACACCATTTGGTCAGTCGATCAATCTCCCTCCTATACTCATCACTATTTGTAATTCATCAGTAGCTGGTCCTCAATAGGAGCTATGAGGCAACACTCTTCCAGCAGGTATTTTTTTTGGTCTAAAAGTACGTAGAACATTTGTTGCTATAGTTTATATTGCTATTCTGGAAACAAGTATGTCTGCTGACTTTTGCAAATTACTACTGTGTTGGAAATTACAACAAAAGCTGCAGTGTTTAACTGGTTAAAATATAAAAGTTACATAGACCTAGCTAATGGCTTCTGGTCACATCCAATCCTTGAAAGTAATAGATATTATACGACTTTTACAGCTCCCAATGGTTTACAATATCAGTGGATTAGACGCCCCCGAGGTTTTTGAAGTAGTCCACCAATATTTTCGGCAGGAGCTATTCAGACTCTACAGGGAACACCAAGTATTCGTGCAAATGCAGATAATGTATACAGCGCAGCAGGTACATCAGAGGAACATCCAACACAGATTGTGAATAGTATTAAAAGACTGACAGGTGGAGGCCATAAAATTAACATAAAAAAATCACAACTCTGCCGATCAGAAGTAATCTTTCTCAGCATGTCAATTAACAATGAAACGGCATGGGTTAACCCCTGCGTTGAGACAGAAGGTTGATCGTATATAATATCCAAAGATCCTCAAAGCCTTACAATCAATTTTAGACTTACTAAATTATGTTACAGTTTTTGTTCCTGATATGCCTGATTAGCCCAACCATTGTATGATAGATGTACTCGAAGAAATGAAAACCCTTTGCCTTTACTCCAGATGATTATGAGGCACTGGAAAAACTGATGAGTGCAATAAAACAAGCAATAGATCTCAATACAACAGATCTAACAAAATCTCTTGTTTGGCAAATCTCTCCCACGTCTGCAATAGGTATCTGCTATAATGAAGGGGAAGAAATACAAGCTCCCAAGCACTATGCTTCATGTAATTTCATCTGAGAGAACAGAGATTTACTACCTTAGAGCAATGTCTCACTACAGTATAACATACACTTATTGCAGTAACACCACTGTAAGGAGACAAACCTATCATCACAGAATTACAATTTATATCCCTGAAAAATAGTAATAATAGTACGAAAAGAACAGTCACTTCAGTTAGATATGGAAAATGGCAAACACTTTACACAGGAAATATATATGAAAACTATGTCTTAACATCCTTACTCATGGGGGATGAAGAACCATCTCTTCCGCGGTCTAATGAGGCACAAAATCCTTTAAATCACTACTGTGAAATATATTACCAACAGCAACGACACTGCTGAAAGGTAAATCTTGTAGGCTTGAAGCAGGAGCAGGGTAAATTCCATTATTCCTTTAAGACCTTTGTTCATTGGAGTGCAGGAGGTTGAGAGGTGATGTTATAGAGGTGGACTGTATATAATCATGAGTTGAATGTAATTGTGAGGTGAATAGATAGGGTGAATGCACAGAGTCTTATCCCGGTGTAGGAGAATCAAAAACTAAAGGGAATAGGTTTAAATTGAGACAGGAAAGATTTAATGGTGACCTGAAGGGCAACTTTATCACATAGAGGGTCGTCAGTATATGGAACGAGCTGCCAGATAAATTAGTTGAAGCAAGTACAGCAACAACATTTAAGACATTAGGGCAGGTACATGGATGTGAAAGGTTTAGCAGGATATGGGCCAAACATGGGTAATTCTTAGATGTGGCATCTTGGTCGGTATGTCATCCAAAACATCACATACAGATGATGTCACCTAGTAGAAATGTTAAAAGAGGGTGGTCAAGAGATAGAGAAAAGACACATAATCAATTCCTCGTCCTCTGTCCATGACTGATGACTTGTTCATCTGCAAATCATTGGTATGTTATTCTCGTATTGTACTTGTGTTATGGAACCCCTTTGCAAAATAGAACCTCTGTAGAAATTAATCCTCAGAGTAAAATAAAAAAATAACTGTGTGCAAACTGCTTTGTTAGCTGGACGTTACTCCTAGTTTAGTTTAGTTTAGTTTAGTACAGCATGTCACATGTACCGAGATACAGTGAAAAGCTTTTGTTTGCGTGCTATCCAGTAAAAACAAAAACTATCGGTGAATACAATCAAGCCGTCCGTCCACAGAGCATAGATAAAGGATAAGGGGTACAACGTTTAGTACTAAGATATAACATTGAAGTCAATAGACAATAGGTGCAGGAGTAGGCCATTCGGCCCTTTGAGCCAGCACCGCCATTCACTGTGATCATGGCTGATCATCCCCAATCAGTACCCCATTCCTGCCTTCTCCCCATATCCCTTGACTCCGCTATCTTTAAGAGCTCTATCTAACTTTCTCTTGAAAGCATCCAGGGAATTGGCCTCCACTGCCTTCTGAGGCAGAGAATTCCACAGATTTACAACTCTCTCTGTGAAAATGTTTTTCCTCATCTCCGTTCTAAATGGCTTACCCCTTATTCTTAAACTGTGGTCCCTGGTTCTGGATTCCCCCCCAACATCGGGAACACTTTTCCTGCCTCTAGCGTGTCCAAACCCTTAACAATCTTATATGTTTCAATAAGTGTCCCTCCCATCCTTCTAAATTCCAGAGTATACAAGCCCAGCCGCTCCATTATCTCAGTATATGACAGACCCACCATCCCAGGAATTAACCTTGTGAACCTACGCTGCAATCCCTCAATAGCAAGAATGTCCTTCCTCAAATTTGGAGTCCAAAACTGCACACAATACTCCAGGTGTGGTCTCACTAAGGCCCTGTACAACTGCAGAAGGACTTTGTTGCTCCTATACTCAACTCCTGTCGTTAGGAAGTCCAACATGTCATTCGCTTTCTTCACTGCCTGCTGGACCTGCATGCTTACTTTCAGTGACTGATGAACAAGGACACCCAGATCCCGTTGTACTTTCCCTTTTCCCAACTTGACACCATACAGATAATAATTTGCCTTCCTGTTTTTGCCACCCAAGTGGACAACCTCACATTTATAAAGTCAGGTCTCCTTTGGGAATTTTCTTTTGTTGGGGGTGATGGGAGGGGAACTGCTTGATATAGGATCATTGACAACTACCATTTGGAACAGCAATTAATGTAGTGGAATAAAATTAATCTTGGAAATATAGTTTGATAAGACTCTAGAAGGAATACCCTCAATATCATCTGTGCTATTAATAAGGAATTAATATTACTTTTGGCACTTTTTGTCTTATCTAAGCAACAATGTTTTAAAATTCATTTTGTATTTGTAGATAGAGCCTTACTAACGTTTTTGAAAAACATTGTGGTTATTCACATAAAACAGTAGAGGGCAGCAAGACACAAATATTGCAATAATCAAACCTGCTATATCTGTATTCAAAATTATTCTTATGCTTGTCAAATAAATATTTTACAGGCTTCCTGTCAATACCTTTATTCTAAGTGAATTGACACCTGGTTTTCTTTCCCTGATTAGCTGTGCCAATCAGTTGCTGCAAAAAGGTTAATTTTCTCAGTGATTGTCTCAAGCAATCATTGTGTCTTAATATTCACATTGTATTCTATGGATATCATTTGAATCATTCTTGTTACCACAATGATTCATCAACTCGATCATGGAATTAAATGGATGCCAATTAGTTAGGGCAAGAGATTGCAAATCTGGGAAATAGGTGCATATTTTGGCATTTTGCATACAATCAAGCATAAATATGGAACATATACAGAAATTGTTGTAAACACTCCACCTTCTGGCAGCTTCTGTGGAGAGAGAAACAGAGTTAATGTGTAGGAAGGAACTGCAGGTGCTGGTTTAAACCGAAGATAGATGCGCAAAGCTGGAGTAACTCAGCGGGACAGGCAGCATCTCTGGTGAGAAGGAATGGGTGACGTTTTGGGTCTCGACCAGAAACAGAGTTAATGTTTCAGTGGGGCCAAGCCCTCCAACATGCCCCAGCACGACTGCCGGGACCGTGGACCTACCCCGGTAGGCCCAGCTCACACATTGAAGTCAGTCCTGGGCCACTGGCATCGGGACCCGCGACATGAGGGCATGGAGGGACCTGTGAGCAACCGCCAAGAACCAGGGGACCACGGAGAGTGAGGAAGGGCATTAGAGAGCGAGAGGAACATTAGAGGGCTGTCGGAAAGCGTGGAGCGTCGTTGGAGAGCGAGAGCTGCCGAGAACAATTGGTGGACATGGTGGGGAGAGGGGGCGTTGAGAACGAAGGGGGAAAATGTAGTGGTGGGGGGGGGGGGGGGCGGCACTGAGAATGAAGGGGAATCAGTGGAGAGGTGGGAGGGGGTTGGGTGTCAGGGTGGGGGGAGGACACTGAGAATGAAGGGGAATCAGTGGGGAGGTGTGGGTTGGGAGGGGTATCGGGGGGAAGGGGTGGTGGACTGCTACCACGTGCAGTGGCAGGCAGCAGATAGGAATGTTCGGTGAACTTTTGTAACTTTGTCAGTGTCAAAACATGGCAACACTCGTGTGCTGCCTAGGTGAGGTCTGCTACATGATTTTACCTGGTTGGATGCAAAATGAAACATTCACAGCACTCAGGTACATGTGACAATGAAGTATCATTGAATCATTATATTGGATTTCATGGCTGTAGGATATACTGTGCAAGTCGGTCTGCTCCAATGGAGGGAGAAACTCTGAACCAATATCACAACTGGATGCCTTAAAGCAGGAATGGCCAGACACAGACAGAGGAACCAGGTTAACTTAAGTTGCAAAATTTGATATTGCCCAGTCAGTCCTGTTTGTGGATCTTGGCCAGAGGTGGAAACAGGCTGTGAGGGGCTGGAGAACAATATGGTTGGAAGTTGTGGAGGGAAGATCTCCTGAGAAACTGAGGTCCTGGGCTGTCTGGGTGACAAAGGCCTGATGATCGATATGGGTTCATGAGCATGTGGCCAAATGCTGACCTTTCTGCAAGAGGCAGGTTAGTTTGCCAGACCATAACAGCAGGTTTGACAATAATAAAATACCAGAGCAAAAGGAGGCTACAGACCTTTGGCTGTTGAGTCGCGCTATTGCTCGGGGAAAAAAGCAGTTTTTGTGTCTGGCTGTGGCGGCTTTGACAGCCCAGAGTCGCCTTCCAGAGGGAAGTGCTTCAAAGAGATTATGGCCAGGGTGAGAGGAGTCAGAGATGATCTTACCCGCTCGCTTCCTGGCCCTTGCAGTGTACAGTTTGTCAATGGGGGGAAGGTTGCAGCCAATAATCTTCTCAGCTGATCGAACGATGCGCTGCAGCCTCCGGATGTCATGCTTGGTGGCTGAGCCAAACCAGACCATGATGGAGAAGGTGAGGACAGATTCTATGATGGCAGCATAGAACTGGACCATCATTGCTTGTGGCAGATTGTGTTTTCTCAGCTGCTGCAGGAAGTACATCCTCTGTTGGGCCTTTTTGACTGTGGAGTCAATGGTGGACTCCCATTTAAGGTCCCTGGAGATGATGGTTCCAAGGAACTTAATTGACTCCACATATGTGACTGTGGTGTTGTTGATGGTGAGTGGGGGGAGGGGAGGGAGGGGAGGGGGAGCTCTCCTAAAGTCTACAATCAACTCCACCGTCTTAAGAGCATTGAGCTCCAGGTTATTGCGATGGCACCAGGACGCCAGCTGTGTCACTTCCTGCCTGTAGGCAGATTCCTCCCCATTCTGGATCAGTCCAATCAGGGTTGTGTCATCCGCAAACTTGAGAAGCTTGACAGAGGAGTCTGTGGAGAGAGAGTAAATGAGAGGGGAGAGTACGCAGCCTTGCGGTGCTCCTATCCTGAGGGCAAGCAGTTGCGAGATGTGCTTTCCCAGCCTCACATGCTGCTTCCTGTCTGCCAAGAAGTTGGTGATCCACTGACAGAGGGGTTCAGGCACAGTCAACTGGGAGAGTTTGGAGTGTAGTAGCTCTGGCACAATGGTGTTGAATGCAGAGCTAAAATACACTAACAAAATCCTTGCATAGGTCCCCTGGCGGTCTAGGTGCTGGAGGATGAAGAGCAGGCCGAGGTTGACTGCATCATCCATTGATCTATTGGCCTGGTAGGCAGACTGCATGGGGTTCAGCAGGGGGTTTGTGATATTTTCAGGTGGGCTAGTACAAGTCTTTCAAGGGTCTTCATGATTACAGAGGTCAGTACGACAGGCCTGTAGTCATTAAGACCAGTAATCCTTGGCTTTTGGGTGCTGGAACAATCGTGGAAACTTTGAAGCAGACAGGGACCGATTGGCTGTGTAGACCGGTGCCAGTTGTTCGGCACAGAGCTTGAGGGAAGAGGGGTAAACATTGTCTGGTCCTGGAGATTTCTGGCTTTTCTGTCTCCTGAATAGCTTCTCCACCTCCTCAATTGCTATTGATAGTGATGGAGAAATGGCCAGACTGATGTTGGGCAGCAAGGAGGGGGTGGGTAATGAACGAGTCTTTGCAAACTGGAGTCAGGCTGTAAGTGGGTGTGAAGTGGTGATTGGGGAGGAGTGGGTGGGGAAGGTCCAGTCTTTGCAGACCGGAATCAGGATGGTGATTGGGGAGGAGTGGGTGGGGGAGGGAGGGAGGGGGTACCGGGGTTATGTTTCTGTCTATCGAACCTGCAGTAGAACTCGTTCAGGCCGTTGGTCAGCTGACGATTGTCCAAGGAGCGGGGGAGTTTCCTCTTGTAGATGGCGATTTCTTGCAAGCCCTTCCAACTGAAGAAGAGTTTATAACTGAGATTTTGCTCCTCAACTTCTCAGAGTACATTTCCTTGGCAGCTCTGATTCCTCTGCTCAGCTTGTACTTGGTCTGCCTGTAGAGGTCTGTATCCCCGCTCCTGTAGGCCGCATCTTTAGACTGGCGGAGTTGTCTGAGTTCTGCTGTAATCCAAGGCTTGTCATTGTTGAACCTGATCCGGGTCCTAGTGGGATTGCAACTGTCCACACAAAAGCTGACATATGATGTCACAGTGTCTGTATATTAATCGAGGCTTGTGGTTGCTTCCCTGAACACATTCCAATGTCAGTCAAAGCAGGATTGTAGGTTCTCAGTGCCCTCGCTTGTCCACTTTTTCATTGTTCTGACCACAGGCTTAGCAGATTTTAGCTTCTGCCTGTAGATTGGAATAAGGTGAACAAGGCAATGATCAGAGAGACCCAAAACCGCATAGGGAACAGAGCAATATGCGTTCTTGATTGTAGTGTAACAATGATCGAGTGTTCTCTCCCCTCTGGTGGGGCAGGTAACGTGATGTCTGTATTTTGGAAGCTCTCCGCTGAGGTTAGCCTTGTTAAAGTCCCCCAAAACAATGATCATGGAGTCCGGGAAGTCACTCTCTACCCTCATTGCCTGGTCAGCGAGTTGCGTTTGCGCCTCACGTACGCAGGGTTTGGGGGGGGGGATGTAAACTCCAGCGAGAATAAAAGAGGTAAATTCCCTCGGAGAATAAAAGTTTGCAATTTATAAAATAAGATTCCAGATTAGGAGAACAGAAGTTTGACAGTACCGTGATGTCGCTGCACTAGCCCTGGTTAGTATAGAAGCATATTCCACCGCCTCTTGATTTCCCCGCTACCTCCGCTTCGCGGTCCGCTCCGTGTAGTTGAAAGCCAGCCAGTGGCAGTGCAGTAATCCTCGTTGCCAGAGTCGGGCAAGTGCTCCAGAGTGCTTCCCTCGTGTCCTCCTCCGTCTCAAGACCTTGAACACAGCCACAGCCCCGCTGACTAGTATGTCCTAATAATCCAGCGAGTGAGAGAAATCTGGAACAATATTTGGAGGTACCGAATATCTGATGTTAATGAGTACCTCTCTCATGAAAGTGATCTTTGTGGGATTTTCACAGACGACATAAATGAACAAATACAGACAAAACAGCAAGGAGCGGTACACCGTGGCAGCCATCGTCGGCACCACAAAAAATGGGATCTTTCGCCCTTCTGTAATACTAGCAATAGCCTATGAATTTTTCACCAGTGGTCCAGGCTGTTGGTCTGATAGTAACAGTCACTGCCACCGAGAATAATCATACCTTGTCAATGTTAAAATAATTTAAGAAGAAGGGACGATATCTGTTGGAGCTTAGCCGTGATCCCATTTGATAAAGGAGACAACTCACATGGTAATCTGTATATTTGAAAGCAAAAAAAAGGGAAGAGTGATTTTATTTTAATGAATGGAGAGACAAAGTCAGCCTGGTGGAACTAGTGTGGACATGAAGTTCCTTACTGCTTCAGAGACTACCTTTACTTTTAAAGAAATATAAATAGGAGAGAACTGCATTGTTACCTGCATCTTGAATCATCACCATGACTAAAAACAAACAAATTCTTGGAAAATGGAAGCATTGTTTTGCTATCGGTATGAACCCATTTGCTGATCACTCAGTTTAGCCCCTAAAGTCAAATCAAATCAAATCAAATACGTTTAATTGTCATTGCACAACAACTGTACAACAACATGTCATTGCATCTCCTTCAGTGGTATACATAGAAGACACGGGATAAAAGATTTAAAAGAACAAAAACACAAACAACCATTAACTCTCATTTACCGGCAAGATCAATGAATGCAATAAATAAATAGATATTAGAAATATAAAATAATATTGCACATTATATTGCACACTCCAGCAAACAAATTTTTATATTGCACCACGAATTGTGTTGTGTTGCCTGCAGTGTTATCTATTTGAGTTTAGTTCTTTAATGGCACGTGGGTAGAAACTGTTAATTAGTCTACAAGTGCGGGCCTTCAGAGACCTGTATCGCCTCCCAGAGGGCAGCAGAGTGAAAAGGTGGTGTTATATCCCATTTATATTTGCAAGATTTCGGTCATGAAAATAATTCTCACTTCATTAAAAGTCGTGTTCAGGTATAGATTTTTTCTGAATGATCTGAGCCCTGATTTAAAACAAAAATCAGCTAAAGTCATGATGGAGTAAAGATAGTGGTGGACGAGTGTGGTTCAACCAACAACTGAAGAAAGCTAGCAAGGCCGGAAATCTGCTGCCAAAATTAATTTTCATAAACTTTAGAAGCATTGAATGTATATCGATCCCAAAAGATGGAAATTATGTTGTTATTTCTTGCTTACAAAAATCAAAGTGAATTTCGAGGCATTTGGGAGTTGGGTTTCTAAGGGGGAAAGCCTAGGTTCCAGTTGCAGTTTAGTTTATTGTCACGTGTTCCGAGGTACAGTGAAAAGCTATTTGTTGCGTGCTAACCAGTCAGCAGAAAGACAATACATGATTACAATCAATCCATTTGCAGTGTATAGGTACATGATAAGGGAATAACATTTGGTGCAAGGTAAAGCCAGCAAAGTCCGGTCAAGGTTAGTCTGAGGGACATCAGAGGTAGATAGTAGTTCAGCACTGCTCTCTGGTTCTGGTAGGATGATTCAATTGCCTGATAACAGCTGGGAGGAAACTGTCTCTGAATCTGGATGTGTACCTTTTGCCTGATGGGAGAAGTGGGAGTGGCCAGGGTGCGATTTGTCCTTGATTATGCTGCTGGCCTTGCCGAGGCAGCGTGAAAAGTTGTGGTGGAAGTCTATCAGTCAAGTTGGGGGGTGGAATGGAGTCACATCCAGCTCCCATGTCTTGACGGGCCACACAAATATGTTGAGATAGTGGGAGGATTGAGCTGGGGTTAAGGGCTGGATCAGCTGTGCAGCCTTGTTCCTCTCTGAATGATCCACCTCATACGTGAGCCACACGTGTGCAGATGAAGATTATCAATATAGTTTACGAACCCACGCTGCACGCTGTTGGATGCCACAGCTTGTGTCCAGAAAATTGTACCTCGGTGTGTCTAATATTTTCACCACGTTGAAGAAAAAATTGTAGATTTTGCCATCAAGGCATTAAGTCGTTGATTTTCTTTCATTAAAATTTGCATTAGAAATTGAATGGAATACCATCCATAAATACTGCACTCATGGACAAAATTCCAAGGCAGTACCACTGATTACAATGCTTCTAATATTTCTATCCATCTTTAATGGTAGACAATGGGTCAATTTGTGTAGGATATCCATTCCTTCTATCCAGAGATGCTGCCTGTCCCGCTGAGTTACTCCAGTATTTGGTGTCTATAATGGGTAGATTTCACAAGTTCACACCATTGCAATGATCGCCACCAGATTCCTCGGTGCAACCTGCCTTGGATGCCCTCCACCGAAAACGGTGTCTGAGACGGGCTGGGAAGATCATTAAAGACCTCTCCCACCCCAACCATGGACTGTTTGCCCTCCTCCCATCAGGGAGATGGTACAGGAGCCTCAGGTCTCGTACCAGCAGGATGAGGAACAGCTTCTACAATTATACCATCACATTGCTGAACTCGGAGTCCCGCCGATAGATTTCTCCGGTCCCTCCGTCCCCATTGTTTAATTATTCTGTATTTTTGATTATTCTGTATCTTCTTTTTTTTAAATTTCTATATGCACTACTACTACGGACTGACGCAAAACTGCATTTCGTTGTACCCATACTCAGTATTTGTGCAATGACATTAAAGTTGAATTGAATTGAATTGAAAAAAAAATAAAGCACATAATTGACAGCAACTTTTCTTTTCTTCACACACAGGCACAAGAAATTGCAGTCAATTTACCTGGAAACCATGGAAACCATCAGAGCTCCAGTATTAGTAATACTGAAAAACATTTCAAATGCTATCTGTTGACATGGCAACTTGATGTAATGACTCACAATGCTTACTGACCAGTGAATAATCACCTCTCTCCAGATATTAAACCGGGTGCTTCCTGCTTCCTGCTTCCTAGTGACTATTGGGTCAAGTTAGATGGCAAGGCATTAGCTGGTGGGGCTTGTTCACAATGAACATCAACTGGATAAGGAAGGTAGACAAAAATGCTGGAGAAACTCAGCGGGTGAGGCAGAATGAAGAGAGAAAAAATAGGCGACGTATCGGGTCGAGACCTTTCTTCAGACTGATGTCGTGGGGGGTGGGGGGCGGGAAAAAGAGTCTTTATATGTCTGAAGAAGGGTCTTGACCCAAAACGTCGCCTATTCCTTCTCTCTTAGGTGCTGCCTCAACCTCTGAGTTTCTGCAGCAGTTTTGTCTACTTTGATTTTTCCAGCATCGGCAGTTCTTTCTTAAACAATTAGATAAGGAAAGTCGCTGGGGTATTTTGCTCATGCAGTACAAGGACCGGCCATTGCTGGTCAGTACCTGGACAACTCTCCTTTAATTGTACAATGAAGCCAAGTCTCACACTTACCTCCTAAGCATAAGGCCCCCACCCCACCCATCGCTGCACTAGACTGCACAGTACCAACTCTGCACCAGACTGTACAGTACCAACTCTGCACCAGACTGTACAGTACCAACTCTGCACCAGACTGTACAGTACCAACTCTGCACCAGACTGCACAGTACCAGCCCTCCACCCACTTACCTTACTTCCCTGCCCCTCCCATTCCATTAACCCAGACTCAGACATCACTGCCCTTCAATGAGCAATAAAATAATCAACAAGATTATTATATCAGTACAGACACAGCCGACATTCTTTCCAACTGAGATTGTCCATGGAGACCTACAAATTCTGAATTAATAGTAACCAACAGCATTAACCAGTTTCCATGATTTGTTACATTTCCTGGGCTATTAATATGAGATACAGTGTAAATGTGCTATTAAAATGAACCATTTTTTAATAGCAAATTCAAATCAATAGAAATTGCTCACAGAAAGAAAGTTAAAGCTTGTAGAATGTATCCTCCACCCACAATAGCTCATTGGCCTTTACTCCCCAGATCGACAGCAATTAGTTACTTTAATTTCCCTAACCAGCAGCTTTAGATTCATTTCATCATAATGGCACGGAATGCAACGTTTTCTCCTCATGGAAGTAAAAACTCAAATACTGAAGAGCTGTGTTGTATCATCAAAACAGGCACTTTTATATACACATAAAATATTAATCGAAATGGAGAAAGATGAAGGAATAACTTTGTTTTTTTCTGTTGTGACTATAAAATAATTGCAGTACTTCTCATTCTGAAACAGTTAATACTAGCATTCAAACAGATATTTACAGACCCACTCTGTACGTGTTTTGCCACTGGCTGTGACATAAGAATAACCTTTTCCTACATATAGACACAGGCTGTATTCTGCCAAAAGATTTAATCTCATACTTGTTTTTGTTTTAAAGTACATCAGTTTTCATCTAATGTATAGTAATCCCAACTTGTGGAAACATAGCCTGTAATTTGTAATAGTTTTGCTAAAGTGGAAATGCAGTACGTATTTCTCTTGAATTATGAATTATTTTCTACCCAAGCTGCAACTTCTATTCAAAACCCCTTACTTATCATTCTCCTCCATTTTGAGTTCCGCCATTGGGGATAACATCGTCAGATGGCTGATACTGAGGGGTAAAGGCTCTGATGATGGACAACATGCTTTAAATGAATAGCCAAGGCACAGGAGTAATTTAATAAAGTGTCGAGGAATGCTATGGCCATATTCAACAAGAAGAATCAGGTCTTCATTCAGACGAATAATGAAAGCATCATCGACAGATCACCCTCACATTGCAATCATTTGGAGTATACAGCGCCCACAATTAATCAACACTGGGTATACAGTGTGGAAACAGGCCCTTTGGTCCACCGAGTCCATGCTGACTATTCATCACCTGCTCACCAGTTCCATGTTATCCCAGATTCATATCCTACATACCAGGAGCAATTTACAGAAGCCAACTAACCTACAAACCTGCACATCTTTGGAATGCACAATGAAACCAGAGCATCCAGAGAAAATCTGCGCAGTCACAGGGAGAATGTGCCAATTCTGTACGGAGAAAGGAGCGGGTACCTGTTGGGGGGCTGCTGCGAATGAAGCGGGGCCCAGCTGGGGGCTGCCTGCTGCCTCTTGCGGCACTTGGCCTGGTTTGCCGCTGCGAGGAAATATATCTGTCCGATGAACATTTTGTAACTTTGTCGGTGCCAGAAACGTGGCATCAAACAGGCAATTAGAAATGCGTGCAACAAAGGTAAAACAGTTATAATGGGTGACTTCAATCTACATATAGATTGGGTGAATCAAATTGATGTGGATAGATTTTGAAAGAAAGTCAGTTATTAAAGATGGGATAGCGGTACATTTGGAAAGTGTTGAAATCATTGGGCAAAGTCAGCATGGATTTATGAATGGTAAATCATGTCTGACGAATCTGATAGAATTTTTCGAGGATGTAACTAGTAGAGTGGATAAGGGAGAACCAGTGGATGTGTTATATCTGGACTTTCAGTAGGCTTTCGACAAGGTCCCACATACGAGATTAGTATGCAAACGTAAAGCACACGGTATTGTAGGTTCAGTATTGATGTAGATAGAGAACTGGCTGGCAAACAGGAAGCAAAGGGTAGGAATAAACGGGTCCTTTTCAGAATGGCAGGCAGTGACTAGTGGGGTACCGCAAGGCTCAATGCTGGGACCCCAGCTATTTACAATATATATTAATGATTTGGACGAGGGAATTGAATGCAACATCTCCAAGTTTGCGGATGACATGAAGCTGGGGGGAAGTGTTAGCTGTGAGGAGGATGCTAGGAGGCTGCAAGGTGACTTGGATAGGTTGGGTGAGTGGGCAAATTCATGGCAGATGCAGTATAATGTGGATAAATGTGATGTTATCCACTTTGGTGGCAAGAACAGGAAAGTAGACTATTATCTGAATGGTGGCCGATTAGGAAAAGGGGAGATGAAACGAGACCTGGGTGTCATGGTACACCAGTCATTGAAAGTAGGCATGCAGGTGCAGCAAGCAGTGAAGAAAACGAATGGTATGTTAGCATTCATAGCAAAAGGATTTGAATATAGGAGCAGGGAGGTTCTACTGCAGTTGTACAGGGCCTTGGTGAGACCACATCTGGAGTATTGTGTACAGTTTTGGTCTCCTAATCTGAGGAAAGACATTTTTGCCATAGAGGGAGTACAGATAAGGTTCACCAGACTGATTCCTGGGATATCAGGACTTTCAAATGAAGAAAGACTGGATAGACTCGGCTTGTACTCGCTAGAATTTAGAAGATTGAGGGGGGATCTTATAGAAACTTATAAAATTCTTAAGGGGTTGGACAGGCTAGATGCAGGAAGATTGTTCCAGATGTTGGGGAAGTCCAGAACAAGGGGTCACAGAAGGTAGTTGAGGCTAGTTCATTGGGTATATTTAAGAGGGAGTTAGATGTGGCCCTTGTGGCTAAAGGGATCAGGGGGTATGGAGAGAAGGCAGGTACAGGATACTGAGTTGGATGATCAGCCATTATCATATTGAATGGTGGTGCAGGTTCAAAGGGCCGAATGGCCTACTCCTGCACCTATTTTCTATATTTCTATGATTCTTTGTGTACTGCCTGGGTGAGGTCCGCTGTATGATGTTACCAGATTGTGTGCAAAAATAAGGAATTTCACCGCACCTATGTACACGTGACAATAAAGTGTCATTGAATCATTGTATCAAGAGAGAAATCCTTGGCTATGAGATTTTTTTTTTTAAATTTGACTATTTCAGGCTCCGTGGGTAAGTATGTGTCCAGCTTTAAGTTTTTGGGCACTCACATTTCAGAAGACCTCACATGGTCCACAAACACCGCCGCGCTGGTCAAGAAGGCACAGCAACGACTGTTCTTCCTGAGGATATTAAAAAAGACTGGTCTGCCCCAACAGCTGCTGACAACGTTCTACCGCTGCACCACAGAGAGCATACTAACGTATGGCATCTCTGTGTGGTATCTCAGCTGCACGGAGGCGGAGAGGAGAGCTCTTCAGCGCGTCGTCAACAGAGCGCAGCGGATCATCGGGACAGAGCTACCAGCCTTGGAGGGCATCTACCACACGCGGTGCCTCAGGAAGGCCCTCAGTATCCATAAGGACTCATCACACCCCTGCCACGGTCTGTTTCAACTACTTCCCTCCGGCAGACGTTACAAGGCCTTCTACGCCCGAACCTCCAGACTCAGGAACAGTTTTATCCCAAGAGCTATAGCGGCTCTGAACCGGCCCTAATGAGTGCCCCCCCCACCCACCCCCTTTGGACAGTCTCCCTCAGATGGTCACGTCAATCAATTCAGCTTGCTTATTTATGTATTGTATTTATTTACCTTTCTTGTACATCAGTGGAGCTGCACACTAAATCTCGTTGCACTGACGTGCAATGACAATAAAAGATATATTATTATATTATTATTATTATTATTATTATTATTATTATGTGGTAGAACTGGTATATTTTTTATTAAAAGATTATCCTCTTTACAGAAATATCAAAAGTCTTTAAAAGGAAATATTTACATAGAACAGTACAGCACAGGAACAGGTAATTCAGCCCACGATGCCAAATTAAACTCTTTTTTGCTTGCAAGTGATTAATATCCCTCCATTCCCTGCATATTCACGTGCCTTTCCAAAATCCTCTTAAACACCACTATCATCTCTGCTTCAACCACCACCCCTTCAGTACAATTCAGGCCCCTAGCACTGTCTGTGTAAAAAAAAAAACTTGCCCCGCACATTTTCCCCCTCTCTCCTTAAAGCCATGCCCTCTAGGAATTGATATTTCCACCCCGGGAAAAGATCCTGCCTGTCTATCTTATTGATGCCTCTCATTAGTTTGTAATGGTCTATCAGGTCTCCCCTCAACCTCCGACACTCTAGAAAAAACAGTCCAAGGTTGCCGAGCCTCGATTTTTCAAACCTAATACCTTCCAATCCAGGCTACCCTCCCAGTAAATCTCTTCAACACCCAAATTGTTTCTGTAATGGGGTGACCACAATACTCTAAATGTAGCATATTCAACATTTTATAAAGCTTCCTGAATCTTATACTTAATGCCGTGACTGATGAAGGCAAGCATACCATATGCCTTCTTTGGGGAGCTGTGAACTTGCACATAACATCCTTTCTGTATATCAATGCTATTAAGGGTTTTGCCATTAACTCTATACTTTACTCTTACATTTGATCTCCCAAAGTATAAACATCTCACACTTATCTGGATTCAACTACATCTCCACGCCCAGAACTATAATTGATCAAAATCCTACAACAGTAGAAGATGAGAACAAATTAAATAAAGTAGGAGTGAATAGGACTGAGAGTGAGAGAGACAAGAACTGAGCGTGGAAGAGACTCGAACTGAGAAAGAAATATAAATCATGAAGAAATTAATGAAGAATACAAATTAGTATGCAGCTGTCTGTTTTTCATTTCTTTTTTCTTATTTTTAGTTAGTTTAGTGTTTTGTTTTTAAGGAGTTCTAGCTTTTTTATGTGTGGGGAGGGGGGGGGGGAAGGGGGAAACTAATTTTCAGGGTCCCTACCTGGTAGGAGATGCAGCTTTTCTCCGGGCTGCACTTTCGACCCATCCTCGCGGCCTACCAGCGGGCCTGGAGCGGCATTTCCTGAGGGGACCGCCCGGAGCCTCGGCATCGGCGGCATCGGCGGCGGCTGCGGAGCTGTGGGTCCGAGGAGCGACGGGGGCCGTCCGGAGCCTCGGCATCGGCGGCGGCGGCGGCGGCACCGGCATCGGCGGTGGCGGAGCTGCGGGTCTGAGGTCGGCGGTGCAGCGCTGGAGCGCCATTGCGGGGCGGGCGGTGCCTTGCCTGGGTCGCCGCACTGGAACTCCGGTGAGCTGGGACCGGCGTTAAAAACATCGCGGAGCTGCGGGCGGCGGCGCTGAAACTTTCCATCGGGAGCCTGGGATCTCTCGACGAGATCGCCAGTTGAGCTCCATTCGGCGCGGCCTTGTCGGCTCCGGAAGCCACGGTCTCGAGTAGGGAGGCGTCCGTTCCAGGGTTCCCAGGCCGCTGGGAGGGCTCTCCCGACGCCGGAACATCATCACCCGGCGAGGACGGCCTGGAACATCGGGCCTCCGTAGAGGCAACTGTGGAGGCCTCAATAGGCCCGACTATGGGTGGATATTGGGAATGGAACTGGACTTTGTGCCTTCCCCCATAATGGGAACCATTGTGGGGGGATGTTTTTTATGTTAAAGCTATTTATTATTGTTATGTTTGTATTCCTTTTTTAATGTGCTGCATTGGCAAAAAGAATTTCACTACATCTAGGTGTATGTGACAATAAATCAACCTTTGAACCTTTGAACCTAGTAAAGAGCCCAAGAAGCAGTGGGACTGGTTCTCACTATGGTGAAGGCTTCGTGTGGGCACATCCAGCTCCTGATTCTGCAGTCGTTGAATAAGAAGTGGAGATTGGGGGCTTTGTAGGTTGCAATGAAGCTCTCTGAGAATGCTGATTTCTCCTGCATGTATGAAATCAGAAGGGATTGAGAAGCAGGCACCACTGCAGAGCCAAAACCTAAGCTCACACTGATACAGATTACATTAGAATGAGAGAAGCTTAGAAAGATTGCCCCATCTATCCAAAATGTAGAAATCTCTTGGTGGGTGAATATTATAGCATAATTCATGGAAATAAATCACTCTTGACAATCCTCAAATGTTATAAATTGATGATAGACACAAAAAGCTGGAGTAACTCAGCGGACAAGCAGCATCCATAAATTGATAATTGATTTTGACGAAAATACCCTTAAAATTAAAATTGATTTTTTAAAATCTTGCTTATTTTTTTATTAAGACATTGTGCGATGACTTGTGGAAATTAATTACTTATTAATTTACTTATTTCACACAGAGCAGGCTTTTTAAAATGTGTTGTAAGACAATTCTTTGCAGTGGATGCATAGAGCAAGACAATTTTTCATGGGGTGCAGATTGAGCACAAAATGCAAGTCACAGGGTGATGTTGACTATTATTTATAGTTGATGGAGAAGTATGCATCTAACACTTTGCGTAAAGCCAAAGGCGGCAAATATTTGGACGCTGCCCTCACTAATTGTCTTTTGAGGAACTGCTGCTGTATTCTGACATCTTCCCAATCTCACCGTACTGCATGATAAACAAAAATAGCTGGAAGGAAAAAATACTTTGAATTAACATGAAAGCTGAGCAAATGTGCAATATAAAGACCAAACAAGAAGTATATTGCTGGAGTAATACATTTACTTTTCATTCATTATTCAATCATTTTACTTCTACTATTTTTCTTTATCATATTTATTTAAATCCAGATATTTATGTGTCCTGCATTATTGCTTTTCCTTCATGCATTGAACATAGAATTGTACAGCACAGGAACGGGCCCTTCGGCTCACAACGTTTGTGTCAAGTTAAAATGATCTCATCTGCCTGTGCATGATCCATATCACTCTATTCCCTACACTTCCATGCCTATCTGAAAGCATCTTAAACGCTACTATCGTATCTGCCTCCACCACCATCTCTGGCAATGCTTTCCAGGCCCCCACCACTCTGTGTAAAAATAAGTGCTACACTCATCTCCATTATCCTCCTCTCACCTTATAGCTATAACCTCTAGTAATAGACATTTCCACACTGGGAGAAAGGCTCTGACTGTCTACCCTATGCCTCTCATAATTTGATATACTTCTATCATTCCCCCTCAACCTCTGATGTTCCAGTAAAAACAATCCAAGTCTATCCAACCTCTCCCTGTAATTTAAACCATCTAATCCAGGCAGCATTCTGGTAAACCTCCTCTGCGCCCTCTCCTAGGCTTCCACATCTTTTCTGTAATGAGGCGACCAGAACTGTACACAATGCTCCAAATGCAGCCTAACCAAAGTCCCATAAAGCTGCATCATGACTTCCTGACTCTTATAATCAACGCCCCTAGCAATGAATGCAAGCATATCATTCACCTTCATTAACAACAAAATAATTAAAGACATATCCCACCCCCGTCATTCCTTCTTCTCCTTGTTCCCAGCCGGCAGAAGATATAGAACCTTCTCCTCGGTAGCCATCTGCTCCTCCCTTGTTCTCCCTCCCCCTAGTCGCAACAGGAACAAAGGCCCCCTAACCTTTCACCCCATCAGCCATCGCATACAACACATAATCCTCCGATATTTTTGCCACCTCCAATGGGATACCACCACCAGTCACATCTTCCCATCCCCACCCCTTTCCGTTTTCCACAGAGACCACTCCCTCCACAACACCCTTTGTTAACTCATCCCTGGTACCTTCCCTAGCAACTGCAGGAGATGCAACACCTGTCCCTATACCTCACAAGCACCAAATTGAAACATCAATGGTAATAACTCCAGGAATAAACAGAAAGAGAAAATGCTGGAAACATTCAGCTGGTCAGAGAGCAACTGTGGAAAGAGAATAATCATTATCTCAGATTCCTGACCCTTTGCCAGGACTGAAGTGGGATAACAGAACTAGTGTGAATGGATAGTCAATTGCTGGCATGGACTTGGTGGGCTGCAGGGCCTGTTTCCATGCTGTGTCTCAAAACTAAACTAAAACTCTCGACATACACAAAAATAATAGGTTGGAAACAATTGCCAAGAAATGTTTAGCGTTCCATTGTTATTTAAAGGTATACTGGATGACTGCATAAGGTAACAGCATAAATATTTCCAGTTCAATGTGATAATGGAAATGTAAATGCTTTAAAAAATCTGCCAAAGTCACACCATTTGAAGCTGAAGATTTCATTATCTTTTTGAAAAAGATCTGCATGGTTGCAAGTGGAAAGTTGCGATTTATTTTTCCGACAATGGAATTCACAGAAAAGCTCCTGTTATACAAAATGTGCTGAATGTCAATGGAACTGTGACAGTCTCACAATGGTTGCTTATTAAGTACCATTTCCAGAGTTACCCATGTAAATTGTTTAACACAAACACAACAGGAGTCCCACTATACTTCAGTTTGCCAAAAATAAAAACATTTATAATTGCTGAATGATGAGATACCATAGAGATATCCTCTATGTGGTTCATTTAATGTTCTTTTATATTTTTCTTAAGTAGAGAGAGCTTGCAGAATCCTGCAGAAACAAGGACCTGAGTGCCCTTGTAGTTGAACATTGAAAGTTTGCATGCAGGCACGGCAATAATTAGGAAGGCAAATGGAATGCTCGGCCTTATTGCAAAGGAGTAGGATCACAAGGGTAAGAAAGTCTTGCTGCAACCCTACTAGGCATCAGTAAGAAGATACATGAAAGACTTAATACAGTTTTGGTCTCTGATGTTGGAATATCAATTGATTAGAGTCAGTTGAGAGAAGGTGCACTTGGTTAATGTGAAACACAGAGTGCTGGAGTAACTCCAGCATCTCTGGAGGCCATGAATAGACAATATTTTGGCAATATTTCAGGTCAGGATTCTTCTTCAGACTGAAGAAAAGTCCTGACCCGAAACGTTGACGAATCCTTACCCAAAATGTTGCCAATTTAACAACTATTTAATCGTCAGATTAACTGGATTACGTACTGTTTCTGATCTCCTGTGTGATTTAGGGGGAGAGTCAGTCTGTGGCTCTGAATGAGAGTCAAGTTCAGGATTATTTATCTTCGTCTCCACTTTCTTTGCAGAATCTGATTTTACATCTCAACTTGGAATAATACCAAAGTCCAACAGATCAGCTTTTTGATGTATGTTAGGTACTTGAAATGGTTCATCCCTTTGCTGGGATCATATGGTCTATGTGCACACTTCTATCATGTCCTCCCATTTCTACCAAGTACCTCTTGGTACCACACACTTCAATTATTGTCCCCATCACCCATTGGTTTGCTTTGTAAGGGGGCTGAGAACACAAACCTGATCATGCACAAACCGACAGCACATTCTTATTGATTTCCACCATAACAGGGCTGCCAACATTGGGTGAGAGTTGGGAGTGAGAAATTGCGAGCGACCAAGCCCGAGGGAGCATAGCGACTGGGGGGGGGGGGGAGAAGAGTGTCCCCCTCCCATTGGTACGGAACATTTGCATTTTTCAGCTTGAAATTGTGCAATATGGTGCATACTTTAGCGAGTCTTTTGACTTACACTTGAATGCAATATATATGCTTTAAATTGGATTGGAGCGTTTTTGAAAGGGGGGAGGCTGTGCGATCACTGATCACTGGCCTTGGGGGTACCCGGTGAGGGAGTGGAGCAACCGAGTGGGGAGAGGGTGGAAGAAGGGTGTCCCCCCTCCCAGGGTAGGAACTTTTTTAAATTTGATGTATTAAAATCATGTTTTAGTGAATTGAATTGAATCCTTTATTTGTCATTCAGACCTTTCGGTCTGAACGAAATGCTGTTGCCTGCAGCCATATATGTAATAATAACAAAACACAATAAACACAAATTAACATCCACCACAGTGAGTTCACCAAACACCTCCTCACTGTGATGGAGGCAAAAGTCTTAGAGTTACTGTCTCTTCCCTCCTCTTCTCCCTCTGCGCCGAGGCGATACCCCACCGGGCGATGGCATCAGTCCCGCGGTTCAAGCTCCGCGGCCCGGGGGTGGTCGAAGCTGCCCGCAGGTGTTGCAATGGGTGCTCCGGAAAACAGGCACCAGCCTGTGACCTGCGAGCTCCCGACATTGTCCTCCACTGGCCCGCGGCCGAGCCCCGGATCCAGGTCGCCGCCGCCAGAACGCCGCCTCAGCCTCCGTAGCACCGTCTCCGCCCCGCACCGGGCCGCCCACAAGGCAGCGTCTCAGCCCCGCACCGGGCTGCCCCCACGAGAGCGCCTTCCAACCGGGAGCCGGTCCGCCCACACGGCAGTGTCTAAGCCCCGAACCGGGCTGCTCACACGGGAGCGCCTTCCAGCCAGTAGCCGTGCCGCTCACACAGGAGTGTCTCAGCTCCGCGCCGTCCGCCCTCACCGGAGCGCCGAGTCGTGCCGCTACCCGGACGTCGCCACAGCTCGAAGACGGCCAGCCTCGCGTTGGTGAGTCCTGGCTGGCTCTACCTCCGGACCCTCGAGGTCGGTCGCAGGTTGGAGGCCGCCAGCTCCGCCATTAGGCCTCAGCGCAGACGGGGGAAGAGAAGGGGGATACGACAAAAAGTCGCATTCCCCCGAAGGGAGAGACAGAAAGCTCTGTTTCACCCTCCCCCCACACACATAACACCACCTAATAACCAAAGAAATTACTAAACTAGACAAAAAAAACAACACAAAAAGTAAAAACAGACAGACTGCAGGCGAGCCGCAGCTGTATCACAGTGCCGCCACTTCCGGAAGGGCACTGTAGAAGTATGATTTCAATGTTTTTTGTATGAAGTATTTTTAAGAGGTAACTTTTTAAGGGGTAACTTTATCCACACAGAGGTTGATGGGTATATGGAACAAGCTGCCAGAGGAGGTAGTCGAGGCAGGGACCATCCCAACATTTAAGAAAAAGTTAGACTGATACATGGATAGGACAGGTTTGAAGGTATGGACCAAAAGCAGGTGGCGTAGCTGGGACATGTTGGCGGGTGTGGGCAAGTTGCGCCGAAGGGCCTGTTTTCACACTGTATCACTCTATGACTACATTATACCTCCACCATGCATGAATGCTTCAAACTCAAGTGATCAAATTTTATTGCCATATACTCAAGCATAGAAACATAGAAAATAGGTGCAGGAATAGGCCATCGGCCCTTCGAGCCAGCACTGCCATTCAATATGATCATGGCTATTCATCTAAAATCAGTACCTCTTTCCTGTTTTTTCCCCATATCCCTTGATGTCGTTAGCCCCAAGAACTAAATGTAACTCTCTCTTGAAAACATCCAGTGAATTGGCCTGCACTGCCTTCTGTGGCAGAGAATTCCACAGATTCACAACTCTCTGCGTGAAGAAAGTTTGTTCTCATCTCAGTCCTAACTGGCCCCTCCTGTATTCTTAAACCGTGACCCATGGTTCTGAGCGCCCCCAACATCGGGAACATTTTTCCTGCAGTTACAGTAAGTGAAAATCTAGTAGGCAAGCAGGATGCTTTCAACAACCACCCCCATTTGAAGTCCACTATCTTCCACCGTATCTACCCAGTGCTTGGTACTTACTTCCAGCAGCCACTGGTTGTCCTCCAGGATGCACCGAGCCGCAGCCTGATCCATGCCGGTCACCTGGGCGAATTCGGCACAGAGACTCTCACGGCAGCGGCGCAACGCTTCAACGCCTCTGATGGCCCGGGACTCTTGCACTGAGGCTGCTCCATGGCCAGAGCTGCAGTGAGCGACTCGCCAGCCCGGAAAACACTCTCCAGCCCCGCTCCCCGTCCACATCTGTCCCCGCCGCTGCTTCTGCTTCCAACACCCGCGGCCCATGCAGTTGATATGAATTTTGAAATTTTCGTTGATCACAGAATTTCTCACAACAGAGCGAGAGAAATTTGTGATCAGCGTGAGAATTTGGTGAAATGCGTGATTCTCACGCTCAATGCATGGGAGTTGGCAGCCCTGCCTCTCTATCCCCCTCTCCCTCTCCCCCCCTCTCTCTCTCCCCCTCTCTCTCTCATCCCACTCTCCCCTCTCTCTCCATCCCTCTTTCTCTCCCCTGTCTCTCTTCCTCCCACCTCACTCTCATCCCTCTCTCTCTCCCCTCTCTCTCTCCCCCTCTCTTCCGCTCTCTGTCCTCTCAACCCCCCTCTCTCTCCCCTCCCCCTCTCTCTCTCCTCTCTCCCCTGTCTCACCCCTCTCACTCTCTCCACTTCCCCCTCTCTCTCTCCCCCCTCTCCCCCCCCTCTCTCCTCTCTTCCCCTCTCTCTCCCTCTTTCTCCCTCTCTCTCTCTCCCCCCTCTCTCCCTCCCACCTCACTCTCCTCCTCTCTCTCGTTCCCTCTCTCCTCTCTCTCTCCCCCTCTATCTCCCCTCTCTTTCCCCTAACTCTCTCTCCCCTCTTTCCCCTAACCCTCTCTCCCCCCCCTCTCTCCCCCCTCTCTCTCTCTCCTCTCTTCCCCTCTCTCTCCTCTCTCTCCCCCCTCGCTCTCTCCCTCTCTCTCTTCCCCCTCTCTCCCTACCACCTCACTCTCACCCTCTCTCTCGTCCCCTCTCTCCTCTCTCTCCCCCCTCTCCCCTCTCTCCCTCTCTCTCCCTCTCTCTCCCTTCTCTTTCCCCTAACTCTCTCTCCCCTCTCTTTCCCTTAACTCTCTCTCCCCTCTCTTTCCCCTAACTCTCTCTCCCCCCCCTCTCTCTCTCTCTCCCTCTCTTTCTTCTCTCTCTCCCACTCTTCTCTCTCTCTCCCTCTCTTCCCCCCTCTCTCCCTCCTCTCTCCCCCCTCTCTCCTTCTCCCTCCCTCTCTATCTCTCCCTCTCTCTCCCTATCTACACACTCTCCCCTCTCTCTCTGTCTCTCCTCTCACCTCTCTCTCTGTCTCTCCTCTCACATCTCTCTCTTCCTCCCCTCTCTCTCTCACCTCTCTCTCCCTCTCTCCCCCATTTCTCCCTCCCACCTCACTCTCCCCAGCTCTCTATCCCCTCTCTCTTTCTCCTCTGTCTCTATCTCATCTTTCTCTTTGCCCCCCCCACCTCTCTCTCTTTCTCCCTCTCTCTTCCCCCTCTCTCCCATTCTCTCCTACCCTCTCCACCCCCTCTCTCTTCCATCTTTCCTCCCTCTCACCCCACTCTCTCTTCCCTCTCTCTCTTCCCCCCCTCTCCCACCTCACTCTCCCCCCTCCCTCTCTCTCCCCCCCTCTCCCTCTTCTCTCTCTCCATTCACGCCCCCTTTGTCTCTCCCCTCTCTCTCCTCTCACCCCCGTCTCTCTCTCCCCCCACTGTCTCCCGGTCTTCTTCCCCTCTCTCTCTCTCCACCTCCCTTTGAGGGTCTGTCCCTTCGGCACAGAGACTCTCGCGGCAGCGGCGCAACGCTTCCGACGCCTCCGACGGCCCGGGACACTCGCACTGTACGGAGTGCTTCATGGCCAGAGCTGCAGCGAGCCACTCGCAGCGCCGCATACACTCGACAGCGCCGCAATCACTCGCAAGTCCCGGCTCCCCGCATCTGTTCCCGCCGCTGGTTCTGCTCCCATCCCTCCCGCAGCCCCGGCTCTCCAACACCCGCGGACCATGCAGTTTATCCGAGTTTTGAAATTTTCGTTGATCATAAAATTTCTCACCACTGAGCGTGAGAAATTTTTGATGAGCGTGAGGGCGTGAGAGTTTGCTTGAGGGCGTGAGTCTCACACTCAAAGCATGAGAGTTGGCAGCCCTGACCATAATGACGTTTCTGATCAAATTGTTTGCATCGAAACTTAGGAAACAGGTTAAGTTGAACCGAACTCAGTCTAGTTCTGAGCGTTCTTTTAAATAACGTAACTTGCATTAAAAAACATTTCCAGTCACACACAAAACAAGGTAAAGGCTTCACAGTTTTTGTCAAAAGTCCCCAGTCGGCTGATGAATCCCATAGATGCCATCTTGCCCCCTAGTCACAACACAAAGTTTGCCTGACAATCTCTAGATCATTCGTGCAGCTGCTGTTTCAAACTGCAGTCCCATGCATTGAAGGATCTGCAGTCTATCGTGTCCAGTTCACAAATAACCGCAACAAAGCTCTGTAATTGACATTTAAAATGTTAAACAATATTGCATATTGCAAAATGGTCCTGCACTGAATTTAACGGTTTCATGAACAAACTTGATCAGATCAATTTTGCCATTTGTAAGATATTATAGTGGTGGCAAGTAGACAGAAACAAAGACAGGTTTTCAGTCAAGCTGTTGCCAGTGTGGGTCTTTTTTATTTTTTACAAAAGTACACTACATATACTCACATATATATTCACGAGACTAATAAGAGAATGAACATATTGCATGACACAAATTATACCTTTCTGGTACTCAGTTCTTAAAGATAGTTATCAATATATACACTACACCAACTTTATCCATGGATAGTTTAATGTTTTTTGTAGAATCTGTCTTTTCTTGTAAACAAAAATATAGACAATAGACAACAGACAATAGACCACAGGTGCAGGAGTAGGCCATTCGACCCTTCGAGCCAGCACCGCCATTCAATGTGATCATGGCTGATCATCCCCAATCAGTACCCCGTTCCTGCCTTCTCCCCATATCCCCTGACTCCGCTACTTTTAAGAGCCCTATCTAGCTCTCTCTTGAAAGCATCCAGAGAACCTGCCTCCACCGCCCTCTGAGGCAGAGAATTCCACAGACTCACCACTCTTTGTGAGAAAAAATGTTTCCTTATCTCCGTTCTAAATGGCTTACTCCTTATTCTTAAATTGTGGCCCCTGGTTCTGGACACCCCCAACATCGGGAACATGTGTCCTGCCTCTAACGTGTCCAAGCCCTTAACAGTCTTATATGTTTCAATGAGATACCCTCTCATCCTTCTAAACTCCAGAGCGTACAAGCCCAGCTGCTCCATTCTCTCAGCATATGACAGTCCCGCCATCCCGGGAATTAATCTTGTAAACCTATGCTGCACTCCCTCATTAGCAAGAATGTCCTTCCTCAAATTAGGGGACCAAAACTACACACAATACTCCAGGTGTGGTCTCACTAGGGCTCTGTACAACTGCAGAAGGACCTCTGTGCTCCTAAATTTGATTCCTCTTGTTATAATGGCCAACATACCTTTCGCTTTCTTCACTGCCTGCTGTACCTGCAAGCTTACTTCCATGGACGGATGTACAAGGACCCCCAGATCCCGTTGTACTTCCCCTTTTCCCAATTGAAGCCATGTAGATAGTAATCTGCCTTCCTGTTTTTGCTACCAAAGTGGATAACCTCACATTTATCCGCATTAAACTTATCTGCCATGCATCTGCCCACTCCCCCAACCTGTCCAAGTCACCCTGCATTCTCATAGCATCCTCCTCACAGTTCACACTGCCACCCAGCTTTGTGTCTTCTGCAAATTTGCTAATGTTACTTTGAATCCCTTCATCCAAATCATTGATGTATATTGTAAATAGCTGCGGTCCCAGCACCAAGCCTTGCGGTACCCCACTAGTCACTGCCTGCCATTCTGAAAGGGACCCGTTAATCCCTACTCTTTGTTTCCTGTCTGCCAACCATTTCTCTATGCATGGTACACAAAAGAGCTGGAGAAACTCAGCGGGTGCAGCAGCATCTATGGAGCGAAGGAAAAAGGTAACGTTTTGGGCCGAAACCCTTCTTCAGACTTCCTTCGCTCCATAGATGCTGCTGCACCCGCTGAGTTTCTCCAGCTCTTTTGTGTACCTTCGATTTTCTAGCATCTGCAGTTCCTTCTTAAACACTTCTCTATCCATGTCAGCACTCTACCCCTAATACCATGTGCCCTAATTTTGCCCACTAATCTCCCATGTGGAACCTTATCAAATGCTATATTTGTCAAAAATTCTTGAGTATGTAAAATTAGTTGTCAACATTTACTGATTCTTGATATAAAAGATCTTCAGATCAAAATAAACTAAACTGTTCCCATGTTATATTAAACATTAGCATTGGAAATTATTTTCCTAATTATTTTCATGATTTGGCCCTTGGTGTTGAAAAAGATATACTGCACACTAATCTAAATTGGTCAGTGCTATTTTTGGAAGGTTAGTTCGGTGCTCTGTGCCTTCAGTCAGAAAGGTGTGATGCTTTGCCCTGCCTGTTCCCTGCCACTGCTGTCAACACTGTTCTCTCTGTCAGCATGACAGTAGGAGGATTGAGCAGGTCAATTGCAAGTGCTTGTTTTGCTCTCTGCTCCCAATTGTTCTGCTGCCACAATATATTTCAGAGTGTGAAAGAAAGTTGATGATGAAATTTGAGTCTTTGATTTTTTTTGTGCGTGTGACTAATTCTTCCAATTTATTTCCTCTGCTTGTGCTTACTGTGGCTTGCAAAATATTCATACCCCTTGAACTTTTCCACATTTTGTCACGTTACAAACGTAAATGTATTTTATTGGGATTTTATGTGATAGACCAACACAAAGTGGCGCATCATTGTGAAGTGGAAGGAAAATGATACATGGTTTTCAAATTTTTTTACAAATAAAAAACTGAAAAGTGTGGCGTGCAAAAGTATTCAGCCCCCTTTACTCTGATACCCCTAAATAAAATCCAGTGCAAGCAATTGCCTTCAGAAGTCACCTAATTAGTAAATAGAGTCCACTTGTGTGTAACCTAATCTCAGTATAAATACAGCTGTTCTGTGAAGGCCTCAGAGGTTTGTTAGAGAACATTAGTGAACAAACAGCATCATGAAGCCCAAGGAACACACCAGACAGGTCAGGGATAAAGTTGTGGAGAAGTTTAAAGCAGGGTTAGGTTATAAAAAAATATACCAAGCTTTGAACATCTCACGGAGCACTGTTCAATCCATCATCCGAAAATGGAAAGAGTATGGCACAACTGCAAACCTACCAAGACATGGCCGTCCACCTAAACTGACAGGCCGGGCAAGGAGAGCATTGATCAGAGAAGCAGCCAAGAAGCCCATGGTAACTCTGGAGGAGCTGCAGAGATCCACAGCTCAGGTGGGAGAATCTGTCCACAGGACAACTATTAGTCGTGCACTCCACAAATCTGGCCTTTATGGAAGAGTGGCAAGAAGAAGGCCATTGTTGATAAAAAGCCATAAGAAATCCCGTTTGCAGTTTGCCACAAGCCATGTGGGGGACACAGCAAACATGTGGAGGAAGGTGCTCTGGTCAGATGAGACCAAAATTGAAGTTTTTGGCCTAAATGCAAAACGCTATGTGTGGCGGAAAACTAACACTGCACATCACCCTGAACACACCATCCCCACTGTGAAACATGGTGGTGGCAGGGCCGGCGTTAAGCCGATTTGACCGATTGCTCCCAATTGGGCCCCGCGCCTAAGCGGGGCCCCGCACTAATGTTCAGTATTTCGTACGGAAATACGAATTCTCTTTGTTAAATAAAGATTTTTTTTAATTCGCCATCCGGATTTTTTTTAAACGAACATGTATAACAACCGCTGCACGGCCATCATACACAAACGATTTGTTAACTAGTGCTGTTAGCACTTCTTAACGGTAAGTACTTAACACCTTGTTATGCAATGTCATGAATCTGCATCTATCCGCATTCCTCAGTAAATGTTATAGTGTTTTGAACAAGTATTAATGACGCCGTGTTCCTTTGAATAAAATTCACGCGGCGTCATTAATACTTGTTTAAAACACAATTACATTTACTGAGGAATGTAGATCGATGACACGTTGAGAATTTCATTTAACTCACCATCATGAGTGAGGGCCCCGGACCGCGAGAAGGGGCTTCTTCCTGGTGTGCAGGTTAGTCATTCACCTACTGACCCACGTTGTGTCCAAAGATCTTATAGCAGATCTTTGGTTGTGTCTTTCTGTCTTTTGCTCACTCCCTCCCTCCCTCCCTCTTTCTCTCGCGCTCGCTCTCCCGCTCCCCATATTGTCTCTCTCTAGCTCTCCCACTCCCTCTCTATCACCCTGTCCCCTCAGCATTCCCGGAATCATTGACGTTTTGCAGTAGACAAAAATGCTGGAGAAACCGTGCGGGTGAGGCAGCCGCCTGGCCCGCTGAGTTCCTCCAGCACTCTGTGTTTTTTGTTTGGCTCTGAAGTTGAAGGTGGCTCAGCGGGACGGGCAGCGGCTCTGGGGAGAGGGTTGTGTTTCTGGTCGAGACCCTTCTTCAGACAATCACAAGTACTCTCATCGACGCGAGTTCAGTTCGGTCTGAAGAAGGGTCTTCTCTCCAGAGTCGCTGCGCTGCCTGTCCTCCTGAGTTACTCCAGCTTTATGTCTATCTTCAATTTTAGAGAATTACAATTTCTCACGGGGGGCTTATAACGTCTCTAAACCCCTCTGGGACCCTCTGAACATGTCTAAACCCCCTCTAGCCCCCCTATTTCCCTCTATTCCCCTCTAAACAATTGTAAACACACCTGAACCCATCTGAAGCCCTCTAAACATCTCTAAACCGTTTAAACCCCTCTAAACTAGGAGGCTGCAAGGTGACTTGGATAGGCTGGGTGAGTGGGCAAATGCATGGGAGATGCAGTATAATGTGGATAAATGTGAGGTTAACCACTTTGGTGGCAAAAACAGGAAAGTAGACTATTATCTGAATTGTGGCCGATTAGGAAAAGGGGAGATGCAACGAGATGCAACGAAAAATGCTCACGGCAGACCAAACGTGTTAAACAGAAATTGGTCAGATATTGAGCTTTACACAGTGAGAAATCATGTGAAATAATCACTGAATTTAATTTTAAATGAATGTACCTGCATGTTATACTGTTTAGTTTGGAGATACCACCAGATAGTCTGGTTGATACAACCAGATCAGTTTGGAGATACAACCAGATTAGTTTGGAGATACAACCAGATTAGTTTGGAGATACAACCAGATAGTCCACTGAGTTCGCACCGACCAGCGATTTTTGTTACAGATTTGACAAATTTATTTGGCGGCCAATCAAACGCTGTCTCTAAGGGGGTTGCATCCAATCACCAACCAACTTGCCTTAAAATTCCCGAAACTACACGAAATATAAACATACATAAATTTTTACTTTTCTAGAGCAGGGGCCCCGCCATCAGTTTTCTAATTGGGCCCCGCAATTCCTAGCACCGGCCCTGGGTGGTGGCAGCATCATGCTGTGGGGATGCTTTTCTTCAGCAGGGACAGGGAAGCTGGTCAGAGTTGATGAGAAGATGGATGGAGCCAAATGCAGGGCAATCTTGGAAGAAAACCTGTTAGAGTCTGCAAAAGACTTGAGACTGGGGCGGAGGTTCACCTTCCAGCAGGACAACGACCCTAAACATACAGCCAGAGCTACAATGGAATGGTTTAGATCAAAGCATATTCATGTGTTAGAATGGCCCAGTCAAAGTCCAGACCTAAATCCAATTGAGAATCTCTGGCAAGACTTGAAAATTGCTGTTCACAGACGCTCTCCATCCAATCTGACTGAGCTTGAGCTATTTTGCAAAGAAGAATGGGCAAAAATTTCAGTCTCTAGATGTGCAAAGCTGGTAGAAACATACCCCAAAAGACTTGCAGCTGTAATTGCGGCGAAAGGTTGTTCTACAAAGTATTGACTCAGGGGGGCTGAATACTTTTGCATGCCACACTTTTCAGTTTTTTATTTGTAAAAAAATTTGAAAACCATGTATCATTTTCCTTTCACTTCACAATTATGCGCCACTTTGTGTTGGTCTATCACATAAAATCCCAATAAAATACATTTACATTTGTGGTTGTAACGTGACAAAATGTGGAAAAGTTCAAGGGGTATGAATGCTTTTGCAAGCCACTGTATACTGTTCCTTTGTCAACAAGGGTCCATATTTACCTTGCACACATGTACTGTACATCCCTGGTGCATGATCTTTGACTGAGATTTAACCGGCTATTTGAGCAGAACACACCAAATAATCTAAGTGTCACCTCACCTAAAATAAAATCTGCATTTGGGGGTCATTGGATAAGTCAAGTCAAGTCAAGTCAAGTTTATTCGTCACATACACATACGAGATGTGCAGTGAAATGAAAAGTGGCAATGCTCGCGGAGTTTATGCAAAAAACAAACAAACAAACAAACAAACTACAAACAGAATGGAACGGAATCACATATTCTTTTACATATTACATATTGTGGGAGGAAAGATAAAGGGAAAAAAAACAGCACTTTAAAAAAAACAGTAGAATGGTACAGTAAAGTTAGTCCCTGGTGAGGTAGGAGTTTACAGTCCTAATGGCCTCTGGGAAGAAACTCCTTGTCAACCTCTCCGTTCTCACAGCATGGCAACAGAGGCGTTTGCCTGACCGTAGCAGCTGGAACAGTCCGTTACAGGGGTGGAAGGGGTCTCCCATGATCTTATGGGCTCTGGAGTTGCACCTTCTGATGTATAGTTCCTGCAGGGAGGCGAGTGAAGTTCCCATACTCTCTGCAGAGCCTTCTTGTCCTGGGCAGAGCAGTTCCCAAACCAAATCATGATATTTCCGGACAAGATGCTTTCTACAGCCACTGAGTAGACGCACTGGAGGATCCTCGGAGACACTCTGAATTTCCTCAATTGCCTGAGGTGGTAAAGGCGCTGCCTTGCCTTACTCATGAGTGCTGTGGCGTGTGATGTCCATGTCATATCCTCAGAGATGTGGACTCCCAGGTATTTAAAACAGCTCACCCTATCCCCAGTATCCCCATTTATCCTCAATGGTGTGTACGTCCTCGGATGATGTGCCCTCCTAAAGTCCACGATCAGCTCCTTAGTTTTTTTGATGTTCAAGAGGAGGTTGTTGTCCTGACACCAGAGTGCCAGATCAGCCACCTCCTCCCAGTAGGCCTTCTCATCGTTGTCTGAGATCAGGCCCACTGACATAATGTCATCAGTAAACTTGATTATCGAGTTGGAGCTGAACCTAGCTACACAGTCATGTGTGTACAGGCAGTACAGTAGGGGGCTGAGGACGCAACCCTGGGGGGATCCTGTGCTCAGGGTGAGGGACTTCGATGTATTTCCCCCCATCTTGACTACCTGGGGCTTGGTGGAGAGAAAGTCCAGGACCCAGGCACACAGGGAGGTGTTGAGCCCCAATTCCAGTAGCTTCCCGGCCAGTCTGGTGGGGACTATCGTGTTGAAGGCTGAACTGAAGTCTATGAACAGCATCCTCACGTAGCCCCCCTTCTGGCTGTCAAGATGAGAGAGAGCGGTGTGCAAGACCTGGGAGACCGCATCGTCCGTGGATCTGTTCGGACGGTATGCGAACTGCAACGGGTCCATGTTCCGAGGGAGGAAGGCGCAGATGCGTTTCTTCACCAGCCTCTCAAAGCATTTCATGACTACCGAGGTAAGGGCCACCGGACGGTAGTCATTCAGACAGGCTGGGGAGGCATTTTTTGGTACCGGTACAATGATGGATTTTTTGAAACAGGCAGGGACCACGGACTTGTCCAGGGAGAAGTTGAATAATGTAGTGAGCACTGGAGCTAGCTGCGTAGCACAGGACTTGAGTACTCGCCCCGAGATGCCATCGGGGCCTGCAGCTTTCCTCGTGTTCACCCGTGTCAGAGCCCTCCTCACGTCATGCTCGGACAGCGAGAATGTTTGCACATTCCTCCCTTCAGCTTCGGTAGCCAGCACGCTGGCGGTATTGTCGTTAGTCGGCAGACCTGGGGTGGTGTTGCCCATCTCGAAACGAGCGTAAAAGGAGTTCAGGTCAACAGCTAGGGAGGTGCCGGCACTTGCGGATGAGGGAGGGATGCTCCGGTAGTTGGTTACAATCCGTAGCCCCTGCCACAGGCTTCTGGTGTCCTGCTGCTCCATCTGTGACTCCATCTTGTCCCTGTACCTCCTTTTTGCGTCCTTCACCACCCTTCGCAGTCTGTAGGACTCTACCTTGTAGACGTCCATGTTTCCGGATGCCAGGCCAGAGTTGTAGGCAGCGGTGCGAGCATTCAAGGCAACACGAATGGACCCGTCCACCCTGGGTTTTTGATTCGGAAAGGTGCTAACCCTTACCGTGGGGACGATGTTGTCGGTTACTGTTGCGATGAAGTCCGTGACTGCTTCCGCGAACTCACTGACGTCACTCGAACTTGCTTCGAACATATTCCAGTCGACATCGCTCAGTGCATCTTGCAGCATGGCCTGGGTCAGACCACCGCTTTATGTCCCTCGACACTGCCGCTTCCCGAACTATCCTCTCTTTATACTCTGGCAGCAGGAAAATGGCAGCGTGGTCAGATTTTCCTAGGGGAGGGAGTGAAACGGCCTTGTAGCCTTTCCTGAACGGTGTATAGCAGTGGCCAAAAGTTCTCTCCCCCCTAGTAGCACACGTGATGTGTTGGTAGAAGTTCGGCATTACCTTCTTGAGATTTGATTTATTAAAATCTCCAGCCACCACCATAGCCGCATCGGGGTTCTTGTTTTGATGTCGACATAGCACATCGTGTAGGGCCGATAGTGCCACGTCGGTGTCCGCATGCGGTGGAATGTAGATGGCTGTGACTCCCGGGGAAGGTAGAATGGGCGGCATGAGATCGTCAGATGCTCCAGGTCCGGTGAACAGGAACGGGAAAGCATCTTGATATTTCCAGGGTTGCACCAGTTGTTATTGGTCATGAAGCAGACTCCTCCACCCTTGGATTTCCCAGATGCTTCCGTTCTGTCTGCACGATGGACAGTGAAGGACTCGTTGGGCAGATTACCTGATCCGGAATCAGCGAGGTCAGCCATGTTTCGGTCAGGCAGAGGATGTTGCAGTCCCTTATGTCCTGCTGGATTCTGACCCTCGCCCTGAGGTCATCCAGCTTGTTTTCCAGGGACAGGACGTTCACCAGAAGAATGCTGGGCAGAGGAGGACGAAAGGCTTGGGCTCTCAGCCTATTCCGAATCTCCCCCCCCCGCTTATCCCGGTGTTTTCTCCGGGTTTCCCTTGTAGCCACACTCCCGTGGATAATGAGAATGAGCTGAGAGCAGCTGAAGAATTGATTTTCCTGCTGCCCACTGACAGAAGTTTGGTTTCAGCGCTGGTTTACTCACAGAAGATAGAGGGTTGCAGTGTAAGAGTGTTACTAAAGCTGTGTTGCCTTTGGTTTGGAAATGCTAAAGCTGTGTTGCCTTTGGTTTGGAAATGCTAAAGCTGTGTTGCCTAATTAAAGTTGCCTTGCCTAATTAAAGCTGCCTTGCATTCTATATAATTAAAAGTCTAATCTTGACCACTTCCTGTTTGCGCTTTATATTGACTTAAGGGAAAATGCTACCACGTACGGCTGTGATTTTTGAACATCTTACTCAGAGTCCCCCTCCGCTCATCAGGTGCTGAGGATTTTTCCCATTGATGAAAAATAAAAGAGTTATTAGTGTTCTCTCTCCTGTCAATCACGCCATGAAGGCCATGCCCCTTCTGGTGGGAGGGGGGGGGATGGGCTATAAAACCCAGAAGTGTAGGCATGGCTCAATCTCTGCAAGATGGAGGAGGGAGAGGTCACGACTCGCTGTCTTTAGAGGCCTTGCACCCTGCTTGAAATGGTAAGAAACTGCGCTTGAATTTGGTGGCCTTGAAAGATGGGGGGAAAGAAAGTATTATTGAAACAGTAATGACAAAAAAACGCTTAAACTTGGAAATCCTTAAAGCAACATTAACGCATTATAATTTTTGAATTTAAAGCAAAAAGACAAAGTTCATTCGGACTCTTAGCTTTAAAGATGTGGAAGTCAGCATGAAGCTTTGTTTACATTTGGTTCGCAAAGTGAGAATGACCGTTGTGAATGTTCTGGAAAGATGAGCCGTGAGGCTCCCAGGAATCGGGAGGGGGGGGGGGGGGGGTGAGGTCAATTGGTTCTTGGCTCTTGGGTCCTCCAAAATATTCCAACTGGAATTTAAACTGGAGGTAGTGAAGGGAGGGATTAAGCCAGAAAGGGTATAAAGAACACACACTATAGAATTTGACATAAAACATCCCCACACAGCAGAATCAGAGTTCCCCACTGTGTGGGAAGGCACCAAAGTCAGTCTCTTCCTCCATTGTTCCCCATGGTCAGGGCCTCCCCAAGCCCTCCGCAGTTGCAGCTACGGGCGGCCCGATGTCCAGGACCGCTCGCCGGGGTGATACAAGTCCGACGTCGGGGCTGCGGGACGTCCTCAGCGGCATGGACACCAGAGTCGGCCCCCTCCTACCGGAGTCGGCGGCTTCCAAAGTCCGTAGGCCGCGCCGGGTGGAGACTGCTGCTGTAGACCCTCTGCAAGGCGCGTCTACAGACAGCGAAAAACGGGGGGGGAGGGGGTAGAGGGGTGATGTCATTCGCAGCGCATGGAATACAGTGGAGCAGAGCCATTGTCCCCATCTCGTTTATTTTCAAAGATTTGAGAACATTTTCATAAATAACTCAAGAAATAAAGCACAAAACTGTCAGGTAAGCCACCGGATAAATCTCTACAGGAATATGTAAATAATTACCATCAGGGCGTCGTTTTTTCAAGTAGTATGATTATACACACACACATATACCCACATACATCCAAGATCAGAGTTTTATAAGTATGGAGATAGAACAGTACAGTAAGGAACAGGCCCTTCGGCCCACTGTGGCCATGTCGACAATGATACCAAGATAGACTGATGTCCTCTGTCCCAACTTTTGATATCTGCCGTTTTAACCCTTCTATTCTTTTTTTTTAATTTATTTTTTTTAATTATTTTTATTAGAAGTACGGTAAATTACAATAACACACAACACATATATCTTAATACATTTTTTGTACCGCTTCATTTTTTTTTTAAGCTTTAAGAAAAAGATAGAAGTAAGGAAAGTAAAGAAGGTGCGCAAGAGTCGTGAAGTGCAAGAGAGTGTTGGGAAAAGAAAGCCCCTTAGAAAAGAAGTTAGAGAAGGAAGTATAGTAAGAAAGTAGACCCTAGAAAAGAAAGAAAAAGAAAGTAAGGACAATCGCTCTATTATAACAATAAACTCCGCAAAAAGACTACCAACCAAGTCTGTTTTTGTTGTTTTACCTCCCATTGCCAGGTCCTGATACCATTTATTTATTTATTTATTTTTAAAATTACTATTGCACCTCATGCTTGTAATAGGTCTATTCTTAATTACGTTTTATATCTTTTTTTTTCTGGTATGTGCAGTAATATTTGTTCTAGTCCTTTTTCATTTGCCCTATTCCTTATGTGTTTGTCATCTTCAATATCTTCGGTCCCTGAGAAAGAATAATAAAAATATCAGATTAATTGACCTCTTTGGTTTCTTCATGAAGGCTATGCAGAATGTCAGGGAAGAAGGAAGGAGGTGAGAAACCTTCACTATAGTTCAAGCAGGCTTCACTACTGCAAGTCATTTTCATGGCATATCATGTCAAGGTTTTAATCTATAGTACCCTTTTATCATTTTAAATTAACAACCAATTTCGCCAGGTAAGGTAATACATTTATTCATTACAGTTCTGCCTTCAACACCATAATCCCAACCAAAGTAATCTCCAAACTCTTGGACCTAGGAGACAGTATACCCTCTGCAACTGAAGCCTTGACTTATTGACCCATAGACCATTATCAGTGAGGATGTGACAAAATATCCTCCACAATAATTCTTAACACTGATGCCCCACAGGGATGTGTTCCCAGCCCTTACT
The DNA here is from genome assembly GCF_010909765.2 of Amblyraja radiata. Taxonomy (NCBI): domain Eukaryota; kingdom Metazoa; phylum Chordata; class Chondrichthyes; order Rajiformes; family Rajidae; genus Amblyraja; species Amblyraja radiata. Next base: position 64,398,619 of record NC_045956.1, read on the forward strand.
ATAGTCTCTATAGACTCATGAACAATGGCGGAATGGACAGGATGGAGTACAAGGAGGGAATAGAGAACTCAGTAATGTGGGTCAAGGCAACAACCTTTTCCTTAGTGTCAGTAAGATGAAGAAGCTAGTTATTGATTTCAAGAAACAAGGTTGTGCACATGCCCTAGTCAACCTCTACGATATTGAAGCAGGATTGGTTGCGAGGATGGTTGAGAGCTTCAAGTTACTAGCGGTAGTTATCATAAACAATTTGTCCTAGATCAACCACATTGAATCTATAACCAAGAAATGCCTCTATTTCCTCAGAAGGCTAAGTAAGTTCAGCATGTCTCCAATGACTCTAACCAATTGCTGCAGATACACCATAGAAAGCTTCCTGTTGGGAAGCATCGCAGCATTGGGAACAACTTTGCCCAAGACTGCAGGAAATTGCAGAGTTGTGGATATATAGCCCAACCAGACTTTCTCCGTTGACTACACTTCACATTGCCATGGAAAAGCAGCCAACATAATCAAAGACCATTTTCACCATTCTCTCTTTTCTCTCCCATTTGGTAGAAGATACAAAAGCTTGAAAGTACTTACCAACAAGTTTAGGAATAGCTTCTTCTGTTATCAGACTACTGAACAGTCCTCTCATAAGCAAGTGAGTAGTCATAGAAATATAGAAACATAGAAAATAGGTGCAGGAGTAGGCCATTAGGCCCTTTGAGCCTGCACCGCCATTCAATATGATCATGGCTGATCATCCAACTCAGTATCCTGTACCTGCCTTCTCTCCATACCCTCTGATCCCTTTAGCCACAAGGGCCACATCTAACTCCCTCTTAAATATAGCCAATGAACTGGCCTCAACTACCTTCTGTGCAGAGAATTCCAGAGATTCACCACTCTCAGTGTGAAAAATGTTTTTCTCATCTCGGTCCTAAAAGATTTCCCCCTTATCTTTAAACTGTGACCCCTTGTTCTGGACTTCCCCAACATCGGGAACAATCTTCCTGCATCTAGCCTGTCCAACCCCTTAAGAATTTTGTAAGTTTCTATAAGATCCCCCCTCATTCTTCTAAATTCTAGCGAGTACAAGCCGAGTCTATCCAGTCTTTCTTCATATAAAAGTCCTGACATCCCAGGAATCAGTCTGGTGAACCTTCTCTGTACTCCCTCTATGGCAATAATGTCCTTCCTCAGATTAGGAGACCAAAACTGTACGCAATACTCCAGGTGTGGTCTCACCAAGACCCTGTACAACTGCAATAATAATAATAATAATAATAAACTTTATTACGGACTCAAGGTCCAGACAAGGGGCAACATTACATTAAAAATGCATTGCATATCAAATATCATAAATATATATAAAATCATGGTATATCACATAAAAACATCATAATTTATATTTAACAAAAACCCACAATACTTAAGTTAAAAATCCAGATTAAAAGATGATCAATGTCCTACAACGAGACAACGATACCAGTGTCTCCACAACTGGGATTCGTAGCGTGTAGTGCTAACCCTTATGTTTGTCAAGGCCACAATAAGCACATTTTTAGAGTCATTTGTCCTGCAAATGAATTTATACATGTGGTGTTTTAGGATAGCTTCTAAAGTACTGACTCCTGCAGCCGCAAACATATTACTGGCACTACACCATCTAGGTTGCCTTAGCAGTGTTTTCATGGCATCGTTATATGCCACCTTTTGTCTCTGCATACTTGTCTTTAAATAGTTCGACCACAGGTGCGCAGTGTAGAGGGGTGTGCAGTATGCTCTAAATAGCGACATCTACACCACATCTGCACACGCACCAAATTTACGCAAGAGGATATTTGCCTGTACATACAGCATGCGTCGTTGCCTATAAATATCCTCATCATCTGTCATTTGTTCTGTAATAATATGCCCTAGATATTTTATCTTATTACAGACACTAAGATTGTTGTCAGGCAATTTAAAAACAGGATATTTTAGGCATTTATCCTCTTTGGTTCTACAGACCATAACAGCACTCTTACTAACATTATATTTAATGTCATGTTCCATACCATACACGGAACATATAGTAAGGAGCTGCTGGAGACCAGCGCTAGATGGACTAAAGACCACAAGATCATCTGCATACATAATATGGTTCACAATAGAACCTCCCTGCTCATATACTCATATCCTTTTGCTATGAATACTAACATACCATTCGCTTTCTTCACTGCCTGCTGCACCTGCATGCCTACTTTCAATGACTGGTGTACCATGACACCCAGGTATCGTTGCATCTCCCCTTTTCCTAATCGGCCACCATTCAGATAATAGTCTACTTTCCTGTTTTTGCCACCAAAGTGGATAACCTCACATTTATCCACATTATACTGCATCTGCCATGCATTTTCCCACTCACCCAGCCTATCCAAGTCATATTGCAGCCTCCTAGCATCATCCTCACAGCTAACACTGCCCCCCAGCTTCGTGTCATCCGCAAACTTGGAGATGTTGCATTCAATTCCCTCATCCAAATCATTAATATATGTTGTAAATAGCTGGAGTCCCAGCACTGAGTCTTGCGGTACCCCACTAGTCACTGCCTGCCATTCTGAAAAGGACCCGTTTACTCCTACTCTTTGCTTCCTGTCTGCCAGCCATTTCTCCATCCACATCAATACTGAACCCCCAATACTGTGTGCTTTAAGTTTGTATACTAATCTCTTATGTGGGACCTTGTCGAAAGCCTTCTGAAAGTCCAGATATAACACATCCACTGGTTCTCCCTTATCCACTCTACTAGTTACATCCTCGAAAAATTCTATAAGATTCGTCAGACATGATTTACCTTTCATAAATCCATGCTGACTTTGTCTAATGATTTCACCATTTTCCAAATGTGCTGCTATCCCATCTTTAATAACTGACTCCAGCAGTTTCCCCACTACCGATGTTAGACTAACTGGTCTGTAATTCCCCGTTTTCTCTCTCCCTCCCTTTTTAAAAAGTGGGGTTACATTAGCTACCCTCCAATCCTCAGGAACTACTCCAGAATCTAAAGAGTTTTGAAAAATTATCACTAATGCATCCACTATTTCTGGGGCTACTTACTTAAGTACTCTGGGATGCAGCCTATCTGGCCCTGGGGATTTATCGGCCTTTAATCCATTCAATTTACCTAACACCACTTCCCGGCTAACCTGGATTTCACTCAGTTCCTCCATCTCATTTGACCCCCGGTCCCATACTATTTCCAGCAGATTATTTATGTCTTCCTTAGTGAAGCAGAACCAAAGTAGTTATTCAATTGGTCTGCCATGTCCTTGTTCCCCATGATCAATTCACCTGTTTCTGACTGCAAGGGACCTACATTTGTTTTAACTAATCTTTTTCTCTTCACATATCTATAAAAGCTTTTGCAGTCAGTTTTTATGTTCCCTGCCAGTTTTCTTTCATAATCTATTTTCCCTTTCCTAATTAAGCCCTTTGTCCTCCTCTGCTGGACTTTGAATTTCTCCCAGTCCTCTGGTAGGCTGCTTTTTCTGGCTAATTTGTGTGCTTCATCTTTTTTTTGTTCTGATCTTCCGACCTTGCCCATGCTGATCAACTTGCCCCATCTACACGTCCCATCTGCCCACATTTGGCCCATATCCCTCTAAACCTTTCCTATCTACATATCTGTCTGAATGTCTTTTAAATGTTGTTATAGTACATATCTCAATTATGCCTTCCGGCAGGTCGTTCCATACACCCACCACACTCTGTGTGAAAAAGTTGGTCCTTGGGTTCCTATTAAATCTTTCCACTCTCATTTTAAACCTATGTCCTCTGGTTTTTAATTCTCTAATCTGGGTGAAACATTCTGTGCATTCCTCTCATGATTTTATACACCTTTGTAAGATCACCCCTTAGCCTCCTCTCCCTATAGCTCTGGCCCGTCTGTAACTCTGTACAGGTGACAATAATAACTCAATATCAATGCCAATAAATAAAGGACTCATGTTAACCCATAAACAAGCATTTAATGAGGATTTTTCAGATGTCCTGGTGTGGAACGCCTCATCCGTGGAGCAGATGCGGCGTAGACGGAGGAATTGGGAGTAGGGGATGGCGTCCTTACAGGAAGCAGGGTGGGAAGAAGTGTAGTCCAGATAGCCATGGGAGTCAGTGGGTTTATAGTGGATGTCGGTCAGAAGTCTATCACCTGCAATGGAGATAGTGAGGTCAAGGAATGGTAGGGAAATGTCGGAAATGGGCCAGGTGTATTTGAGTGCCGGATGGGAGTTAGTGGTGAAGACCTCACTATCTCCATTGCAGGTGATAGACTTCTGACTGACATCCACTATAAACCCACTGACTCCCATGGCTATCTGGACTACACTTCTTCCCACCCTGCTTCCTGTAAGGACGCCATCCCCTACTCCCAATTCCTCCGTCTACGCCGCATCTGCTCCACGGACGAGGCGTTCCACACCAGGACATCTGAAATGTCCTCATTATTCAGGGAACGGGGGTTCCCCTCCTCCACCATAGATGAGGCTTGCACCAGGGTCTCTTCCATACCCCGCAACACTGCTCTCTCTCCCCATCCCCCCACTCGCAACAAGGGCAGAGTCACCCTAGTCCTCACCTTTCACCCCACCAGCCGTCACATACAAAAAGTAATCCTCCATCAGTTTCGCCACCTCCAACGTGACCCCACCACTCGCCACATCTTCCCATCACCCCCCATATCTGCCTTCCGCAAAGACCGCTCCCTCCATAACTCCCTTGTCAATTCTTCTCTTCCCTCTCGTACCACCCCCTCCCCGGGCACTTTCCCTTGCAACCGCAAGAGATTCAACACTTGTCCCTTTACCTCCCCCCTCGACTCCGTTCAAGGACCCAAGTAGTCGTTCCATGTGCGACAGAGGTTTACCTGCATCTCCTCCAACCTCATCTATTGCATCCGCTGCTCTAGATGTCAGCAGATCTATATCGGTGAGACCAAGCGGAGGGGCATGAACATCGAATTCTCCCAATTTTGTTAGTCCTTGCTATCTCCTCCCCTTCCTCAGTCCCCCTGCTGTCTCCTCCCATCCCCCAGCCTTCGGGCTCCTCATCCTTTTTCCTTTCTTGTCCCCGCCCCCCCCACCCCCGATCAGTCTGAAGAAGGGTTTCGGCCCGAAACGTTGCCTATTTCCTTCGCTCCATAGATGCTGCTGCACCCGCTGTTAATCTCCTTGTTCAAACTATCCATTGAACTACCTCCTCCATCTTGCTAATCTCTACATTGTATCCACAATCTCTACAGTGTACGACTTAATTTCCACATATTTCATATTTGATTTCCTTTCCCTTGCTGTTGATGCCTGCCCTGTCAGCTGTCCAGTCTTAAGCTCCGGAATTCTTTTCCAAAAGATATCTCTCTCATTACCAGGGATGTAATGCTCAGGGTTTATAAGGCTCGGGTCAGACTGGAGTATTGGGAGTATTGTGAGCCGTTTTGGGCCCTATATTTTAGGAAAGAATGTGCTGGCATTGGAGAGGGTCTAAAGGAGGTTTAAGAAAATAATTCTGGGATGATTAGGTTAACATATGATGCATGTTTGAAGGCGCAGGGCCCGTACTTGCTGGAGTTTAGAAGGATGAGGAGGGATCTCATTGAAATTTACCAAATAGTGAAAGGCCTGGTTAGAGTGGATGTGGTGAGAATGTTTCCACTAGTGGGAGAGTCTAGGACAAGAGGGCACAGCCTCAGAATAAAAGGATGTACCATTAGAAAGGAGAGGAGGGGGAATTTTTTTAGTCAGTGGGTGGTGAATTTGTGGAATCCATTGCTACAGAAGGCTGTGGAGGCCAAGTTTAGTTTAGTTTAGTTTAGAGATACAGTGTAGAAACAGGCCCTTTGGCCCACCGAGTCTGCACTGACTAGCAATCCCCACACATTAACACTATCCTACACACACTAGGGACAATTGTGCATTTATACCAAGCCAATTAACCTACAAACCTGTACGACTTTGGAGTGTGGGAGGAAACCAAAGATCTCGGCGAAAACCCACGTGGTCATGGGGTGAACGTACAAACTCCGTACAGACAGCACCCATCGTCGGGATCGAACCCAGGTCTGTAACGCTGTAAGGCTGCAACTCTACCGCTGCACCACCATGCTGCCCTTTGGGATTCACAGGTTCTTGATTAGTACGGGTGTCAAAGATTACAGCGAGAAGGCAGGAGAATGGAGTTGAAGGAAAGATAGGTCAGCTACGATTGAATGCCGGAGGAGACTCAATGGACCAAATGGTCTATTTCTGCTCTTCTGACTTATGAACTATCAATCTTATCTTTTAAAATGCTCTTTAAAATGCTTTTGACCTTTTGAATCTTCATCCTAATATAACTTGTTGAGAAGTTTAATTTGACAATCTCTACTTTCTGTATTAATTCAACGTATAAATACATGCAAGATCTTGTCAGAATTATGATATTGAGGGTTCTGCCTCAACCAAGGTGCAGGTTTTTTAAAAATAATTACAGAATTCATTACAAAGCTTTCTAATATTGCTTGAAGTTTGAAAATAAAACTGCAGATACTGGAAATCTAAACGCTGGAAATATTCAGCAGATCAGGCTGCATCCGTGGGATTTGAAATAGAGTTCAGGGTTTCAACATGAAGCATTAACTGCTTCTCTTCCCACAGATGTGGATGGGTTTGATGAGTATTTCCAGCATTTCTTGCTTGCACTTCGGTCTAGTTCAGAATACAAATGATCCTTACACATTATAATTGTAGCTCTGTGGATAGCATTCTCATCTCTTTGAAGGCCTGACAATCCAGTACAGTGTTGGAGGAGTGCTATATCATTTGTGGTGCTATCTTTTGAATTAGTTGTTAACTGGAGCTAAGCTTGCTCTTTTAGATGAATGTAAAATCTCCAATGTCTATTTTGTGGAAAAGCAGGGGATTTATCCCTGGAATCCTGTACTACAACCTCTCAAACAGTGCATGTAATCTGATTTTTTTTGTCATTATTGCATTCTTTCTAGGCACTTACTTTGCATAATTATTTTTGAAATTACAACAAAGTACTTTGTTGGCTGTTGAGATAATTTGTTGAAATAAATGTAGTTCTTTCCCGTTTAAGAAATTAGTTTTCTTAAAACCAGAGGGTTTCATTTTAGAGGCAGAAAGAAGTTAGAGAGCAATATATGATTTGCAATGCAAACCATCTAGTTCTGGTAAAAAAATAATCTTGAATGCAGAATATTCTTCAGATTTGTGAGCCTTTGGATCATGTGGAAATAGCTTGCAGGCAGTGCTGGTCATTTATTGTGACTGAAGATGTTGGTTGTTCATTAAATTGTCATTCAGTAACACTCATTCAGCCAACTTCAGACACACAACTTTTCTTTATGCGAAAAATGAGATTTTATGTTAAAAAGAATGCACAGAATATAACACGAGGGATAGAATTTGAACACAGCATAAAAAAGATGTATAAACCCATGTTCCATTAGGGATTCTAGACCTGGCCACAAATCATTCCTTAACTTGCTTTTATTTTTTACCATATAAACAAAGTGTTTGAGTTTTATTTGAGTTCTATATGAAAACTGGTTGGTGAGCCTGAATGGTAATAATGAGTTTTCCTATGTGGCGTGACTGGCCCAGGGTGTAATGGATATTGCAAAGCAAAGATGCAAGGTTTCACCCACAGAGTTGTGAATCTGTAGAATCCCCTGCCTCAGAAGGCAGCGGAGGCCAATTCTCTGGATGCTTTCAAGAGAGAGTTTGATAGAGCTCTTAAAGATAGTGGAGTCAAGGGATAGAAACATAGAAACATAGAAAATAGGTGCAGGAGGAGGCCGATCGGCCCTTCGGCCCAGCACCGCCATTCATTGTGATCATGGCTGATCGTCCCCTATCAATAACCCGTGCCTGCCTTCTCCCCATATCCCTTGACTCCACTAGCCGCTAGAGCTCTATCTAACTCTCTCTTAAATCCATCAAGTGACTTGGCCTCCACTGCCCTCTGTGGTAGGGAATTCCATAAATTCACAACTCTCTGGGTGAAAAAGTTTTTTCTCACCTCAGTCTTAAATGACCTCCCCTTTATTCTAAGACTGTGGCCCCTGGTTCTGGACTCGCCCAACATTGGGAACATTTTTCCTACATCTAGCTTGTCCAGTCCTTTTATAATTTTATATTTCTATATGATATCCCCTCATCCTTCTAAACTCCAGTGAATACAAGCCTAGTCTTTTCAATCTTTCCTCATATGACAGTCCCGCCATCCCAGGGATCAATCTCGTGAACCTACGCTGCACTGCTTCAATCACAAGGATGTCCTTCCTCAAATTAGGAGACCAAAACTGTACACAATACTCCAGATGTGGTCTCACCAGAGCACCAGTCAGGAAAGGGGTGCTGATTGTGGATGATCAGCCATGATCACAGTAAATAGCCTACTCCTGCACCTATTGTCTATTGTCTATAACAAATCTATCATCTAACAGTGAGAGAAGCCAAGAATTTCCAGAAATGCCTCTTTCAAATAGATACATGATGTTGAGGTGGAGATATTCCATTATCCATGTCTTGCCCAGATTAGAAACCTATGGCCTAATAATAAATTAATAAAGATCGATGCATTGCCAATGCCCCTGTGTCCTTCAAATATGAATTCATTTTGCCCTCTCTGCTAGTTAGGGCCATTTAGCTAGATAGGGCCATTGGGAGTGTCAGTCCATTTGCACTCAGAAGTCATCTTATATTGTGTGAACTATAGTATAAATGAGTTCTATTCCAATCAAAAGTTTTCAGTTGGGTACCGAGATCTATAGTGTAATATAATATTTAAGAAAATTGCATAGCAAACTAATGGGCCTGTCCCACTTAGGCGATTTTTCAGGCAACTGTTGGCAACTGTAAAGTTGCCGGTAGACGCCTGAAAAATCATCAACTAGAGTGGCGACTGTCAGAGTGGAGAACACACACATACACACACACACACACACACACACACACACACACACACACACACACACACACACACACACACACACACACACACACACAGTGTGGAGACAACTTTTAAGAAGCCAGAGATACACGGCTGTGAAGCTCGGCGGACATTAACATTACTGGTCAATTATCCTTGGTTCTGAAAACTACTGCTTACGTTTTTTTTCCCCCCATTGAAATTCACCAGTCAGCACCGGATACAACCTACGAGAACCTTCGACCTCCTGGCAACCCATTAGGATCTCCTGGCGACCCACCTACAGCATTAGAATTCTCGCTACTCTCCATGGCGGCTTCATTCTGGTCACCGCTAATTTTTCAACATGTTGAAAAATTTGCGGCGATCATAATGAGGCTGCGACTAGTTCCCAGAATGCGGGAACGACTCACGACCATGAAGGCGACTCCTCGGCAACATGTGGCGACCATGTGGCGACTGCATAGTCTCCTTCAGTCGCCTAAAAAGTCACCTAAGTGGGACAGGCCCTTAAACTACATTCTTGTTATAAAAATGATTCAGAAGAGCCCTCTAAAATTATTGTGTTTTGCAATGTTAAAAATTGTTTATAAATTGGTAAGCAATGCTAGATAACATTATTCGAGGAATTAAATGCTAGTTCAATCAATTCTTATGGGTCAATGAACTAAGTGATTTTTAGAATCAAGAAACTAAAGCTTTATTTATTCCAGGAAGAAGTGAATTCAAATAATTGCTCTAATTGGTGTTTTTGGTTTGTTTGTCTTAATTTATTACTGTCATGTTAAACCTTCATTGAAAAGCCTTGCTGGGCAGTAATGCCACTAAAACTAAAATGTTGCTCTCAGTGGAGAAGAGGCAATGACATCAAAGCTATCCATAAATAGCATCCAAGGTGTTTGAAGATGCATTGTCAATTGCTTTGTTTAGTAATAAAAATAGAAAATGCCTGGAACACTTGAATCTGCTGAGATTAGCGGAGAGTAAAAGACAAGATGAACAATTCAGGACAATACCCTTTCATCAAATCTTTGGTTTCCTTTTAACATTGATCGTACCTGAGGAACTATCAATATGTTATTGACCTGAGATATTGATCTTACCTTTCTCTCGCTATAGATGCTGACTGAATGCTGACTGCTCATAGTACTTTTCACTTCCAGAATCTGCCTGATTTTATGTTTCGACTTTGTTTAGCAACATCCTAAAGGACATCAGGTTGGTGTCCTTCCCATCCACTTAATGTTTTGTGGGCTTTATTAAAACAAAACATTTAAATTAATAATGTTGATTTGTCAAATGTAGATTAATTAATACAAGATAGCATTACACACAATGTCTCTTTGATAAAAATGACACCCAACTCTGTTTATTTATTGATGATGGAAACGATATTCTTTTAAAATTACCTTTTTATGCAACCATTGTATAAGTTCAAGAACGGGAGTCTGCAACAGCCCCTACATACACAGAAGGAATTAAGAAGATATTGGTCGAATCCCACAGACGCGTGGGACACGCACTATAGTGTCGAATACTTCAGACACTGTAATTTTACTTGTTCAATTTACCAAGATCTTCCTTGGGATCTACCAAGGAAGTTAGTAATATAAACGCCCCCCAAATATCCAGAGTCCTGAGGTATGGATGCACCGTTATAAATAAGGGTATTAAAATCAGAGAAAATGCAAGATGATAAACAAAAGAAAATGGGAGGAATCACACTGTGTAGCTGGAATATAAGGGGTATTAATGAACCAATTAAAAGGGGCAAAATACTAGCTCAGGCGAATTGGATAGGCCAAACATTTCACTCCTCATATACTTCGAAATCCAGAGGCACCGCAATTATTATTCGCAAAGGAATACCATTCAAATCAAAGAACATTATATCAGATAAGGAAGGGAGATATCTTATAGTTACAGGAGAGATCCATGCTACGCCAATCACTTTGGTAAACATATATGCGCCCAATTTTGATAATCCTCAATTTTTTAATAAAATCCTGAATACAATCGCAGAATTTAACTACCAAAATGTTATAATTGGAGGAGACTTCAACTGTGTTTTAGATCCGTACTTAGATAAATCGATGCAAAAACAAAGAGGTAATATGAAATCTAAAACTAGTGAACTCTTAAATACATATATAAAAAATACAAATATAGCAGACGTCTGGAGGATCGTGAATCCGACTGGAAGGGAATACTCGTTTTATTCAATGGTACACAAAACATACTCACGTATAGACTACTTCCTAGTGGATACAAAACTAATCCCTTATACTATGAACCCTAAATATCACACCAATACGATTTCAGATCACTCCCCGCTAACTTTCGTTTTAAAATTAGAAGGAATGTCTACGAACAAATCGTTCTGGAGGTTTAACTCGCCAATTCTGAAAGACCCACAAGGGAGTATATATCTAAAAAAACAGATGGACCTATTTTTTGAGACAAACGATACGCCAGATATATCGCCCACTTTATTATGGGAATCCTTCAAAGCATTTATTAGAGGAGTCATTATCTCGTATCAAGCTTTTCAAAACAAAAAGAATAAGAATGAACAAAGACAACTAGAAGAACAGATCAGACAACTAGATATAGATAATGCTAAAGATCCAACTATGGATAAACATAATAAAATTTTAATACTGAAATTTAAGCTAAATAAATTATTATCAGAGAAGGTTATAAGATTATTCCAAATTACAAAACAAGAACATTTCGAATTTGGGGATAAACCCCATAAACTTTTGGCACGCCAACTGAAATAACGGGAAAAAGATCATGCAATTTTAAAGATTAAATCAGATAGAAGGGAATTATTAACACTACCTAATGATATCAATAAAAGATTTGCTCAATTTTACAAGAATTTATACACATCGAAAACACTAATAGACAATAATAAAGTTTCAGATTTTTTGGACAATTGTAACCTTCCAAAACTAGAACTGAAGGAACAAGAGGAAGTGGGAGCACAAATTACATCTAAGGAAATAGAAGACACAATAAATACACTTAAGAATGGAAAACACCAGGACCAGACGGATTCAGTAATGAATTTTATAAATGTTTTTACGACATAGTTACACCACGTCTACAGAAAATGTATACATACGCTTTTAAAGAACAAATCTTACCTGAAACACTAGCAGAATCAACGATCACATTAATACTTAAAAAAGATGAAGATATAGAAGAACCAGGCTCATATAGAGCTATTGCTTTGTTAAATACGGATCAAAAAATATTAGCGAAAACACTAGCTAGAAGACTAAGTCAATATGTTAGTAAATTAATAAATGAGGATCAAACGGGATTTATACCTAAGAGACATTCATTTAATAACCTGAGACGTCTGCTTAACATAATGCACTCTCACAAACCTCAAGAACAAGAGTTATCTATCATTTAATTGGACGCAGAAAAAGCGTTTGATCAAGTAGCATGGGATTATATGATTAAAGTATTGCAAAAATTTCAAATGGGAGAGAACTTCATCGCATGGATAAAATTATTATATAACAAACCCACAGCTAGAATATGAACTAATAATATACTATCTACGAAATTCCAATTAACAAGGGGCAATAGACAAGGATGTTCATTATCACCGCTGTTATTTGCTCTGGCAATTGAACCTTTAGCTGAAAAAATTAGAACACACCCGGATATTTACGGTTATAATACAAAATATTCAAATAACAAAATATCCTTATACGCAGACGATGTATTACTATATATCACAAAACCCCAAATCAGTATACCAAACATATTAAATCTAATTGAGGACTTTGGATCTTTCTCAGGATACAGAATAAACTGGAACAAAAGTGAAATTATGTCGATAAAACCGAAAGACTCAACACATCTCTTGAAATTCCCCTTTAAAATAGCCACAAAAAAATTTAAATATTTAGGAATTGAAATCACTAGAAACTATCACGCTATGTTTAACGCCAATTATAGCCCCTTACTTAAGGAACTAAATAATCTAATCAAATTCTGGAAAACGCTCCCGATGTCTTTAATAGGTCGAATAAATGCTATAAAAATGATCTTTTTACCACAAATCCTATATTTATTTCAATCAATTCCAATATATCTTCCAAAAAAGTTTTTCAAAAAACTAGACTCAGACATTACAAATTTTATATGGGATTATAAATCCCACAAAATACGAAGAGCACACCTTAGTAAACCAAAAGAGATGGGTGGTCTAGCGCTCCCTAACTTTATGTACTATAATTGGGCAGTAAATATTAAAAATATGATTCACCTGCTGGACAACTCTGCCCAGCAGGTGGACTGGATTGTAATGGAGAGAGAGGACTGCTCTCCGTGTAATACAGGAGCGACTCTCCTCTCACCAATGAATCTGAATAACAAAAATTATAATAAAAATCCAATGATACATAGCACAATTAGAACTTGGAAACAAATAAAACAGAATCTAAAATTAAGAAATCTATCTCTTTTATTGCCAATAGTCAATAACCCGTCTTTTAAACCTTCAATTATAGATAAATCATTTACACAATGGGAAAGAATGGGAATCAAAATGCTCGGAGACTTGTATGAATTAGGAAAATTATTATCATTTCAACAATTACAACTGAAATATAATTTGAAAAATAATCAATATTTTAAATATCTTCAAATCCGTGACTATCTGAAAAAATACACAAAAGACTATCATAACATGCCCCCACACTTACTGGATGAAGCTATGAAGACAAAGGCTGAATCAGCAAATCTTTTAATATCATACTTATACAACATTATTTTAAATATAGAAATACCTACAGCCGATGGTATTAGAAGAGACTGGGAACTAGCTATAAAAATTTCAAAAGAGAGCTGGGATAATCACTTACTATATGTGCATAAATGCTCGATCAACGTACGACATACTCTAATTCAATATAAAACATTACATAGACTATATTATTCAAAAACTAAAATAAATAAACTTTTCCACAATGTCTCATCCATTTGTGATAAATGTCAGTCACAAGAAGCTACCATAGTGCACTCTTTTGTTTTTTGTATAAAAATCCAAAAATTCTGGAACGAAATATTTGAAATCTTCACAAAGTTATTTAAAATTAAACTTGTACCAAAAGCAGAATGGATCATTTTTGGAATATCGGAAGGTAACCCCGAATTAAACGTGTTTCAAAAGATCTTACTTAATTACGGGCTAATAATGGGAAAAAAGCTTATACTCAAATTTTGGAAAAATGCTCCGATACCAACAATAAAAATGTGGATTTCAAACATGTTCGAAACACTACACCTGGAAGAGATGAGACTCCTCCTAGCAGGCAAAGCAGACCACTTCCAAAAGACGTGGTCTGCATTTATGGAACTATTACAAGCATGAGGTGCAATAGTAATTTAAAATATAAATGGTACCAGGATCTGGTAACGGGGGGTATAAAATAAATTAAAAAAAACACGGTTGGTATATCCTTTTTTGCGGAGTTTTGTGTTACAATAGAGCAATTGTTTTTCCTTTTTTTTTTCTTTTCTTTCTAGGGTCTTATTTCCTTTCTTTACTTCCTTCTCTAACTTCTTCCCTAAGGGGCTTTTTTTTCCCAACACTTTCCTGCACCTTCACGATTCTTGCTCACTTTCCTTACTTCTTTTATTTCTACCTTTTTTAAAGCTCGAAAAACGAAGTGGTACAACAAATGTAATAAGATATATGTGATGTGTATTACTATAATTTACTGTACTTCTAATAAAAAGAAGAAAAAAAAGAAAAAAAAAAGAAGATATTGGAATTTGAAATATTTTTTCATTTTCCTGCTTTTATTTATTTCTTACAGAATGTGACCACATATTTCAAGCACTTCATATTTTACCCAAAGACTTTATGAAGCAATATATTGAAATGATTTCTGTTGCCAATCTTTCACAGCCTTCATCTCCCAGGTGTAGGCAGAGAACCATCCCGAATGAGCCTTTGGCATGTTGTCAATATTTTCAGCACCTGCAGATTTTCACAACTTGGATCTGGGCATTGCCCCTCAAGCCACAGTCGCAGTCTGAGCAGTCAACACATGAGCAGTTTTGACAGGACATAATGGTTCCAAGCTGCATGTTCACTGTTATCTGGGAATAACATTGACAACTCAAGCAAGTGTACGCTATATCTTGATCTGTGGGAAATGTTAAAAAAGCACAAATTCTAATTATGAGTAAGAATTTGTTGGTGGGGTGTTTAAAAAATGGTAATCTTTTCTGCAGGCGTCTAAGTTATACTGAATATTTACTTTAGACTTTAGACTTTTAGAAATAAAGCATGGAAGCAGGCCCGTCGGCCCAACGAGTCCACCCCGACCAGCAATCACCCCGTGCATTAACTCGATCCTACACACAAGGGACAATTTGCATTTTACAGAAGTCAGTTAACCTACAAACCTATATGTCTTTGGAGTGTGGGAGGAAACCGGAGCACCCGGGGAAAACCCACGCAGTCACCCATAGTCAGGATCAAACCTGGGTCTCTGGCACTGTAAAGGGCCTGTCCCACGAGCATGCGACTGCATGTGGCAAGCGCGACCTAACGTGGTCGCTGGATCGTAAGGCCTCGTGGGGCCGGTCCCACTTCGATCGCTGGAGCCGTATGGAGTTGTGCGGAGCTGGTCCCGACCTCGCGCGGGGCTCCAAAAAACTGACACTGTCCAAAAATTCCGCGCGGCCACATTGAGGCCATACGCACCCCCTGTCGCAGCGTCTTGACGCAGTGTCTTGGTGCGAACTTCCAGCGTACTTCGCTCGAACTTCACGTCAACTCGTACGGGATCACTCGACCTCCGCGCGGCCCCCGCTTCCGGTTTGGTCACGCTCGCCACATGCAGTCGCATGCTCGTGGGACAGGCCCTTAAGGCAGCAACTCTACCACTGTGCTGCTTCTCTTGACTGGATTCAGCAGGAGGCAGTGAAATAGCAAGAACTACTAATTTCTCTCATTTACCCTATTTCCCTGGAAATTAACTGTATCTCCATCGGGGAATCCTTATGGAAATTTCAGGTGTGTATAAAGAAAGGGTGAAATTCTCAGTCCAATCAATTACCAACACAGAAAATGCTGGCAGCATTCATCAGTTCGGACAGCATCAACGGGAAGTGTTATGTAAGGCCATGGACCTTCATCAGAACTTTCTTCATCAGTGTCCGCTTTTTGTTTCCGATATTATCAATTTTCTGTTACAAACACAGTCCGATTGGTAGCTTCACATGTGCCTTATTTGGTTAAAACCCCTGAAGTTTGAGGGACACATTGTTTTCTCAGTTGTCTCACTTTAAAAGCTATTTTAACTTACTTTGTTCAAATTAGGAAGTCTGCTAAAGATCAGTAAAGGGCAGAGTTATGTTGAAAAAGGTCTAGAACAAACCATCATAAAATAAATTACTTAATGATTTTGTGCCCGCTTGCATTCACTTTCAGGATAGAATTGTAGATATTTCTGCTACTGAAGTAAAATCATTGAAGGACAGAAACCCATTAACACCAATACTTTGTAATAAGCCACAGTTCTTTTTCTTATCACTAGACCTTCATTTAATAAACCGGAAAATTCTATCTTTAATCATGGACAAGGAAAATAGTCAGAGTTATAGAGCTTTACAATGTGGAAACAAGCTCCCTGACCCACCTTGTCCATGCTGACCAAGTTGTAATTTTTGGGCTAGACCCATTTGTCTTTATTTGGACCATATACCTCAAAACACTTCCTACCCATGCATCTGTCCAAATATCTTTTGAAAATTGTAAATGTATCCACATCTGTAGCTTCCTCTGGCATACCTGGACCACCTTCTTGTAAAAATGTTGCCCTTATGGGGGCACTCTTAAATCTTTCCCCTCTCACCTTTAGCCTATGCCCTCTAGTTTTCGAACACTTTACTCTGGGAAAAGGATTGTGCGCGTTCAGATTATCCACGGCCTTCATGATTTTGTACTTCAATATGGTCATCCCTCGGCCTCCTACGCTCCAAAGAAAATTTGCCAAATAAACAACTTCTCCCTATAACTCAAGCCCACAGGTCCAGATAATATTCTGATGAAGCTCTTCTGTACCCTTTCCAATTTAATGGCATCCTTCCTTTAGCTGGGTGACCAGAACTGTACACAGTACTTCAAGTGTGCTCACACCAATAACTTGTGCAGCTGTATCACAATGTCCCAACTTTAGTCCACAATACCCTATCTACCTGAACTGCCATTTTCTGGGAACCTATACTCCTAGACCCCAAGGTCTCTACCATTTACTATGCAAGGCCCACCTTGGTTTGACACATGAAAGTCCAACACCTCACACTTGCCAGAGTTCAATTCAGAGATGAATGTTTATTATCATAATCCCAGTCAGAGATTCATTCCTAGGTTTATGTAATGGTGAGTTCAAGAACAAAATCTAAAGTAAGCAGTCATAAACATGAACCATTGGGCACTTTAATTGAGCCTTGAATAGCTAATTGGCTAATTGTCTTGCCTTTTCCTCCTATTAACTGTTCACATTCCCATTTCCAATCTTTGCTGTCCAACTGATCTCCATTGTAACGCACATATGACTCACCCATAAAGAAGATGATCTTGACATTAATATTTTTTTTAACAGGCTGACAGCACTTCAGAATCATGCCTCAAATGCGAATGATTCTTATCCTCACACACTCCCTCCTGTAAGTTCCCTCAAACATTCCGTACACTACATTACCCAACACCGCAAGTCTCTCACCCAGGCAGGACCTTCACAATGGATGGTGGGGACTCGGCGAGTGTGGTAGAGCAGAGGGTTCTAGGAGTGCAGGTGTATAGTTCACAGAATGTGCAATCCCAGGTAGATAAGGTGGTAAAGAAGGCTTTTGGCATGTTGGTCTTCATCGGTCAGGATATTGAGTATTGGAGTTCAGACGTTTTGTTCCAGTTGTACAAGACATTAGTGAGGACACATTTGGAGTACTGTATTCAATTTTGGTCACCCTGCTATAGGATGGATGGCATTAACCTGGAAAGAATGCAAAGATTTATGAGGATGTTGCCAGGACCTGAGGGGCTGAGCTATAGGAAGAGTTGGGCAGGCTAGGTCTTTATCCATGGAGTACAGGAGGCTGATGGAGGTCTATAAAATTATGAGGGGAATAGATACGGTGAATGCATAGTTTTTATGCAGTGTAGAGAAATTAAAAACTAGAGGATGTAGGTTAAGGTGTGGGAAGCAAGATTGAATAAGAACCTGAGCAGTAAATGTTTTACTCAGAGGTCCTGGGAGTATGGTACGAACTGCCAGAGGTCGTAGTTGAGACAGGCACTATAATACCATTTAAAAGAATCCTGGACAGGGATATGGATAGAAAGCGTTTAGAGGGATATCGGCCAAATGTGGGCAAATGGGACTAGCATAGATGGGGCATCATGGTTGGCATGGACATGTTGGGCCAAAGGGCCTGTTACTGTGCTGTTTGACTATTTGATTCCATATGCCAGTGGCATTGGTTTGAAATATTCTGTCAATGTTTTTAATAATATGTTCCCGTCATCTCCTCTAGTCAACTCACCGCATTCCTGTTCCCAAATATCACTCAGATTAGGCAGAGCTAAAAATAGATGACAATTCATAGACTAATCATTAGGTTCAACAAGGTGACAAGATACCACATGTTATACTCAGTTAATGAAAGTACATTCACATCCACTGCACCATTGAATGTTAAGTGACCACACTCATTGCTTAACATGAAGTATCTTGTTAGTTTACAACAAAAGGCATGAAAGGCTTGTTCCTTTGATGTTAAAGGAACAGAGGTCACCTGGCAACATTCATTTGGGTGACAGACATGGAGGGAAAGGGTTGGCAGCCCTTTCATTAAGCAGAGAGAAGGAGGTGATGCAAGGCTGACCCTTGAAGATTATTGATTTTGAAACTCCTTAATCAAAGTTTGCAGAAGATTCTCTACTGTGGCTCATTGCTGTACTGAACATCAGAGGTAGTTCGAGGGAAGCTTTTGAGAGTTTCACATTAGAACATCTTTCAATAAAAGCAAGAACTCGAGACAGACAGATAAAAGGCATGCTTAACTAACAAAAATCAGGGTTAGAGTTAAGAAGCATCTGTTCACAAAAATTATTAGAATATATAATATTACAGAATAACACAGATCAGGCTGATGGTAAAGGAGATTATGGATATGGAATATCACGCTTAAGGAGATTATGGATATGGAAAGATAAACAAATGGGGTGACTGGCTCCCTCGCCTGTATTCATAATTTTTTAGACAAAATTTGTGTTCCAGAATTTCTGCCAGGTTTGGCCACTTACTGACCTTTTGGCTGACTAGTAGAATTCAGAGACTCAAGGAACTGCAGATGCTGGTTAACTAAAATAAAACACGATGTGCTGGAGAGGGTCTCAATGGGCAGGCAGCATCTCTGGAGAGGGTCTGAAGAATGTGACTTGCTCCAGCACACAGTGTGTTTTTTGCAGGAATTCAGCTGCTCTCCACTGTGTGGGCTCAGAAGTCACCCTGGGGGGAGGGGGGGGGGGGGGGGGGGGGGGGGGGGGGGGGGGGGGGGGGGGGGGGGGGGGGCAGATGAGAGAGGAGGTGCAGGACAAAGTATGGCCAGTAATAGGTGGATACAGGTGAGGAGAGGTTTTGATAACAGATGGTTGGACAAAGGCCTGGGATGTAAAGACAGAGGTGTGAGCAAAAGGATTACAGAGTTAGTTCCGAATCTAGAGGAAGGAATGTAGATGGAAGGGGAGGGAGCAGAGAGACATAGGTGTATGTTCAAGTGGGGCACAAGGGAGAAGGGTGGGTGAAAGGGGGGGGGGGGGTGGGAGGGGAGAAGAGGCAGGGGTCTTTGGTAGTTATTTACAACTGGAGAATTCAATGTTCAATCAGAACATGCTTACAAATAACATAATCCCATTTTTCCATTTACCAACAGTTACCATGTTAACTATATTCTGTCGGTGACAATCACTTGGACAAAGCAACAAAATGAAAACTAACACAAACTAA
Organism: Amblyraja radiata; assembly: GCF_010909765.2. NCBI lineage: Eukaryota > Metazoa > Chordata > Chondrichthyes > Rajiformes > Rajidae > Amblyraja > Amblyraja radiata. The sequence goes on from NC_045956.1 coordinate 64,418,631, forward strand.
GTCTATCAGTCAATCCTTGGTCAGAAGCAGGTTATTGTTGAGTAATGATCCCTGCACATTCCCTGGGTGACAGCCTGCCATGTGGTCTTGAGCAATGCTATACATGGTTATGATTGCCAATTTTCATAGCAGATGAGTGAAGGAAGCTTTGGAGGAATGTTTTCGGCCTGAAATGTCCAAATATGGATTTCACATGTCCATCAGTGGTACATGTGTAGTTCATCATCATCCTTTATTGTCATCTTGCAAAGCAACAGTTGTACAGTGCAAAATGAGAAGACGTTTCCCAGGGAATACCGGAGCATCGCACATAAAACTTAAACATTTCATGCATAAAATAAAAACAATAAAAAAACAATCCAACTACGAATAGTTTAAAAAAGTGCAGGTAAAAACAGCAACATTAAAATACAAGTAAAAACGGTCATAAAATGTCCAGGGCAGCTGACCAGTGCCAGAGTTATTACTCAGTGCCAGTTATTAAATTGTCAGTGCAAAGCAGCAGAATCAGGTGGAGTGACCGTTTAGCAGCCTCACAGCCTGTGGAAGGAAGCTGTTTAGCAGTCTGGTTGTCCGGGCTTTGATGCTACGGTATCTCTTTCCTGATGGCAGGAGATCCAGATGTGTGTGGAGGGGGTGCAGTCTGTCCTTTGCTATGCTCAGTGCTTTTTTCAGGCAGCGGCTCTGGAACAGTTCTTGTACCGAGGGTAGGGAGACGCCAATGATCCTCCCTGCTCCCCTCATTCATTCATAAATGTAAGTGGTTATTGGTCCAGTCAGGGTTGTGATGTATTTAGATGTATTCACTGACCTTGACCACTTATGCAACGTCATAGAACTTCTTCTAACACTTTTGCAGGCCCGTACAATTTGAATCCTGGTTTTGTTCTTCACTTTTATCTCCTCCCTTTTTCTTTCGTGGCCTCCTTGCCCTTTGTGCAAACAGCCCTCTTCTTCTCCAACTTCTATACAAACACACCAGTGTAGACTGAAAATGATATTTGGCCACGTGTGTTTTTGCTATCTTGAATTATCTTTGCAATTAAATAAATTGTGACACAAGAATGCCTATTTGAGGTGCAGGTTGTCTTTAGAAGTGTAGGTTTTTTTTTAAATAGTAGTAGCTGTATAAACAATTGAGTCCTGTGCTGAACTGATAAACCACTCAGTGAATCCTGAAATTACAATATTGACCAAGCAACATGAATGAGTTGTGCTGCCTGGACTGGCTGAAGAGGTTTCAGTTAATAACCACAACCACAACCATACTTTCCCCAAATCATTTCTCCCCATCTAGCTTCTGAGTTCTGTTCAATATCTACAAAACTTTGTTCAAAGCATCACTTAGTCTCCTAAATTTCAGGGAGTACTATATTAGTTTGTGCAACCACATCTTTTAATTTAACCTTAACACTAAGTCCTCTCTCGGGTTAGTACACAGAATTGTTCACAATTCACCAGGAGTGTGCGAACCAGAACTTTATAAGGTTTCCCCTGGTATTCTAGATTTCCTGATTTAAAATTTGGCATTCCGCTAATGGTTCCACTAATTCATCATTTTCTATACCAGCAAGGGCTCATATTCTCTGGGCCATCATCTATTGCTTGCTATTCATTTCATAAAGAAAGTCCTTACGTCAATCCCCTTTGAGTGTAAAGTAAATGATCCCAGAATTTCTTCCACTGAAATCCATTTTGTACAGTATGCATTAATGTATTAATATCATTGAGATTTGTTGCTTTTAATTACAGTGCTGAAAGTGCCACCTCTCTTGGTAACATTAGCCAACTTGGATATGCAGTTTTCTATTCCATCATTTTAGATATTTGTAAATGTGGTGAATAATTGTAGCCCAATCAGATACTTGTGGAACACCACCAGCCATTCTCTGCCAATTTGAGTTGCTGCTCATTGTCCTGCCAATGAACAACAGAAGTCAAATAAATTTGGCCTATAGAAATCTAGGCGTTGATGAAGTGAAAGAGCACATTTGCTATTGCTGAATTACCATCTTGTGTCAGGCGTGTGTGTCCAAAGTTTCAGAGTTAATGGCAAACTAATACTGAATGAATGCCAATTATTGACAGCTGTGCAATTTGATTCTCTTGGTGACTGTTTTAAATATACATATTTAAAATGTAACTTAAAATTTAATTTGCATTAACTTTAAAACAGATGCATTGATTTATGTACATTATATTTTTACAAATTATAAATATACCCAATTTCAACCAATATTAACATAGAATATAGAACACAGAACAATATAGCACAAGAACAGGTCCTTCAGCCCATAATGTTTGTGCCGAACATGATGCCAAGACCAACTCTTATCGGCCTGCACATCATCCATATCCCACCATTCCCATCATATCCATATGCCAATCCAAAATTCTCTAAAGTGCTAATACTGTATCTGCATCTGCAACCATCTTTGGCAGCGCATTTCAGGCACTCACCACCCTCTTTATAAACAATTTGCCCTGGATGTATCCTTTACATTTTTCCCCTCACACCTTAAAGTTATACCTTCTTAGTATTTGATATTTCCATTCTGGCAAAAATGTTCCAACTGTCTACCCTATCTATGCCTCTCATAATTTTATATACTTTTATCAGGCCTCCCCGCAATCTCTGGCATTCCGGGGAAAACAATCCAAGTCGGGATAGTAAACAATATTATGAAGTTTTATATTGACTTTGCAATACTTTGATAATATTAGCAAAGAATATTCTTTGCATAACATTCAGATTAAATATCCATTAAGATGAATGTTATTTGGGGAATATACTGTATTTCCCGGCAATGAACATGCTATTTTTACCCTAAAATGAGGCCCGAACATTTTCCTGCGTCTTGGAGGCCAAAGGCTAGATTATTAGCCAAGAAAGATAGACTTGTGCCGGATCGCTTTTAAAACATTGGGGGGGGGAGACAGACAGACAGACAGACAGACAGACAGACAGACAGACAGACAGACAGACAGACAGACAGACAGACACACACACACACAAAAAAAAAAAAATGAGGTCCAACACAGGGGTCGGCAACATACAGCCCGGATCACGAACTCATCCGGCCTGCAGCCGTTTTATTTGTCAATTTGTTTTCGCGACCTGGGAACTGCAGCCAGTCCCGGGGCACGCAGGCGACCTGGGCGTTACAGCCAGACCTGCCAGCCAACCTGGGTGCAACAGCCAGACCTGGAGCAAGCGAGCCAACCTGGACAACTGCTGCCATTCATGGGCCAAGCAGCCGACCAGGGTGTTACAACCAGACCTGGGGCAAGCGAGCCGACTTGGGCACTACAGCCAGTCCCGTGGCATGCAGGCGACTTGGGAACTGCAGCCAGACTTGGGGCATGCGAGCCAACCTGGGCACAGCAGCCAAATCTGGGCTCTCTCTCTCTCTCTCTCTCTCTCTCTCTCTCTCTCCCCGTTATGTAATCTCCCTGAGCTAGGAAGTCCCCGTCCCTCAGACCTGAACTGCACAGCGCATTGTGGGACAGGCGAAGATGGAGGCTCCCCGGTCCAGATTGCCTCCTTGAAGGAGTTTCACATCTTCCTTTCTACTAAATCAAGCCCTTGATCCTGTCCCGCCAGCATTTTTTTCAAAATTTAACAACTCAAAATGGGGATGCGTCTTCGACGCAGGTACATCTTCATTGCCGGGAAATACGGTTTATTTATGTTTAAATCAGATTTTAATTTTATTTTGGCCAAGGTAATTTTCTTTTAAACTTGGCAATTTGACAGGTGGTCCTTGAAGAACTTCTGACATTATTTGTCCCATATGGCTCCCTTTAATGCCATAATACCTCACTTAATTTACATATTAACATTGCATGGAAAATCTCAATGACATCTCAAATTATTTGGCATGGAATTACATATAATCAGCAGCATAACGATGGGCTGTTCACTGAATTGAATTGAATTGAATTGAATACATTTTATTAGCCAAGTATGTTTACATACAAGGAATTTGCTTTGGTGCTTTGCTCGCAAGGATCACAACACAATATACAGTAGACAATTAAAAATAAAAATATATAATTTAAACACATGAAGAATAAAATAAAATACCAGAACAAAAGGCTGCAGACTTTTGGCTGTTAAATAGAGCTATTGCTCGTGGAAAAAAGCTGTTTTTATGTCTGGCTGTGGCGGCTTTGACAGTCCAGAGTCGCCTTCCAGAGGGAAGTGCTTCAAAGTGTTTGCGGCCTAGGTGAGAGGGGTCAGAGATGATCTTACCCGCTCACTTCCCGGCCCTTGCAGTGTACAGTTCATCAATGGGGGGAAGGTTGCAGCTAACAACCTTCTCGGCTGATCGAACGATGCGCTGCAGCCTCTGGATGTCATGCTTGGTGGCTGAGCCAAACCAGACCATGATGGAGAAGGTTTAGGACAGACTCTATGATGGCAGTATAAAACTGGACCATCATTGCTTGTGGCAGATTGTGTTTTCTCAGCTGCCGCAGGAAGTACATCCTCTGTTGGGTCTTTTTGACTGTGGAGTCAATGGTGGCCTCCCATTTATGGTCCCTGGAGATGATGGTTCCAAGGAACTTAAAAGACTCCACAGATATGATGGTGGTGTTGTTGATGGTGAGTGGGGGGAGGGGAGGGGGAGCTCTCCCAACGTCTACAGTCAATTCCACCGTCTTAAGAGCATTGAGCTCCAGATTATTGCGATGGCACCAGGACGTCAGCTGTGTCACTTCCTGCCTGTAGGCAGATTCCTCCCCATCATGGATCAGTCCAATCAGGGTTGTGTCATCCGCAAACTTGAGAAGCTTGACAGAGGAGACTGTGGAGAGAGAGTAAAGGAGAGGGGAGAGTACGCAGCCTTGCGGTTCTCCTATGCTGAGGGTCAGAGGGTCAGCGATGTGCTTTCCCAGCCTCACATGCTGCTTCCTGTCTGTCAGGAAGTTGGTGATCCGCTGACAGAGGGGTTCAGGCACTGTCAACTGGGAGAGTTTGGAGTGTCGTAGCTCTGGCACCATGGTGTTGAATGCAGAGCTAAAATCCATAAACAAAATCCTTGCATAGGTCTCTGATGTCTGCACAGCACTTGAGGGTAGATGGGGAAACATTGTCCGGTCCGAGAGATCTTCGGCTTTTCACAGTTTGACAGTACCGTGATGTTGCTGCACCAGCCCTGGTTAGTATAGAAGCATATTCCACCTCCTCTTGATTTCCCCGCCACCTCTGTGTAGTTGAAAGCCAGCCAGTGGCAGCGCATTGTCCGGGGTCGACTCACACAGCCAGGTCTCGGTGAAGCACAGGGCAGCGGCTCGAGAGAATTCCTTGTTTGTTTGACACAGGAGTTTCAGTTCGTCCACTTTGTTGTTGAGAGAACGTAGATTTGCAAGGAATATACTCTGGAGCAGTGTGCGTAATCCTTGTCGCCGGTGTCGAGAGAGTGCTCCAGAGCGCTTCCCTCGGGTCCTGCTCTGTCACAAGACCTTGAACCAGAGTTTATAATCTACAAGAACTCACTCCCATCCTTTTCATCTGCAAAACGTATCAGCATGAGTCTGGAGAAGCGTGCCGACCCGAAACACTCATATCCTCCAGAGATGCTGCCTGACCCGATGAGTCACTCCAGCACTTTGTGTCCAAGCAAGATTACAGTATCTGCTGCTCCTTCTGTCCATATCAGCATGATCATTTATTTCCTTATCTCTCATATGTTTATCAATATTCCTCTTTACATCTTCTATACTAATCATCACTACTTGACTATAATAACAAATTGCCCGTTCATAGCAATCTTGGAGCAAAGTATTTCCCAATTTGTTCTCCTCAAATATAATTACTCTTTCTCTTATTCTTCCTTTCCCACTTTTTTGATTGTTGGATTGAAAGATGCAGCATGGAAAATGGTTCTTTGTCAATTTTCAGCAGCTAATTAGTCTACAAATCAGCACATCATTGGGATGTGGGAGGAAACCAGAGCACCCAGCGGAAGCCAACGCAGTCACAGGCAGAACATGCAAATTCCACACAGACAGTGCCCAAGAACAGGATCGAACCCAAGACTCTGATGCTGTGAAGCAGCATCTCTACAAGCTACACCACGGTGCAGCAAATTGGTCCTTCTTTTTCTTTTTGCACCATTGAAGTGTTCCCTAATTTTTGTTTTAGAAATTCTACCAGCTCATTCCTCAGTTTTCTCATTTTATGAAAAAAAGGAATCCAGTCTTTGGCATTTTCTGATGGCTAAAACCTCATAGTTTTGGTATCTCACTCAATGTAATCAAACATAATTGTGTCATATTATCAAATGCTCTTTAATGTACAACATCTGTAAAAGGTTCCTGGGGCGGGGAGCTCTTGAATACACAAAAACACCTTTAATAACCACTTGTGTTTGACCAGTATCAGATTGTACATTCTGCAGTGGATTTCATCAGACCTTTTGGAAAGTTATCAGAGGAAGTATTGAGGCAGGTATTGTACAATTACACTATTTATGACACTTGGACAGATACAGGTTTAGAAAAGATTTAGAAGGAAACAGGCCAAATGCAAGCCAATTGGATGAGTTCAGGTAGGCATCTTAGTTGGCTCCCTAAATTCCATCTGCCAATTCTCCATCTAACTTTCCATCTGATGCCAGACAACGTTCCTCACTGTCCATTTCAATTTTCATTCCATCTGCAAACTCATTAATCATATGTTCTACATATGTCACAAATTTCAATCTATTTGATACTTTGTACAACCAGGTTCCACTATTCCCCTAATCCATTCATATACTCATTTTCTTGGTAAAATGTAATCTTATTTTTCTTACCAAATATAATCCTTATACAAAATTCACATATTAATATGCTTATTTTAATATTTTATTATCTGTCTTGTAATATTTTGCTGCTATATACTGTATTCCATCGTCCATAACATGATTTCATCCATGAACTCAGATACTGTATTTTCCATTGCATAGTCATCATCATAGTTAATTGTAAAGAATAGTGACTTATCCCACTTAGGCGATTTTTCAGGCGATTGCTGGCGACTGTCAAGTTGCCGGCAGTCGCTTAAAAAACGGCTGCTGGCGACTGTCAGAATGGAACACACACACACACACATCGCTTCCTTCACCAGCCCGTTATGCAGGGGGGGACAGGACAAGTGGGGGGAGCACTGTCTGAGTGAAATTCACACGGTGCAAATCCAAGGTGATAAAGACACACACCGCGATGAACAGGAAGGTTGGCGCTGTAATTAAAAAAGCACAGTGTACGGTAAGGCCTTTAAAAGAGGGGGAGAGAGGGGGAAGAGGGGGGGGGGAGAAGGAGTGGAGACAGCTTTTAAGAAGCCAGAGATACATGGCTATGAAGCTCGGTGGACATTTAACATTACCGGTCGGTTATCCTTGGTTCTAAAAACTACTGCTTACGTTTTTTTCCCCCAATGAGCCAATGAAATTCACCGGTCAGCACCGGCTACAACCTACGAGAACCTACGAGAACCTTCGACCTCTTGGTAACCCACTAGAACATCCTGGCGACCCACCTACGGCACGAGAATTCTCGCTACTCTCCAAGGCGGCTTCATTCTAGTCGCCGCTAATCTTTCAACATGTTGAAAAATTTGCGGCGGCCATAATGTGGCCGCGGCGAGTTCCCAGAATGCGGGAACTCCTCACGACCATGAAGGCGACTCCCCGGCAACAACCCACGACCATGTGGCGACCATGTGGCAACTGCATAGTCTCCTGCAGTCGCCTAAAAAGTCGCCTAAGTGGGACAGGCCCATAAAATGTTGAGAATCAATTTATCATGTTCTGTCACAATGAATGGTTACTCTTACTTCAAACCTCTATTGCAGATTGCTATTAATCATGTGTCATCTTTTTAAAGAACTTTAGAAATCAACACGTATGATATCTGCTATTTATCTCAACTCTTGAAAGGATTCAATAAGGTTGGCCCTGTCTTCTTGAAACTCAGTTGCGGACCTGGCCATGATTCACTCTTGTACACCAGATGTGAATTCCACCTCAGTCCAGTAAGGATGGCATAATTCCTCATTCACTGCCCTGTGTTATTCCGTAAATTAAGCCACATTGTTTGACCACTAGGTACAGTCACACGCTATTGCTCCCTCAGTAGGGAATCCAAATATATGTAGATTTCCTTTAATTTTGTAAATGTACTTGTTCTTCTCAGAACCCCACCTGAACATCACAGCTTGTCCACAGCCTTTCCCACTATCTTCTTAATTTCTTGATTGTACCTCAGGCGCTGGTCTGGTGACCCATTGGCACGTTAATGGCATGCCGTGCAATCATCTGCTAGTCTACTTACTAACAGCATGGGCCAAATTCTGTGTCTACAATATTTTGCATGGATTATTAAACATAAATGGGAAAGTTATGGAGATGTCTTGAGGATAGTTCATATTACAGTCAAGGAGGTGCTGGACGTCCTTAGACATATGAAGTTAGAATAATATGTTTGGCCTGATCAGGTATATCCAAGAACAGAGTGAAGCTGGATACTGAAGATGGTTATCAAGAATTGCAGCAGGATCTTAATCAGCTGGGCAAGTGGAACAAGGAATGGCAAATGAGTTTAATTCAGATAAGTGTGAGGTGTTGCATTTTGACCAAGGCAGGACCTTCACAGTGAATGGCAGAGGCTTGGAGAGTTCCTTGATAGTGGTATTACAGGTATATACAGAGGTGTTTGACATGCTGGACTTCATCAGTTAGGGAATTGAGTATAGAAGTTGGGACATTGTGTTATATTTGTACAAGATGTTGGAGAGGCCACATTCAAACACATTTGTGTTCAGTTTTGGTCAGCCTGCTATAGGAAATAAGTTATAAAGCTGGAAAGAGTGCAGAGAAGATTTTTTGAGGATGTTGCCAGGACTCGAGTGCCTGAGTTAAAGGGAGAGGTTGGGAGCCTTGGAGCACAGGAGGTTAATTGGTGATCTTATAGTAGTTATAAGATCATGGGGGGAATAAATAAGGTAATAGATAAAGGAAAGATTTAATAGGAATCTGAGATGCAAGTTTTTCCACGCAGAGCGGCTATGTATAGGGAACGAGCTGCCAGAGGAGAGGTAGGTACAATAAAACTTTAAAAAGACATTTGACTAGATACATGGATAGGAAAGATGGAGAGGGATATGGGCCTAATGCAGGCACATGGCACTAGCTTAAATGGAGCATTTTAATCGGTTTAGATGGGTTGGGTCTATTTGTGTGTTGCGTGACTCTGAAATGTAATAGCGTCATGCAAACACTTCTGGTACTTTCAAAGACATATATGCATTCCATTTTTTTATTCCCAATCAACTTAATTAGTTTATTTAATATTTCACCCGTTTTTATTTTAATTGTCATATTATTGTAAATTTTACTTTCTTATCATGTGCACAATTCACTTCTCTGATAATATCTCCATTAGATATCTCTTTAATGGCAGTTATGATTGGTACTGTCATTTGTGACCATATCCTCACTATTTCTTGGTGGTACTTTTTTCATATGTCATAGATTCATAGAGCTGTATCGCACAGAAACTGGACCTTTCGCCCACCTTGTCTGTGCTGACCAAGTTGGTATATTGGGATAGTCCCATTTGCCTTCATATGGCCCATAACCCTCTAAAACCTTGCTATCCATATATCTATGCAAAATGACTTTTAAACATCATAATTGTACGAAGCTGGCAGCTCATTCCAGATACCTACGCATGAAAACGTTGTCCCCGAAGTCCTTCTTAAATCTATTCACACTCATATTAAGCCTATGCCCTCTCGTTTCTGCATCCTCTACACTGGGAAAGACATGAATAAGGTCATCCCTCAGCATCCAAGGCAAATAAAACCTCTCCCTATAGCTTAAACCTCAAACCCAGGATACAAGATTGTCAACCTTTTTGGCACCCTTTCCAACTGAATGACATCTATCTATCTATACTATCACTAAAACTCTCTTGACCACTTCTGCGTTGTATTTAAATTTGTGCAACAACTGTACCCTATATCACTAGGATTTTTCGGCACCTTACACAACGTTCTCCTTTGCTCCAAGTGCACCAAGGTTTGTTCCGATCGGTGGAATATTACAAAGGTTATGAAGGTTTAAAAAATCGTGAGATGAGCAGATTGGTCTTTTTGCCTGTCAGTCACCATGAAGGTAACGTCCCTTCCGGCTCCCGCTGTCTGGCGGGGAGAATAAAGCTGAAGCGGACTGCGAGCGGGCGCTGTGCTCTGCGAGTGGGGGCGGCAACCACCATGTCGACCCTGGTGCCGATGTGTGCAGCCGGCGAGGAGAGCCGGTGAGTGAGTGGAGCCGGTGATTGCAGTCGGAGCCAGGGCCAGGAGTCTCTGAGTCTACACCCCCCCTTCCTCCCCACACCACCCCTCCCCCCCAACACCACCCCCTCCCCCACACACAACCCCTCCCCCACACACAACCCCCTCTCCCCCCCACACAACACCCCTCCCCCCACACACCACCCCCTCTCCCCCACACCACCCCTCCCCCCACCACCCCTCCCCTCCTACACCGCCGCTTCCCCTCTCACACGAATCCCCCCACAACACGCCCCCCTCCCCTACCACACACACCCCTTCCCACATACACACCCTCCCCAACCCAACAACTCCCCTCCCCCACCCCACAACCCCTCCCCCTCCTCTACTACCCTCCCCTACAACCCCTCCTCCACTACAGCCCCCCCCTCCCCTGCAACCCCCTCATCCGCATCCCCCCTCCCTTGCAAACCCCACTCCCCTGCACCCCCCTCCCCTGCACCCATACTCCCCTGCACCCCCCCAACGAGTCGTGGCTGAGTTAACTGTGTCCGCAAGCCGTGGCTGAGTGAACTGTGAGCGCAAGCTGTGAGTGAGTGAACTGTGAGGACTCACCAACCCCGCCCACACACCCCCATCCCCCTCCCCTCGCACAACCCCCCCCCACCCCCTGCGCAAGGCCACGGCAGCGGCAGGCCACGGTTGGAGAGGCCACGTTTGTGTTCAGTTTTGGTCAGCCTGCTATAGGAAAGAAGTTATAAAGCTGGAAAGAGTGCAAAGAAGATGTTTTGAGGATGTTGCCAGGACTCTAGTGCCTGAGTTAAAGGGAGAGGTTGGGAGCCTTGGAGCACAGGAGGTTGATTGGTGATCTTATAGTAGTTATAAGATCATGTATAGGGAACGAGCTGCCAGAGGAGAGGTAGGTACAATAAAACTTTAAAAAGACATTTGACTAGATACATGGATAGGAAAGATGGAGAGGGATATGGGCCTAATGCAGGCACATGGCACTAGCTTAAATGGAGCATTTTAATCGGTTTAGACAGGTTGGGTCTATTTGTGTGTTGCGTGACTCTGAAATGTAATAGCGTCATGCAAACACTTCTGGTACTTTCAAAGACATATATGCATTCCATTTCTACCAAGTTTTTATTCCCAATCAACTTAATTAGTTTATTTAATATTTCACCCGTTTTTATTTTAATTGTCATATTATTGTAAATTTTACTTTCTTATCATGTGCACAATTCACTTCTCTGATAATATCTCCATTAGATATCTCTTTAATGGCAGTTATGATTGGTACTGTCATTTGTGACCATATCCTCACTATTTCTTGGTGGTACTTTTTTCATATGTCATAGATTCATAGAGCTGTATCGCACAGAAACTGGACCTTTCGCCCACCTTGTCTGTGCTGACCAAGTTGGTATATTGGGATAGTCCCATTTGCCTTCATATGGCCCATAACCCTCTAAAACCTTGCTATCCATATATCTGTGCAAAATGACTTTTAAACATCATAATTATATTAAGCTGGCAGCTCATTCCAGATACCTATGCATGAAAATGTCCCCGAGGTCCTTCTTAAATTTCTTCACACTCATTTTAAGCCTATGCCCTCTCGGTCTGCATCCTCTATGCTGGGAAAAAGACTGAGCATTCACCTTATCTACACACCTCATGATTTTCTACACCTGAATAAGGTCATCCCTCAGCATCCAAGGCGAATAAAACCTCTCCTTATAGCTCGCCGCAAACCCAGGAAAGATGGTTGTCAACCTTTTTGGAAACCTTTCCAACTGAATGACAACTATCTATACTATCACTAAAACTCTCCTGACCACTGCGTTGCGTTGTATGCGTTGTATTTAAATCTGCGCAACAACTGTACCCTATATTGCTAGGATTTTTCGCAACCTTACTCATCGTTCTCCTCTGCTCCAAGTGCACCAACTTTTGTTACGATCGGTGGAATATTACAAAAGTTATGAAGGTTTAGAAAATCGTGAGATGAGCAGATTGTTCTTCTTGCCTGTCAGTCACTGTAAAGGTAACGCCCCTTCCGGCACCCGCTGTCTGGCGGGGAGAATAAAGCGGACTGCGAATGGGGGCTGTGCTCTGCGAGCGGGCGCTGTGCTCTGCGAGTGGGGGCGGCAACCACCATGTCGACCCTGGTGCCGATGTGTGCCGACGAGAGCCGGTGAATGAGTGGAGCCGGGGAGTGCAGTCGGAGCCAGGGCCGGGAGCCACTGAGTCTACACACCCCCTCTCCCCCCCACACCACCCCTCTCCCCCCCACACTAATCAATATACAGTGCCACACTCTCTAGGGCTCTACCATATCCTATATAAGTCCTGCTTTGGTTTGACATACAAAATGTGCAGCACCTCACACTTGTCAGAGTTAAATTCCATTTGCTATTCCTTGGTGCACCTTCCCAATTGATCTAGATATTTTTGTAAACTTAGATAAGCTTTCTCATTGACCACCGTATCACCAATATTTGTATAATCGGTAACATAACTAATAATGTTCACTGCATTGTCATCCAAACTACTAACATAGATAACAAACAGCAGCGATCCCAGCACTGACCCCGCAACCTCCACTGTGCCCAGGTCTCCAATCAGAAAAACAACTATTTGAATCCTTTCCCCAAGACAATTTTGAATTCAATTGGTGATCTTCAAACTAGTCTACCATGCTTTACTTTGTTAAAGGCCTTGCTAAAGTCCATATAAACAATGTCCTTTGCTCTGGCTCGATAGTCATCTCAGGTGACCTCCTCAAAATCTCTATCAGATTTGTGAGACACGATTTCCCACAAACAAAGCCACGCTGACCATCACTAATCAGTTCATGCCTCGCCAAATGCTGGTAGATCCTATCCCTAAGCATATCCTCCAACATCTTTCCTGCCACTATCTTCAAATTATTTTTCACAAGAATAGCTTGAATGTAACAGAATAAACAAAGACGACAAACAATTCACCTGTAGCGTGTCAGAGTATATCAAGAAACATAAAGTTAATTGTTCTACCAGAGTCAGGATTTATACTTTACTATAGTGTTCCATAGCTACTAATCTTACACAAATTGGTATATGCTGTATTTTTTACATGTTGCAATGCTAAAATGTCTTATCATTAAAAATAATTTTACCACATAAAATTTTAAATGTACAAATAATCGCTGTTAGCATAGGTTATTTAGGACGGCACAGTGACGCAGTGGTAGAGTTGTTGCCTTACAGTGCCAGAGACCTGGATTCAAGCCTGACTATGGGTGCTGTCAGTATGGAGTTTGTATGTTATCCCTTGAGTGCATGGGTTTGCTCCAGGTGCTCCAGTTTCCTTGCACACTCCAAAGATGTACAGATTTGTAGGTTAATTGGCTTCTGTGAATTGCAAATTGTCTCTAGTGTGCAAGATAGTTTTAGTGTATGGGGTTATCACTGGTCGGCACGGAATCGGTGGGCCAAAGCGACTGTTTCCGCGCTGTATCTCTAAAGAAAGTCCAAACAGAAAGTTATGGAGGAGATAATCAATAGCTATGCAAATCACTACAGGAAGAAGTCAGCAATTTAGGGAGTGGGACGAAAAATGACAATAAAGTGGCAATAACAAAACCGATAACATATATATTAAATGAAACATTAACATGCAAGACATGTAGAGACCTGACATAGATAAATTAGGACTAGCACAAAGTGGACTTTGTAATCCTTACTTTCCAATCTCCGCACTCAGACATAACTGTTTGGGGGAAGAAGTGGAAGTGGTGATTTATTGTTAAGTCCTCGGAGGAATAATTTAACTGATTAATAACTCCATAATTAACTCAATTTCTCATCCAGGGAGCATGATAAATGACTGTCATTAAGCATTGGATTTATCATTTCAAAGTACCTGTAGGCTCAGTAGTAATGCTAACCCCTGTCCTGAAGAAGGTGTTTCATCAATAAGTGGGCGTTTAAAAATCAAAGTTAAGAATTTATTAACTTTAGCATCTTTTGGTCTCTCGGATATTTTTGGGAATAATTCATCTCAAAATCATGGGAACACCACGGGAGCAGAGATAAGATAGTTATGACAAAGAAGGCAGATGTAATATCAATACATAATGTCAATAATAAGTGGAAAACTGATTATTTAATTTCATGTGTCTGTGCTTACATGATGCCTTTTTCTTCTACTAGTTACCGTTTGCTGGGCTAGGAGAAAGTCGCCTGTCTTAGCCTGCCTGTTATAACAAAGGAGACAATTAGGATCGATAATTCTGGGATAATTTTTCATGTACCGAAAACACATAAGCACCTGGATGATGACAGCAGCAAATTAAATGAAAATCATATATGCTTCCTTCACTTTCTACTTTTTCCTGCACATTTTTGAAGCATAAAGGCAATTGAAATAAACTATCATTTGATGTTCATACTGGCATTCCAATTTCACAATGTCTAATTCTTGTAGCTAGATTACTCTTTAGTGAGATTCTGTTTTGCTTTAGCAATTGTCACTCCCTCATAAAACTAGACTTCATTACTGATCTGACTGAGCTGCAGTGATCATGTGTCAGTGCCAATGCCATAGTTTTTATAAACAATCATCTCATGCATAATACTATTCATCTTGACTTCAGATCTTGACTGCTTCAGGTGGCTAAGTCATACATTATTGATCTTATTACCAAGTGCATCTATTATGTCCTAAATACTGACAGAATTTACCAATAAGTCATCAAGAGGCAGGCAGCATGGAAAAAACTTTTACATTTCAATGATTCATCGCCAGCTCTGCTCAAATGCTTTAAATTAATATATTTGTGCTCTTCTGACAAGCTCAGTGACTATTCTATTATGTCATTAATGCTCAATCCACAGTTCAATGCGTTTGTCTGAAATGATGCAATGACAGCCTTTGATCATAAGTATTGTTAAAACCAAGGAAACTCATTGGGTGAATAAAAAGTGCCACAGTGAAGGTTACAAATACAAAATTGGAAAAATAATAAGATGGATGCGAAAAGCCTGCCAATATTGTCAGGTGTGCTGACAAGACTTTTCTGATCAGTGGGCAAACACACAGTGATGTGGAGGGCACAGCAATGCAGGTGGAGAGGGAGAATTGAAGTTGTGAATCCCTCAGGCTCCATTCATTGTCAAAACACCCTTCATCTTCTCTGGAGAGAAAGAATGGGTGATGTTTTGGGTCAAGACCCTTCCTCAGACCCGATGGCGACCCGAAACGTCACCCATTCCTTCTCTCCAGAGATGCTGCCTGTCCCAGAGTTACTCCAGTATTTTGTGTCTATCTTCGGTTTAAACCCGCATCTGCAGTTCCTTCCTACACCCTTGATATTATGCTGGCTTTGTGACGTCAGTGGGTGGTCAGGCACTGGACAGAAGTGGAGCTTGTTAGAGAGCCATAGATCATCCTAGAGAAATATATCACAGAAGTGGCACAGCAAGGAGAAGCCAGGGAGTGTCCGCCATTGTAAATTATGCAGACAGCAGAACATTGCTGAAGGGCATAACAAGATTAAGTAATGGATAAAATTAAAGCTAATGGGTTTCGCAATATAAAATATAATATTTTATAAATATAAATATAATTGTTTGCTCATGTCAAAATATCCCACGAATTCTGGAGTGGAAGTAATGGCGTCTGGGGCAAAAGTTTTAGTTAGACAGTTCCTTCTGAGAGTTTTTGGTGGGGTCAGCACAGGTAAGCGAAGAAGGGGACACAAGGAACTCCAGATGTTGGAAACTTGAGCAAAAACCACAAAGCACTGGAATAACTCAGCAGGTCAGCATCTCTGGAGAACATGACTCTGGAGGTGACTCAGGTCGGGATCCTTCTGGGAATAAAGAACTAGAGGCCATAATCTTAAAGGGGAAAGATTTAATAGGATTCTGAGGGACAGGTTTTTCCACTCAAATGGTCTGAGCTGCCAGAGGAGGTAGTGGAGATAGGTACTATAGCAGTATTTATAGAAACTTGGACAGGGTCTGAAGAAGGGTCATGATCTGAAATGTTGCCTATCCACTAGACAGGTTGCCTGACCTGTTGCATTACACCAGCACTTTGTGTATTTTGTAAGAGAAGAAGGGAATCATTCCACCATAGACTGGAGGGACAAAAACCACTTCAGTGCCTCCTGGAAATCTATATTACTAAAAGTAAGATCTTGACCACTTCCTGTTTTACTGTTTCATGATTTTAGAAAAAACGCTGCCACTTATGGCTGTGATTTTTGGCCATCTTACTCAGAGTCCTCCTCCGCTGCGCAGGACAAGAAGATTTTTTTCCCATCGATGAAAAATTAAAGAGTTATTAATGTTTAAAAAATGTTAAGATTCTCTCTGCTACCCCTGCTGGTGGGAGGGGGAGGGACTATAAAACCCAGAAGTGTTGTGCTTCAGTTAGTCTCTGCAAGATAGGGGAAGTGAGAGGGTCACGTCTCTCAGTCTGAGCTGTGAATAATACTGAACACATGTCTACTAAACTGTGAGTGTGGTTTTACTGACCTTGAGTGGCCTTAATGTGGTTTCAAAATGAAAATGTGGTTGGTTTGAAGTAAAAGCACTGCATATGGTTGGTGGGGGTTTGGGTGAAGTAAAACCACTGCAAATGGTTGGTGGGGGTTTGGGTTGAAGTAAAAGCACTGCAAATGGTTGGAAGTCTGAACTTGACAACTTCCTGTTTGCACTGTATATTGATTTTAGATAAAATGCTACTACTTACGGATGTGATTTTTGGCCATCTACTCAGTTCCCCTCCGCTCATCAGGTGCAGAGGATTCTTCCCATCAATGAAAAATAAAAGTGTGATTCGTGTTTAAAAAATGTTGAGAATCTCTCTCCTGTCAATCACACCATGAAAGCCACACCTTTTCCGGTGGGAGGGGGGGGAGTGATTATAAAACCCGGAAGTGTGGGTGTGGCTGAGTCTCTGCGTGATGGGGAGGGAGAGGTCATGACTCTGTCTGAGCTGTGAATCAACTGAACACACTGAATGTCTACTGAACTGTGAGTGTGGTGTTTTGTGTGGTTTTATGGTGGTTTCACCCTGCTTGAAAAGGTATGAAACCGCATTTGAAAGTGGTGGCCGTGCACCCTGCTTGAAGTGGTGTGAAACTGCACTTGAATTTGGTGGCCTTGAACCCTGCTTGAAATGGTAGGAACATTATTTGTATTTGGTGGCCTTGCACCCTGCTTGAAGTGGTATGAAACTGCACTTGAATTCGGTGGCCTTGCACCCTGCTTGAAGTGGTAAGAAACTGCACTTGAATTTGGTGGCCTTGAACCCTGCTTGAAATGGTAGGAAAATTATTTGTATTTGGTGGCCTTGCACCCTGCTTGAAATGGAATTTCAAGGAATAGCCATGAGTCAACTGCCAGCTCACCAGCCGTGAGTGAGATGCCAGCACATCAGGCTTGAGGGACTGAGCTGCCACCCCGAGAAACCATTTGGCCCACAATGTCCATACTAGCCCTCTGGAGACCAGTCCCTTCAGCCCACAACACCCATACCAGCACTCCAGAAAGCCCCCCCCCCATCCCCAAAGGCCACCCATATTGTAATTGGTGGGGAGTTGGAATATTGTGTTGGGGGACCAGCCCTCCCGTGTGAACATGGGACCCAACGGGTCCCACTTAGTCTAGTTAATAATAAAAGGCTGCAAGTCAGTCCCATTTTAAATCATTTGGAACAGATAGGATGAATACACAGAGTCCTTCACCCACAGTAGAGATTCAAGAGGCAGAAGACAAAGATATGTTGAGAGTGGAATGATTTAATAGGATCCTGGAGGTACCATGTTTTCAAAGAGAGGAGGTAGCTGAGGCAGGTAAAAAAAACACGATTTAACAGACATTTCGACAGGTACATGATTCGGAAATGTTTAGAGGACATGGGACGTACACGGGAATATGCGCAATTTTGATTGGCATGTACGAGTTGGGCTGAAGGGCCTGTTTCTGTGCAATATTCCACGATTCCATGATGCGTGATTCTAGATGCAAACCTATCCTGTCTAAATAGCGTTCTGCTTTAGGATGTAAAATCTTTTGGCATGCAGTGGCACAGTGCAACCTGGCATAAGGAGATAGAGAATTGGCTTCATGGAAGTAAGCAGAGGGTGAGGGTGGAAGATTTTTCAGACTGGAGGCCTGAGACTGTGACTGTGTCTCAGGGATTGGTATTGAGCCTATTGCTGTTTGTAGTTTATATTAACGATTTGAATGAGAATG
This sequence comes from Amblyraja radiata, assembly GCF_010909765.2. Taxonomy (NCBI): domain Eukaryota; kingdom Metazoa; phylum Chordata; class Chondrichthyes; order Rajiformes; family Rajidae; genus Amblyraja; species Amblyraja radiata. The sequence continues at coordinate 64,437,174 of NC_045956.1, forward strand.
TATAAGGTTCACAAGACATAGGAGCAGAATTAGGCCATTCGGCCCATCGGGTATACTCCGCCATTCAATCATGGTTGATCTATCTTTCTCTCTCAACCCCATTCTGCTACCTTCTCCCCGTAACCTTTGACATTCTTACTAATCAAGAACTTGCCAATCTCTATTTTAAAAATATCCAATGTCTTGGCCTCCACAGCAATGAATTCCACAGAATCATCATGCTGTGAATGCACAGATTCACAACCTGGAGGATAAAGAAATTCCTCTTCATCTCCTTTCTAAAGATTTGTTCTTTTAGTCTGAGGCGGTCCAGACTCTCCCATTAGTGGAAACATCCTCGCCACATCCACTCTTTTCCATATTCGGTAAGTTTCAATGAGAACCCTTCATTCTTCTAAACTCCAGCGAGTACATACTCAGAGCCGTTAAACGTTCATCATACATTAACCCAATCATCCCCGGGATCATTCTCATAAACATCCTCTGGACCCTCTCCGACGTCAGCACATCCCTCCTCAGGTATGGGGCCCAAGACTGCACACTATAATCCAAATGCAATCTGACCAGTGCCATGTATAGACTCAGCATCCATCCATAATTAGTAGGTACTAAAGTGGGTGATATTATAGATAGGCAAGAGGATTATCAAAACTTTCAGCAGGATCTTGAGCAGTTGGGCAAGTGGGCTAAGAAATGGTTAATGGAGTTTATTGTCGACAGTGTGAGGTGTTACATTTTGGGAAGTCAAACCAGGGCAGGACATTCATGATGAATAGTAGGATCCTGTGGAGTGTTTTAAAGCAGAGGGATCTAGGAGTGCTGGCATATAGTTCCTTGAAAGTGGTGTTTACAGGTAGATAGGGTCGTCAAGAAGGCTTTTGGTTCTTTGGCCTTCATCAGTCAAGATATTGATTCTAGAAATTGGGATGTTATGTTCAGTTTTGTTTACCATGCTATGGGAAAGATTTTGTTAAACTGGAAGGAGTGCAGGGAAGACTTTACAAGCATGTTGCCAGGATTTGTGGGCCTCCAGTATCGGGAGAGGTTGGGCAGGCTAGGACTTTATTCCTTGGAGTGCAGGAGGATGATAATCTTATAGAGTTGTATAATATCATGAGGGGAATAGATAGGGTAAATGCAGTCTTTCGCCCAGTATATGGGAATCATGAACCAGGGAACATAGGTTTAAGGTGAGAGGGAAAATAACTAATATGAACCTGAGGGGCAATATTTTCACATACAGGTGGGTATAAGGAAGGAGCTGCCAAAATAGGTAGGTAGGTAGAGACAAAATGCTGGAGTAACTCAGCAGGTGAGGCAGCATCTATGGAGAGAAGGAATTGGCGACGTTTCAGGTTGAGACCCTTCTTCAGCAGGGGAGAGGGTGGAACAAGGACAAGTTGAGTTAGGTACTAAGATATCATCTAAAAGACATCTGGACAGGTATGTGAATAGGAAAGGTTGAGAGGGATGTGGGCCAAACTTGGACAGGTTGGACTAATGTACAGTAGATGGGGCATTTGGTTGGCGTGTGCCAGATGGCCCAAAAGTCCTGTTCCTTTGCTGTATGAATCTATGACTGTATGACAAATGAGATAATGCTGTCACGAGACAATGCCCACTGAGTTGGTGCAGTCTCATAGGTAATTAATGGTTATCTATATTACTAAATGTCTGATCTTGACCATTCCTGTTGTTCTGTATATTGATTTTAGAAAAAACGCTGCCACTTACGGCTGTGATTTTTGGCCATCTTACTCAGAGTTCCCCTCCGTTGGTCAGGACAAGATGATTTTTCCCATTGATGAAAAATAAATGAGTTATTAATGTTTAAAAAATGTTGAGATTCTCTCTACTGAAGGCCACGCCCTTTCCGGAGGGACGATAAAACCCGGAAAGGTGGAGTGCCTCAGTCAGTCTCTGCAAGATGGGGGATTGAGAGGGTCACGTCTCTCTGTGAATAACACTGAACACATATCTACTAAACTGTGAGTGTGGTTTTACTGACCTTGAGTGCCCTTAATGTGGTTTGAAAATGAAAATGTAGTTGGTTGAAATAAAGCACAGCAAATGGTGGTTGGTGGTGGTTGGTTCGAAATAAAGCACTGCAAAGGGTGTTTGGTTCAAATAAAGCACTGTAAATGGTGGTCGGTTCAAAATAAAGCACTGCAAATGGTGGTTGGTGGTGGTTGGTACGAAATAAAGCACTTCAAATGGTGGTTGGTTCGAAATAAAGCACTGCAAATGGTTGGTTCGAAATGGCAAATGATTAAAAGTCTAAACGTACTCAGTCCCCCTCCGCTCATCAGGTGCAGAGGAGTCTTCCCATCAATTAAAAATAAAAGTGTTATTAGTGTTTCAAAAATGTTGAGAATCTCTCTCCTGTCAATCACGCCATGAAGGCCACGCCCCTTTCCGGTGGGAGGGGGGAGGGATTATAAAACCTTGCACCCTGCTTGAAGTTGTATGAAACTGCACTTGAATTTGGTGACCTTGCACCCTGCTTGAAGTGGTACGAAACTGCACTTGGATTTGGTGGCCTTGCACCCCGCTTGAAGTGGCATGAAACTGCACTTGAATTTGGTGGCCTTGCACCCTGCTTGAACTGGTATAAAACTGTACTTGAATTTGTTGGCCTTGCACCCTGCTTGAAGTGGCATGAAACTGCACTTGAATTTGGTGGATTTGCACCCTGCATGAAATGGTCGGAAACTGCATTTGAATTTGGTGGCCTTGCACCCTGCTTGAAATGGAATTTTAAGGAATAGCCGCAAGTCAACTGCCAACCCACCAGCCGTGAGTGAGCTGCCAGCACATTAGGCTTGGGTGACTGAGCTGCCACCCCAAGAATCCATTTGGCCCACAATGTCCATACTAGCCCTCTGGAAACCAGTCCCTTCAGCCCACAACACCAATACTAGCGCTCTAGAACCCCCCCCCCCAATGGCCACCAATATTGGAATTGGTGGAGAGGTGGAATATTGCATTGGGGGACCAGCCCTCCCGTGTGAACATGGGACCCAACGGGTCCCACTTAGTCTAGTTATTATTATTAATAATGGGTCAGCCAGATGATACCGGTCACACTGTTGCCAAGCTTAATGCAGAGAGGTTCACCTCATTTTCAGGAGAGCAACTAAGTGCTGAGGCTGACTAGTGACAGTCAGGCCTCCATCTATGAAGCAGAAGGTTCTGTATGGCTATAGTGCCAGTGGAAGTTACTCTGCTGCTGAGACAGCACTGTAGGAGGTGCTGGTTATGGCAAAGAATGAGGTCACTGTGTTCTCCAATGGAATATCAGAGTACCTATTGAGAAAGTAGAGAGAACCTAGTGAGAAAGTAGAGAGAAGAAGACCCCTTTTTTTTTTATACCAAAGTGGGTCTGAAATCTGTCTGGACATATTTTCAAACAACAGTCAGAAATAGCCGTAGAGTTATACAACTGTCATATACAGTGTTATATAACTGCAACATGACCGCCCAACTTAGAGTCATAGAGTCTTACATTGTGGAAACAGGCCCTTTGGCCCAACTTGTCCACACCGGCCAACATGTCACATCCACATTAGTTCCACCTACCCCCATTTGGCCCATATATTTCTAAACCTGTCCTATCCTTGTACCTGAACAATGTTTTCAAAATGTTGCAATACTACCCACCACAACTACCTCCACCGGCAGCTCGTTCCATACACCTACTACGCTTTGTTTGAATAAGTTAACCCTCAGGTTCCTATTAAATCTTTCTCCCTTCACCTTAAACCTATGTCCTCTGGTTCCCGATTCCGCTATTCTGAAAAAGAGACTCTATGCGTCTACCCGATCTATTCCTCTCATGATTTTGTACACCTCAATAAGATCACCGCTCATCCTCCTGCACTCCAAGAAATAGAATCTTAGCCTGCTCAACCTCTCCCCATAGCTCAGGCCCTTGAGTCCAGGTCCAGGCAACATCCTCGTAAATCTTCTCGGCACCCCTTCCAGCTTGCCAACATATTTCCTATAACATGGTGCCCAAAACCGAACACAATACTATAAATGAAGACTCACGAACATCTTGTATAACTGTAACATGACCTCCCAATTTCTATACACAGTGCTTTGACTGATGAAGGCCAATGTGTCAATTTATGACCACCCTACCTGTGATGCCACTTTCAAGGAACTATGTACCTGTCCATCTGTTCTACAGGCCTGGTGTAAGTTAATATCAGAAGTCAAAATTCAAGACCTGTGATCAGTACATGAGAATGTTCGATGAGCGTGTATGAGTAGTGCAATCTATAAATGCACTATTTGTTCAAGTAATGCACACTCAGCTCATAATGATGACACAAAGTGCTGGAGTATCTCAGCGGGTCAGGCAACGTCTCTGGAGAACATGCATAGGTGGCGTTTCAAGTTGAGATACTTCTTCAGACTCATTGTCTGTGTGGGTGGGGGGGCGAAGAAAGCTGGAAGAGCGGGGAGGCAAGTAAAAGCCCGGCAGGTAATGTTGATACAGGTGATGGGAGGGTGATTGATCAGCAGATGGCTGGACGAGGACTAGAGTTGAAAAGACAGAAGGTGTGAAACAAAATATTTGAAGAGTTATGAATTGTGAAGCTAGAGGAATGTAGGCGGAAGGGGAGGGGGAAGGGAGAAATAGGTGCAAGTCTGGGTAGGCTATAGGGGAAGGAGGGGGGGGAGGGCGGGGAAGATGAGAGAAGGTGATAGTTTTGTAATGACCTAAATTTGAGAATTCGATGTTCACACTGTTGGGTTGTAAGAGAATATAAGCTGCTGTTCCGCCAGTTTGTGTGTGGCCTCTGGCAATGGAGGAGTCTCAGAATAGAAAGGCCAGCATGAGAATGGGAAGATGAATTGAAATGCAGTAGATGAGGCTAAGCAAATGAATGTAAACTTCTGTCTCACCTGGTAGGACATCTTGGGTCCCTGGAATGGGTGAATGAACCAAGGAGTTGTGAAGGGAGACATCTCTGCAGAAGGCGGAATGGGGCAGGGATGGGAAGATATGTCTGGTGTTGGGATCACGTTGAAGGTGACAGAAGTCTGAGGATGATGTGTTGGTTGTGGAGGCTGCGGGGCGAAAGTTGAGGACCAGGGGAGCTCTATCCTTGTTCTGTCTGGGGGGAGGCGGAGTGAGAACAGAACTATGGGACAGAGAGGAGACAGGGATGAACTGCACTCCTCGGTTTACTCATCCCTTCCCACCCAAACCACCCCCTCCTCAGGTACATTCCCCTGCACCTGCAAGAAATGTAACACCTGTCCCTACACCTCCTCCCTCATCTCCATCCAGGTACCCCAACAGTCCTTCCAGGTAAGTTACAGGTTCATGTGCAACTTGTCTAACCTCATCTACTGCATCTGGTCTTCCCAATGTGGCCTCTTGTACATCAGTGATACTGTTTCCCAAACACTTGCTCTCTGTCAGCTGAGGCTTGCTGCATCTCTCGGTTTCTAACCATTTTAACTCTTCCCATTTCCATACTGACCTTTCTGTCCTGAGCTTCCTCTATTGCCAGAGTGAGGCCATGCGCAAACTAGAGGAGGAACACCTCATATTTCACTTGAGCTTACAACCCAATGATATGAACATCAAATTCTCCAATTTTAGGCAACTACAAAACCATCCCATCTCCCTTCTTCCCCTCCTTCCCATCCTTCCCCTTCCTCTCCTCCCTACCCACCCCCCTCCACTCCCATGTGTTCTACCTCAACTTGCATCAATATCTTCCCTCCCCATCCCCTTCCACCTATTTTCCTTCCTCTAGCTTCACAATTTGCAACTCATCAATCCTTTTGTCTCACACCTACTATATTTCCACCTGTGGCCTTTGTCTAAATATCTGCCTATTAAAACTCCCCGACTAACCTATTATCTGCCAGCTTTGTCTTGCCCCTCTTGTCCAGAATTCTCCCCCCACCCAACAATCAAACTGAGGAAGGATCCCGACCTGAAATATTACCTATCCATGTTCTCCAGAGATGATGTCTGATCTGCTAAGTTACTCCAGTACTTTCTATTGCATTTTTGTTCATAAGTTCATATGTTCTGGGAGTGGTACTCTGCCATTCAATCATGGCTGATCTATCTTTCCCTTTCAATCCCATTCTCCTGCCTTCTCCCTGATGCCTTTACTAATCAACAACAGCTGCAGTTCATTGTTTCTATCTAATAACGTGCATTTAACACAAATATGAGGTTCACACTCGTTTAGTTGCTAGTGATCACAGCAACCGCTTGAGCACAGCAGACTTGCAGCCAAACTCTCTCTGCTGAGAGGACATTGATACCGATATTGCAACTGATACAGGCTGGCAATGTTGAAAAGCATCACCAACTGGTTTGGCTGGTGCCCATGTTTTCATAAGATCATGTGATAGGAGTAGAATTAGGCCATTCACTCCACCATTCAATCATGGCTGATCTATCTCTCCCTCCTAACCCCATTCACCTGTCTTCTCCCCATAACCTCTGACACCCATATTAATCAATCACACCTATCAATGTCAAGGCATATGAGAGAGTTAAGTTTGAACCCAACATGTAATTTTCTTACCTAAAAACTGGACCCCATCCCCAGAGGTGGCAGCCAGTTCAATTTAAACACAAACAAGCCTCATCATCAGGCAATGATCGATAAGCCAGTGTCACTGCTTCAATTAGAGCTGGGCAGAAACCACCCATTAGTGCAGAGGAAACTCAGCCTGGAATTGATCATTGCTTTGAGCACTCGAGTTCAAAGGATTTTGAGAGTGTAAATCGATCAAACATTGTTGCCCAATTTATTATGTTTGCTGATCATTTAGTGATAGTGGCTCGAGGGAGCATGGGAAGTAATCACCACGTATTCCTATGTCCCGTTGTTTCATCAACCTATAATATTTATGAGATATTTATGAGATTATCCTATGTCGTCTGGTCTTGAAATCATTGTGAGGAATTTTAGTGATCTCTACCAGTAAGTGAGAGCTGGTAACAGCTCCTGCCTTTCTCTTTCTCCTTCTCTTCTTCCACTTGCACCTCATTAATAAGATGCTCAGGTAGTGGCGATGACTCAAAATGCGGCAAGCCACGACAAATCAGGTCACCTTGTTTGGATTACAACACCCTTGTGTCAGTCCAAGCGGCAAATGTTTTGCTTCAGGTTAACAATTGTCTTTTCAGTTCCATTTATGGTTAAAGAGGTTATGAAGTGGATTGAGGAAAATATTCAAGGATGCTCCCTAAAGGGCCTGTCCCACTTTGAGATTTTTTCGTCGACTGCGAGCGTCAGTGACTGACACCCGTAAAACCGTCAAGTTGTCCGACATACACGCTGTATGTCGTACAACTTATGCTGTGTTATATACAGCTATGTTACGACACGCTGTATGTCATACAATGTATGCTGTCCTGCAGGTGACGCCACTCTTCTCCCACTTCTCCACTCCCCCCCTCCCTCCCCTCGCATCCCCTTCTCCCCCTTTTCTCCCATTCTCCAACCCCCACCCTCCCCACTTTCCCCGACTCCCCCCATTTGCGGACCCAGCCTGCGACCAGCGATGCCCCGCACACAATCCCAGACACGTTAGGGACAATTTATACAAACCTGTGCGCCTTTGGAGTGCGGGAGGAAACCCTAACCCTAACTCTAGCTTGATAGGCTCGCTATAAGTATAAATTGTCCCTAGCATGCGTGGGATAGTGTGCGGGGGATTGTTGGTCAGTGCGGACTCGGTGGGCCGAAGGGCACTGTATCTCTGAACTAAATATGACACAGGGGCCCCAGGGATTGGACTCGAACCCCCAATGTTCTGCATGGGAACTAAACTGTTGGCCACAAGTTGTCCCAGAGACAGATCTCTCTTCCAATGGTCTCTCCAAACCCCCAGAGACAGTGGGCTTTTCAACTGGGAACAGGCAATGTTGTCAATGTACCAAGTGCCACCCGCCTGCTTCGGCCACTGAGTCTAAATACTCACCACCCATTTTAAAGCCAGGTGCTGGGGGGGGGGGGGGGGGGGGGGAGAGGAGTCAATGTTACTAAAACAGATGATGTGGCCTTTGTGCAGTACTATTAGTGAGATCTAGCTGTCACAGGCTGGGTCCACAAATGGGGGGCGTCAGGGAAAGTGGGGGTTGGAGAATGTGAGAAGGGAGGGAGAAGGGGAAGATGGGAGGAAAGGGAGTGGAGAAGGGGGGGAAGAGTGGAGTGGAGAGAAGCGAAAAAGAGGGAGGAAGGGAAAAAGGGGGGAGAAAGGGTAGTGGAGAAGGGTAGGGGGGAGTGGAGAAGGAGGGATGGGGCGGGAGTGGGGAAGAGGAGGGTGGAGGGGAGAATGGAGGTCAGTCTACACTCACTGAATCCATCCCTGTGAAAAGTTAGAGATGGTGATTGGATCTGGAAGCGGACCAATACATCTGTAAATAAAACTGAACGACTCAGACATCTTTTCATTTGCACAATTGATTTTATTGTATTAATGTTAATGTATTAATGTATAAAATCCATGCATTGAAGGAAGAATATTTTACAGCCCATCTGTAGTCCCTAACCCTAACCATAGCCAGGCATCACCCACAGGACAGCATACATGTGACAGGGCGCACGACATGATGAGACACCCAGATATCGCCCCTGGATTTTGAATATTCCAAAATCCAGGGGCGACAGGGAGACACCGGGCGTCACTATATGTGTCACCAAGCGTCACGCCCTGTCATGACCTGACCACGACTAGACAACCTCTTGTCAGGCTGTTGCCGAAAATGTCGCCCATGTGGGACAGGCCCTTAAGCCTCCCTGTGAAAATGCAACACCTCTACTGATTGCTGAGGATCATGTATTGATTACAGATCCTTGAATTTGAGACATTTCAAAGTCTATACGGTGTGATGCTTCAATGAGCATGCATCTCATGCCCTAACAGATACAGGTTACATCAAGAGACAAGAGTCAAGTTCAAGTTCAAGTCAAGTTCAAGTGAGTTTATTGTCATGTGAAAAATTCCGGAAGTGGCGGCGCCGGGAACGGCTGCGGCTCGCCTGCAGTCCGTTTGTCTTTTACTTTTTTGTGTTGTATTTTTTTTTTTCGTTTTGTCTAGTTACGTTTTTGGTTTTTAGGTCGTGTTTATGGGGGGGGGGGGGGTGAAACGGGGCTTGCTGTCTCTCCCTTCGGGGGAATACGACCTTTTTGTCGTATCCCCCTTCTCTGCCTCCGTCTACACTGAGGCCTAATGGCGGAGCTGGCGACCTCGGGACTCTGGAGGCAGCTGACAGGACTCGCCCTGAGCTCCCGTGAGGGCGGCCCAGCCCGGGGCTGGAACTGCGCTCTCGTGAGAGCGGCCTGGTGAGGGGCTGAGAGACTTTCCCGTGAGGGGCTGTGGCCCGTCGGAGTGGCCCAGCCCGAGGGAGGAGCAGCACTCCCGTCGGAGTGGCCCAGCCCGAGGGAGAACGTCACTCCCGTCGGAGTGGCCCAGCCCGAGGGTGGAACGGCACTCACGTCGGAGTGGCCCAGCCCAAGGGAGAACGGCACTCACGTCGGAGTGGCCCAGCCCGAGGGAGGAGCGGCACTCCCGTCGGAGTGGTCCAGCCCGAGGGTGGAACGGCACTCACGTCGGAGTGGCCCAGCCCGAGGGAAGAGCGGCACTCCCGTCGGAGTGGCCCAGCCCGAGGGAGAACGGTACTCACGTGAGGGCGATCCGGCTCGGGGCTGGAACGGTGCTCTGGTGGCTGGGATGGCGTTCTGGCGGCGGTGACCTGAGTCCTGGGTTGAGCCGCGGGCCAGCGGCTGCGTGTGCTGGACTGGAGGGCGGCAGCTTCGACCACCCCCGGGCCGCGGTGTTTGAACCGGCCCGTTTGCGGGGTTCGGTGAGCCGCGGGACTGTTGTGCCATCGCCCGGTGGGGAATCGCCTCAGCGCAGAGGGAGAAGAGGAGGGAAGAGACAGTAACCCTAAGATCTTTGCCTCCACCACAGTGAGGAGGTGCTTGGAGGATACACTGTGGTGGTGTTAATTTGTGTTTATTGTTGTTTATTATTGTATGATTGTATGTATGACTGCAGGCACGAAATTTCGTTCAGACCGTAAGGTCTGAATGACAATAAAGGTATTCAATTCAATTCAATTCAATTCAATTCAATTCAATTCAATTCAATATTCAATTCAATTCAATTCAATGTGTCCCTGATAGGACAATGAAATTCTTGCTTTGCTTCAGCACACAGAACATAGTAGGCATTTACTACAAAACAGATCAGTGTGTCCATATACCACAATATAAACATATACACACATAAACAAATGAACTGATAAAGTGCAAATAGCAGATAATGGGCCACCAATAATCAGAGTTTTGTCCGAGCCAGGTTTAATAGCCTGATGGCTGTGGGGAAGTAGCTATTCCTGAACCTGGTTGTTGCAGTCTTCAGGCTCCTGTACCTTCTACCTGAAGGTAGCAGGGAGATGAGTGTGTGGCCAGGATGGTGTGGGTCTCTGATGATACTGCCAGCCTTTTTGAGGCAGCGACTGTGATAAATCCCCTCAATGGAAGGAAGGTCAGAGCCGATGATGGACTGGGCAGTGTTTACTACTTTTTGTAGTCTTTTCCTCTCAAGGGCGCTCAAGTTGCCGAACCAAGCCACAATGCAACCGGTCAGCATGCTCTCTACTGTGCACCTGTAGAAGTTAAGAGAGTCCTCCTTGACAAACCGACTCTCCGTAATCTTTTCAGGAAGTAGAGAAATATCCTTCTCAGGATATATTTATATCATGGTATATGGACACATTTATCTGTTTTGTAGTAAATGCCTACTATTTTCTGTGTGCTTAAGTAAAGCAAGAATTTCATTGTCCTATACAGGGACACGTGACAGTAAACTCACTTGAACTTGAACTTGATGACCTTTCTTGATAATTATATTAGTGTTCTCGGACCAGGAAAGATCTTCAGAGATGTGCACGCCCAGGAATTTGAAGCTCTTGACCCTTTCAACCATCGACCCGTTGATATAAATGGGGCTGTGGGTCCCCAACCTACTCCTTCCGAAGTTCACAATCAGTTCCTTGGTTTTGCTGGTGTTGAGGGCCAGGTTATTGTGCTGGCACCATATGGACAGTTGCTCGATCTCTCTTCTGTACTCTGACTCATCCCCATCAGTGATACGTCCCACAACAGTGGTGTAATCAGCGAACTTGATGATGGAGTTCGCACTGTGACCGGCTACGCAGTCATGAGCATAGAGTGAGTACAGCAGGGGGCTGAGCACGCAGCCTTGAGGTGCTCCCGTGCTGATTGTTATCGAGGCTGACACATTTCCACCAATACGAACAGTCTGTGAATGAGGCAGTCGAGGATCCAATTGCAGAGGGATGCGCAGAGCCCAGTTCTGCGAGTTTGGTAACCAGCTTGGAGGGGATGATTGTGTTAAATACCGAGCTGTAATCGATGAATAACAGCCTGACATATGAGTTTTTGTTGTCCAATTGGTCCAGAGCGGAGTGGAGGGCCAGCGAGATCGCATCCACCGTTGATCTGTTGTGGCGGTAAGCGAACTGCAGTGGGTCCAGGTTTTTGTCGAGGTAGGAGTTGATTTGCTCCATGATCAACCTCTCAAAGCACTTCATCACCACCGGCATTAGTCGATAGTCATTGAGGCACGTCACCTTACTCTTCTTGGGCACTGGTATAATCGATGTCCTTTTAAAGCAGGTGGGGACCTCAGACCTCAGAAGTGAGAGGTTGAAAATGTCCGTAAAAACTCCAGCCAGTTGGTTCGTAAAGATTTTCAAGAGTGTTTAATTGTCATATGTCCCAGATAGAACAGTGAAATTGTTACTTGCAGCAGCACAATCGAATCTGTAAACATAGTACACTGTAAACAATATAATAAATGAGTAAAAAAGTTCAGTGTGTGTATACATGTTTTAGGAAACATGTTATAGGATGTTCACCATGTTATAGGAAAGATATTGTCAAGCTTAAAAGGGTTCAGAGATGATTTACAAGGATGTTGCCAGGACTAGAGGGTGTGAGCTATAGGGAGAGATTGAGTAGGCTGGGCCTCTATTCGTTGGAATGAAGGATGATGAGGGGTGATCTTATGGAGGTGTACAAAATCATGAGAGGAATAGATCGAGTAGAGGCACAGAGTCCCTTGCCCAGAGTAGGTGAATTGAGGACCAGAGGACATAGGTTCAAGGTGAAGGGTAAAAGATTTAATAGGAATCCGAGGGGTCACTTTTTCACACGAAGAGTGGTGGGTGTATGGAACAAGCTGCCAGATGAGGTAGTTGAGGTTGGGAATATCCCAATGTTTAAGAAACAGTTAGACAGGTACAGGATAGGACAGGTTTGGAGGGATATGGACCAAGTGCAGGCAGGTGGGACAA